>NW_026126588.1:2252500-2277500 GCF_943737965.1 Phodopus roborovskii | reverse complement strand
TCTAGACACATGCTACCACACCTGACTTCTAGGAGGTCCTAGGGATCCAGACTCGGGGTCCTCATGCTTACTGGGCAAATGCTTTACCTGCTGAGCCAGCTCTTTAGCGCCCCCTTTCCCTCCTCTCCTCTTCCCTCACCCCTCACTACTGGAGACATCTTGTTACATAGCCCAGGCTACCCTTCAATTGCTACTCTCCTGCCTCAGCCTCCCGTGTTCTAGGATCACAAGCACGAGCCAGCCACCTCTGCATTTCTTGATTTAGTTTGGGGAATGTTTTCTGGACCCTTTCAATGTGTGGCTAGGGGTGACTGAAGTTCACATGAAAAACCCAGTCTAGCATTCTCATCTCCAAAAAATTCTGAGTCCTTCTACAGGATGCCATGGACATTCTAGCATGGATGTTCAATCTTATTAACTATGGGCTGCTATTAAATCATTATGGCGTCAATTAACCAAACAGACTATTGGTGCCCCTCCCGGCTTGGATGGGCGCCCAGGGGAATGAACGTGGATAACTTAAACACTCCAAGGGTGTGTTCACCCTCTCCCAATGGGCACAGAACTTCGGGTTTTGACTCGTCCTTATTTATTTTTTTTAACTTCCTTCTAAGCACACCGCACTTTGTGGGACGAAAGCTGGGGCGTTAACCGAGCCTGCAGCTTCGGTAGACCAGCTCGGGTTCTGCAGATCTAACCTGGGCTAGACCTCCCAGGTTTGAGGCCTCCCCTCTTCTTTCCGAGAAGGTGGTTGCTCCCACACCGCCGGAAGTGCTTGTGGTCGGGTCCCGGGAGGCGGATGGTGGCGGGCCATGGAGTTGCGGAACGGTGACGGCAGTCCGAGCGGAGCACTGGCGCCCACCGAACCGGCTCCGGCCTTGGTGACCCTGGCGCAGCTCCTGCAGCTGGTTCAGAAGGGCCAGGAGCTCCCGGGTCTAGAGAAGCCTCACATCACTGTGATCCACGGCGAACCCACGGCGTCGCGGCTCCCCCGGAGGCCCAAGCCCTGGGAGGACTCGGGCTCGGCCGCATCATCCCGCATCACCGCCCTAGACGCGCGCATGCAATCCCTGACCATCGAGGATCCGGCCCTGGGCAGGCCAGCGGCCCAACTCGGCGGAGGTCCCGCGGGTTCCTGAGCTAGAGCGCGTCTGCAGCCATGATCCGGAGGGCGTGACCGGGTCCTGCATGAACCTGAGGGTCTGGACAGCTGCCTTTACTTATCTTTGTGCATCTGCTCTGACATGTCTCAACCAGACCCAATCCTCCCGGGAGACAAGTGTTGCCCAGGAATTTCAGGGTTGGACGCGAATTTCAACTTTATATCGTGTTGTAATTTGTCTGTGTAATTGAAACAAGTCTATTATTTTACCACCCGCGGTGTGTTTCATTTGCCTCAGTAACGGCCATGGCCTCCTGGGCCACCTTCTCCTGATGATACTGATAAAGGGAACAGGACAGCCAAAAGTCATTACTAATTTTGTAGTCATTTGGGTTTGATAGAACTCGGTTGTGGAAAGATGCAGCAAATGAAATCCATATTTGACCTATTTGATTTCCGAGACAGCTTTTCTCTGTGCAGCTCTGACCATCCCGGAACTCTCTAGACCAGGCTGGCCTCTTTTACACTCCCCATTTAATTGCAAGTAGAATGGCAACACAGGCTCTTAGAACCTGCTGCTCCCACCATGTAGGTCCTTGAACCAAGTTCTTGGCCAGGCAGCGGCTGCCTTACCTGCTGAGTCATCGCCAAGGCTGGAACAGGAGAGACACCTGGAGCTGTCAACTGCCTCGTGGGTGTTGAGAGACCACCCCAGCCCCCTCTTAAGACTACTGTCAGATGGTGGGGCTGGCTGAAAAGTCTTGCTATGCTCAGGCTCCCTGAAATCTTGTTTTTTGAGGCAGGGTCCCTCCACATAGCCCTGAACTTTAAGAGATCTGCCAGCTTCTGCCCCAAGGGCTGCGATTAAAGGTGTGTGCCACCACACTAGGCTTCCAAAGTCTTTCAAACAGGCCCAGTGGCTTCCTGCATCTCCCACTTTCTAAAGCTAAAACCCAAATGGCAGTAATGTTAGCAGCCATGAAGCCTATCCACGTAGCTTAGTGACTAAAATAGACCCGGCTGTTCCCAGCAATAGTCCCACAACTTATTTGGGTGTGTCAAATCATGCTAAGTTAGAGGGAATCAATTCTTTAAAAAAATTAGTGTTTTGCCTGCACGTATGTCTGTACACCAGAAGAGGGCACCGGACCTCATTATATAGAGAGGGCTGTGAGCTACATGTGAGGGCTGGGAATTGAACTCAGGACCTCTGGAAGAGCAGACAGTGCTCCTTAACCTGTGAGGCGTCTCTCTAGCCTCAATCTTTATTTTTTCCCCCTTTTCCTTTTGGTTTCTGAGACAGGGTCTCTATGTGGCTTTGGAGCCTGTCCTGGAACTGGCACTATTGACCAGGCTGGCCTCGAACTCAAGAGACCCACCTGTCTCTGCCTCCCAAGTGCTGGGATCAAAGGCTTGCACCACCACGGCCTGGCCCCAATCTTTTTTCCTTTGAGGCAGTCTCACTATGTAACCCTGGCTGGCCTGAAATTTGGTAGCCTTGAACTCAAAGATCCATCCACTTAGCAAGCACAATCATTCACTAACTTTGGAGTTTGAGAAGCACCTGTTAAAGAAAGCACTTGGTGCTTTTGCAGAGGACCCTTCACTTTCCCTGGCTGCTTTGGGCTGTACTCACGACAATCAATCCTAAGTCTTTTACTGGCCAGAAAGAGGCCGTGCTCCCCTACCTTAGCTCACAGGGTTCCACACTGCATACTGTCCCCTCATTCAGGACAATGCCCATGAGTGTTCCTCCAAGCCTGCCTGTGACAGTTTTGTTAATTTCCCAATGCTCTCCAACATCAAGGTAACATTGACCTCTGGCAGATTCTGGAGCCCACTGACCTTATAACGGGCATGTTCTGAGACACTTATTTTCCCCTTGAGACAGGGTCTCATTATGCAGTTTTGGCTGTCCTAGAACTTGCCTGGTACACCAGGCTGGCCTTGAACTCAGAGATCTGCTTTCCTCCGGAGTGCTGGGATTAACAGCTTTGACTGTTACATTTTTAACTCAGTTTCATAGTGAGCCAAGGTTACAGGAAAAATCAGGGACTAACAATGGTTAAGAAAATGTGGACCCCTGGTGTGGGTTTTAAGGAAAGCTGATAGGAAGATTTCCAAGTCCCTCCTGAAACCCAGGGTGGAATGTAGTGGGTATTTCCCTGTAAGGAGTAAGATTTTTCCTCCTGCCACTGATCTGGTCCTGCCGCCACACCTGCCCCAATTAACACACAAACTCTGTATTTGATATAATGCTGTTGGCCGGTTAGTTGTTTCTGATCGGCTAGCTCTGTCTTAATTATTAACCCATTCCTATTAATCTATGTATTTCCGTGTGGTCTCATTTTACCGAGAGTGCCGCCTATCTTGCTTTCCTATTGATCAACAGTGCTTTATTCATCAACCAGTATGAGAAACATATTTACAGAATGACATTTCCCAGGTAACTTTTTTCCCCCTTGTTTCAAAGCAGTTTCTCTGTGGTCCTGGGTGTCCCAAAATTCTGTAGAGCAGGGTGGTCTTGAACTCAGGAGCTCCAATGCCTCTGCCTTCCAAACACTGGGATTAAAAGGATGCACCCAGTTTATCGTTAACTTTTATTATGTTTTTTGTGTAACAGCCCTGGTTGACCTCAGACTCACTGAGATCTGCCATCCTTTGCCTTCCGCTTGCTGGGATTAAAGGTGTGTGTCACTGCCATGGAGCATGTATGGTGATGAGTGTTACGTCTCTTCCTAGTGCAGACAACCCTGCCTGAAACTGCAGGTCAGGGCAAAAATACCACCACACTGACTCAGGGTCAGGCAAGCCTGACCAAAGCTGACACTGAAGTTGCAACACGGCCCTCAGCACAAAACTAAGCACTGCTTTGGTCACTTTCCTAACTGTATTTCATGTCCCAGGCTGGGGGAGCACACACCTGTAACCCCAGCACTTAAGGAGGGGTCCTACAGAGTTAAAGCCAGACAGTGAGATCCTGTCCAAACAAACAAACAGCCGCCTGTAATGACAAAATAAAAGTAAATTCCAGGACTCTTCCTCCAGGTTCAAGTATGTTCCTGGTCTGGTCCATTGCTTCAGAGTCCTGGAAGGGGTCGGAGGGAGTTTGGTTTATTTGCCCACCCAACATTAAAGCAGGGCAACTCTTTCCTCCATAGCCTACCCTGGGGCAGCCACTGTGGAGAACATTGTCCTTTTCCATGGACCTGGGCTGTGCTGGGGTTTTGCAATGCTCACACCACGATGTCTGTCTCCTGGCCTTTCCTTCCAGGTGCTGAAGGCAGAAAAAAAAATCATCTTCTCTGAAGATACTTGATAATTTTAAATAACACAAAGCACTCCTCCAATGCACCGTGCTTTTGGAAATCCTAAAGAAGGAAAACACAACTGCATGAATACAAATTACCTCAGGGTAAGAGACAGATAACTGGTCTTCAAATTCTAATATTTTCTATTTGAGACAGGGTTTCTCTGTGTAGCTTTTGGAGCCTGTCCTGGAACTCACTCTGTAGACCAGGCTGGGATTAAGGTGTGTACCACCACCACCTGGCTTCAAATTCTTTCTGAATTAGTTTTGATTAGTTTCCACTGCAAGCTAAATGTCCATGGCAACACAAGTTTTCTAGCTTTACCCTAACAGTCACAGCCTCATTTCCTAATCAAGCACTGACCCTGCTTCCCTGCTTTTTTGTTTGTTTATTTTTTTAAAGACAGTGTTTCTCTGTGAAACAGTCCTGGCTGTCCTAGAACTCACTCTGTAGACCAGGCTGGCCTGGAACTCACAGAGCTCCATCTGCCTCTGCCTCACAAATGCTGGGATTAAAGGTGTGCACCACCATTACCTGGCTCGTTCCCATCTTAGCACAACTCTCAAGTTCTGGCACACACGGGAGGAATTTTTCTTATAGCCATGCTAGGGACTAAGAACTTGCATCCACAGCTAATTCTGAACCACTAACTATACCTGCAGCTCACAGGGGGCTTTCAGTTGACAAGCATGGCCCACCAAAGTCAGACTAGGGGCTGAGAAGCGGGCTCAGCAAGAAAGGCTTTTTGCCACCAAGACAAAGGACTCAACTTTGGTGAAAACCAACCTCCACCCCAAGCTGTGCCTGACCTCCACATGAGCACTTGGGGCATGTGCTGGGGCACACCCGCACACCCACAGAGAGAGCAACCTATACAGCACAGCCTCACCTGGCCCCCATCTAGTTCAGCTGGCGGATGAGCTGGTTGATGCGTTCACCCCGGTAGCCAGGAGAGCCAATCTCCTTGAGGAAACCCACTCTATTCTTGGTAGCATGACGGGCCACAGAGAGGTGGAAAGGGCATAAGAATGAAGAGATATTCTGGAAATGCTTCCCCGGGAAGGCAATTTCATGGATGAGGTCTTCCAGGCAAATGACACCAAATCTCCCTGAGAAACAAAAGGTATAGATTGCTCTGTTCACCACCCAGCCAGTATACAGCAAGCACTCACACAACGAAGCTGGGACCCCAAGGCCCAAGAATATACTCTGGACCCCAAACCACAGCTATCAACACCCCACTTTCTGCCCCAAGTGACCCCCAGGCGCAGCACTCACCCAGGTGCTCCTCAATCACTGTGTTGTCTGTCAGAGGGACAGTCTTATTGTTAATCTTTGCTTGGCCTCGTTTCAAGATGAGCTCCCGGACAGACTTCAGATTCGGAAATCTGTGTAAGGCATAATACAGCGTTACCCTGGCCACTCAGTTCTGAAGCCGGCCCAAGAGTTAAATCCCCACCCTCCACCCCAACACTGGATTTTCAGGAGACACAACTAATGGGGAGGCTAAAAAATGGGGGTGAATGCCAGGCACAGTGGCCCACGACTGCAATTCTAGTACCTGAGAGGCTGAGGCTGGAGGACCTTAGACTTTGGGTTGCCCAGCAACACTAAAACTAAAAATACGCAAACTAAAAGCAAATCCACCTACCAGCCAACTGAAAATCCCACAGTGGGCCCGAGTTATTATTAAAAATCTAGATTTTTTTTTTTTGAAACCAGGTTTTATTCTTGTAGCCCACACTGGCCTTCAACTTGCAGTAATCCTCCTGCCTTAGCCTTTGGTGCAAAGGGATTCCAGGCCTCAGGCACCATGCTCAGTTCTAATTGGTTGTGTTACTAAGGCTGACCTCCCTGCCTTAGCCTTCCAGGTGCTGGAATTTTAGGAATGAGCCACCTCCAGCAGAGATCACTGCTGTCATCCAAGCTCTGCCATTATTTTGGCTTCAAGTGTTACTCTGTCATTCATCTTACAAAGTCTCAATCTCCAACTGAGTAAGACCTGAAATGATCCTGTTGGGACGGCTACCCCCATCAATGCTCCCTCCTCACATCCTAAGGCTCTTTATTTGAGGGATTTGCTCCCAATACAACAACATGAGCCTGGGAAAACTGTGCTCACCCCCAGGTCACATAAGGCTCCACTGTGCGCAGCATCTTCATAGTTTCAGGGGTGACAAGCACAAAGACACCACTGAACAATTTCTTCAGACGAAGTTTTGCTATGGTCTTCTGCACCAATAAACTCACTCCTTGTGTCCTGGAAGGAAAAAAACAAAACAAAACAAAAACAGCGGTCAACATCTGACTCCAGGCTTTGCTAGCCTGTCTGGCAAGCAATTGAGAGATGGATGACTGTCACTGGATACACAGAATTCACTGTGGTGGAAGGCAGCTTACAAACAGACCATTTCCCCACTATGTGGAGCCATCCCTGGATGATGGATTGTCGGGGTGGGAGGGCAAGGCTAGGATTATGTATGTCTACCCAAGGAAGCTGAATTGCTTCCATGTGTGGGCAGTAAAAGCAAGGGACATGCTTTCCTTCTAGCGACTGCCCAGAGGGCAGAACGGAGGCCGACATCAGAAGCAGGGAGTCCAACCCAGGAAAACGTTACGGGCAGTGGCAGGGAGATTAACGAGGGCAGAGCTCACAAATATTTAAACCTCAGATATTTTATATTAAGAGGCACACACACAGCTGTTTTTGATGGACACTATCTCCTGAACAACACTGAACTCTGCCCTGTCTTTTGTTTCTCTGTGCTTCAGTGCTGAGATTAAAGGCATGTGCCACCACACCTGGCCTATTTTGCCTACTTTGTTCATGTCTTGTGTCAAGTTGCTGTTCCTGTTTTAGAAAGTGTATCATTAAACAACCCCAACCTTAACCCTGGGTGTCTGCAACATAGACTGGCCTTATTTCACCTGTGGGGATCCCTAGTACACTTTGCAGTAATAGGTTAGACTTTATTTCCTATCTCCACACATAGCTAAAGCTGAACCAACAGTTGACCCATCTTAAGGACTCTACCTTTCCATGAGTATAACGAAGGCCAAGGAGTGTTTATCAGGCACTTCCAATGCACGAGGCTTCATTTGTAGTCGACGGACACGCACATCATCACGACACTGCCGCCAGGAATCATGTACGAATGATTCCAGTCGCTTAAACCTGACTTCTTTTGATTTCCTCTAAGACAGAAGACAGACATCACCACCTCTTCCACAATTAACCCAGGAGCCAAGAAGAAACACTTCCACCTTGCCTTCAATCCCAGCGCTGGGAGTCTAGAAGAGCCAGGCAGACCTCTGTGAGTCGGAGGTCAGCCTGGTCTACAAATCCAGTTCCATGACAGAGAAACCTTGCCCCACCCTCCAAAAGAAAACAAACACTTCTACCATTGCACAAGGAAACACAAGTAAAAGAAGTGCTAGGAAGGTTTAGACATCATGAAGACAAGCTTGTGGTTAATTAGTTTATATGTTGGTAACAACTAGTACAAGTGGTTCACGAGACCCAACACCTTATTAGGCATCATTAAACACAAGAGGTTTTTCTCGCCCACACGCATACATCATTCTAGATAAAATAGACATTAAAAATTGGTGGATGCTTTTGGTTTGAGACAGGTTCTCACTACACAGCCCAAGTGGACCTTAAAACTCTTCATCCTCTTGCCTCTGCCTCCAGAATGCGGAAATCACACTAGTGTGCTAGAGTTGGCAACTTAATCCCAGCACTCGGGAGGCTGAAGCAGACTGATCTGTTAGTTTGAGGCCAGCCCGGTCACATGGATTTCCAAACCAGCAAGAGGCGAACATAAAGAGAGAAACAAACAAATAAACAACAACAACAACAAAGCAACAAAAATCTTTTCTGCCAAATTTGGTCTATCATCAGTTAATTTGAATTCACAGTCTTCACTTTTCCTTTAAACAAGGCTATTTCAGAGCATTTTGCTCAGAGAAAGATGTCAGGTAAATCTTTACTATACCGTTTAGGGGAACCATTGCTGGAGGGAGGGGATATGATTATAACAAATCTAGTCCGACATATGCTCAATAAAACTCATCCACTGCAGACTCCAATCAATATTCCACCCCCCCTCCTCCCCAGAATTACCTCCCTCTTTGCCAAAAGTGCCTGCTTTGCTTGTGTGGCTTTGAGAGCTTGATACGCCTTCCTCTTTTTCAGGAGATTTTCTGGAACCAAAGGGATCTTTTTTCTTTCCCTGATAAAGGAAAATTGACATCAAGGAAAATTACGAAACGAACATTCCACGGTTTCCAAACCAATTCAGGATCCTGGTTTTCCGGGCACATGCCAGTCGTTTTGAGATTTTCCCGGAAACCATAGCTTTCTGATTGCTCTTCACTATAGACCTGAAACGCTCCTTAAACACATGGAAGAACCTTTGATCCCTGGGTTCGAGTGGGTCCGTAGAGCTTTAACAACTGTAGCCTACCACAGACACTAACGGTGAGGGACTTCTAGTACAACCCGGAAGGGTTTGAACTGTTATAGATCCACCAAGAAGGATAATTAAAGTCGAGCCAGGGTCGGGAAGGGGCCAGGGGATACTGGGGGAGAGCATATGATCAAAGCACACTACATGTATGTATGAAACTGTGAAAATCAGTTATCACGGCCGAGCTGAGCGAACCCAACTCGGGCACTCACTCCCCTGCCTGCCCGCCCCTCCATCCGAACCTCGGTCGCGGCTCCGCTAACGCAGCCCTCCAGCATCTCAGTCCCCACCCTGATTGAATAACAAGAGCCTTTTCTCCTCTCCCACAACGCGCGAGTATCCTGCTGTATCGCCAAAGTACAAGCAGGAAGGATGGCATCGGATATTCAAAGCCCCACTCGACAGTCCCAACGACCCAGAAACTTACCCTTCTTCCGCCATCTTTCCGGGCTGCAGTTTCTGCTCATGCGCAGTCTGACCTGACGGGGAGGAGAGGCCCGCTCTATGACTCCCTGATCATAGAGACGCCGCTCTTGCTCACGCTGGAGGACCAAGGTAGCCCGCGATGCCTGAGCGAATGGGAACTTCCGAGAAATGGTCTTGCTAGCCCTGAACCCAGGCAAAAATTCCAGTGTCCTCCTCATCCCTTCCGAGCTTTCTAGAGTCTATGACACTCATCGAGACCCAGCAGTAGTCTGCAAGCCGCCCGCTTCCCACAATGCCCTGCACTTCCGGCACAGACTCGGCGGAGCGCGAGCCGTGCTGTCTGTTTCCACTGAGACTGGAGGGACCGCGTGGTGCTCGCATTCGGGAGGCGGTTATTCATTCGACTGGAGGATTTGTGGGAATAAACAGGTGTCTCCGACTCTGAGCCTTTGAGCTTCCCACCTTTCCATGCCCTGAGTGTATGCATTTCCCAGCAGCCACCTCGGCTCGCTCGCCCATGCCCTGAGTGTATGCATTTCCCAGGAGCCACCTCGGCTCGCTCGCCCCTGCCCTGAGTGTAGGACTTCTCATTAGCCGCTAGAGGGCTCTGTGAGATTTATAATGTTAGCACAATGAAAGTGAAACAGTAACACTGATGTTACTGCCCGAAACTAGAAGTGCTGCATTTTCATCTCAGCCTTTCCTTGTACAAGTCTTGCAGAATGAACTCACATGGCTGCATGTCTAGCACAGTGCATTCATTTATCCATAGTCTGGAACAGTGCCATTGTCTGTATTTGATAGCACCTGGAGGCCTCATCACAGACTTTAACTTACACCCTTGGCTTATTGTTCCCTTAACAAGGGTGAGTGCTCTTTAAGGACAGGAAACAAAGTTTCTTATTTCCTTCGCATCTCTTCTACACCACCTCACTACAGTGAGGATCTGCAAGGATTTACTAAGTCCCTGCGGACTGGGAACCATATTGATTTTGGCACATACCAAAGGACTAGCCCATCAGAAAGCTAATGCCATCGCCGGGGGCTCATTAACAGATGAGTATCACAGGGGGTGAGGCCTGCAGAGACGGTTCAGCTGTTAGAGGACCCCGGTTTAGTTTCCAGTACCCACATGGTGGCTCCCAACCACCTGTAACTCCATTTCCAAGGGATCCGATGACCACTTCTGGCTCAGGCATCCGGCACACAGACATACATGCAGGCAAAACATGCATACACGTGAAATAAACAAAAAAGGAAGCTGAGTGTGTTGGCACTCATCTTCAGCCCCAGCACTCAGGAGGCTGAGGCAGATGGATCTCTGAGTTCAAGGCCAGCCTGGTCTACGTAGTAAGACCCTGCCTCAAAGATAAATGCGAAAGTCAAAAGGGGCGACGACATGGTATTGTCACAGATGGTGGTCCCAGACTCAGTACTTTAACCACGTGTCTTTGTAAAGAAAAGACTAAGCAAGCTGCAAGGCAGTCAATATCACCATTTTGTAACTTTCTTTGGATAAAAGTTAGATCCTATCATATTGATAATATCAAGGGAAGAGGAATTCAATGGCATTCACAACTCCCTACTAGTTGAATGGGACTTCTAAGTCCAGGTTCGGAAGGCCTTCTTAAAGCAAAGCCACCCCTCTACCACTCTGATCCAGAAGTTTCCTTCCAGCTTCCCTGCTCCTGACCACACTGAACACGGACCACGTGTGCTACCATTGAAGACCACACGTTAGAATGTGGCATGGTTACTTAACAGTCTTGGGAGTTTTACTCTTTTTAGCCATCCCAAAGGTTCTGCTCTTGATTATTTCAGCTGGCCTTTATTAGAGAACACTTAAATTATGGGAGCTTGTGCAACTGTATGGAGCCGTGTGCCTGAAATCTGTGCAGTCTACCAGTGGCCATCCCCATCTCCTAACACCATTCCACTCCTGTGAACTGGTGGCTCCTGATCAGAGTTACATGTGCAGTCCCCTCTCTACACCCATCATCTCCCTTAGAGTGTGACCCTCCTTGTGGCCGGCAACCTTGACTGTAGGCTGCAATGATATTTCTTTCTCCCTGGCCCCTTGCTCATCCATGGGAATGGTGTATCCCCTACCCTTTGATTCTCTTTTGGAATGCCTTTTAGAAAATCTCCAGCCTCTATACCTGGCACTCAACATGAAAGGGCCCTAAACTTGTTCGCCTTTGCAATCACATTTGGCCTCAATACCCCTTAGATACTAATCCAAAAGGCCACCTAACAGCACCTTAGGTTCCGGTATTATTTGGTACTTTTACAAGTACTGTGAGCTACTGGGGAAATTTAAAGAAATTCCCCATCTGCTATGTTCATACTTTGCCTTTTCTTCACTCCAAGCCATTTGTTTTTGTCTGGTCTCCCTCCCTCCTGGGCAAATGTCCTGTCTTTTTAAGTTAGAGTCCATGAATCTGCAAGTTTGTTGCAGAGCTGGAGTGGGGAGCAGGACCTACCTGCAGGGAGAAAGCAATGGAGTAGGCAGGCTGTGACAAGGTGCAGCCAGCACGGTCCTCACTGGCTGGTGCATGTCTCAGCCTCCCTACAGTGCCTTCAGTCTGCAGCCAGGGCGCAAAACTTTCCTCTCCCTAACCTTCTCTGTTCTTACTTTACTGGATTCAGTTTTATGAAGACTCACGTGTCTTTTAGGTATTGCCAGTCCACTGTCTTATGCTATTCCACCTGAATTAAAAGCTGGCTCTGGAGTTGGGGTATGGCTCCTCCTCATCTAGATCCAAGCATGCTTGTTTAAAGGGTTTTCCTCCCCAAAACCTCTATACCAGATGAGGTGACCTGACTATGTGACAGAAAAAGTCGAGAAAAACAAAATAAAGGGACAGATAATTCCCAACAGGGACCATCTTACTCATCTTACACTTTCTTTTTTTTAACTTTTGGTTTTTCCAGACACAGCTTCTCTGTGTTACAGCTGTAGCTGTCCTGGAACTTAAATTGTAGCCCAGGCTGGCCTTGAATTCAGAGATCTGCCTGCCTCTGTCACCCGAGTGCTGGATTACCGGCTCTAACCAGACTTTTAATCAGTTGTTATTACAGGATTACTGAACTTCAGCTATGGAGCTAGAGGCCCGCAACTCCAGACTATACTTTAATAATGATCAAACTTGCCCCATTCAGCAGAAAGTAGTCTAATGATGACATCATCCTCGCTTTTCAACCCCGGGCTGTTCATCAATAATAAACAACAACAAAATAGGAGAATGTAAGACCGGGACCTGTCCCGTAGGAGCTCCAACTGTCATGATGTTCCCACAGAACACTCTAATGGCCAAAATAGCCAGCCCCAGCCCCTTCAGATACAGGGGAACAAGCTCTGCCCTGCAGAGTAAAAAGCCCAAGCTCAGGACTTGAAAACCCACCAAATCTTATTCTGGAAATATTCATCCTGGAAAACCCTATCCCCCAGAAGCCCTATATAAAGCCTGCTTCCTGCCCAGTTGTTCTCTCCTGATTAGAGGCCACCACCCTCTTGTGTCTCTCCCAATAAATCTCTGTGGTTTGTTGTGCAGTGTGACTTTGTGGTGTTCCCCAGATTCCAACTTCAAGGATACCTTTCCCCTCAGAGCTGTAACACTTAACATCAGGGAAACTTTCCCCCCAGAGCTGTAACACTTAACATCAGGGAAACTTTCCCCCCAGAGCTGTGGGAAACCTTTCTCCCCAGAGCTGTAACACTACAGCAGGGAAACCTTTCCCCCCAGAGCTGTAACACTTAACATCAGGGAAACTTCCCCCTCAGAGCTGTGGGAAACCTTTCTCCCCAGAGCTGTAACACTACAGCAGGGAAACCTTTCCCCTCAGAGCTGTAATGTACAGTGTCTGCTAAAATGTACTGCTCAAGAAGTGTTTGCTGGTTAACTCTCTCTTCAGCTGGGCACCAGAGAAGTCCTACTTCTGTCTTGAAGGGAACACAGCTGAGGCACAGCCATACCCTGGAGTCTAGGGCCTACTCCCTACAGGACAGCACAGCTTGTGTCCAGCCGCAAAGGAAGTTTCCATCTTTCCTATTAATGTTTCTTTCACCCAGTAGCCCACACTGGTTGCTCTCTCTGCATCAGGAAGTGCCAGGATGTCACTTTCTGGCACATGACCCTCCCACCATTGACTGAAGCTGTCACTATCTTAACAGAAACCCTGACTTGCCTCTGGGCATGCCCCAAGGGAATACAGAGACCTTGACCCTAAATGAGCAATCAGAAGACCCTTCCTTTTAAAATGATTTAATTATTGTTTATTTTATTTATCTATGTGTATGGGTGTTTTGTATGTCTGTGCACCACTGTATGCCTAGTGCCTTCAGAGACCCTGGGACTGGAGCTACTGATGAATGTGAGCAATATAAGTGCTGGGATTTGAACCTGGGTCCTGTGGAAGAGCAGCTAGTTCTCTTAACCACTGAACTCTCTCTCAGACTCCATATTATTTTCTTTCTTAAAAAAGGTGTTTATTATGTATATATACAATGTTCTCCCTGAAGTGTGCCGGCACTCCAGGAGAGGGGACCAGATCTCATAATAGATGGTTGTGAGCCACCATGAGTGCAGGGATCAAAGGAGTGTGCCACCAACTCCCGGCTCCTTTTTTACGTTTGTTTGTTTGTTTGTTTGTTGAGGCAGGGTTTCTCTGTATATAGCTCTTTAAGATCAGGTTGATATTGAACTCACAGAGCTCCTCCTGCCTCTGCCTCCCGAGTGCTGGGATCAAGGGCATGCACCACCGCTGCCTGGGTTATTTTCTAAATTTTTTTTGCCACGTAGATCTGGCTGGTCTCGAACTCAC
Organism: Phodopus roborovskii; assembly: GCF_943737965.1. Classification (NCBI taxonomy): domain Eukaryota; kingdom Metazoa; phylum Chordata; class Mammalia; order Rodentia; family Cricetidae; genus Phodopus; species Phodopus roborovskii. Next base: position 2,263,365 of record NW_026126588.1, on the reverse strand, counting down.
AGAGATCCACCTGTTTCTGCCTCCCTGGTGCTGGGGTTAAAGATCTGTGTCAACATGCTGTAGTGATTTATTTGTGTGTGTTTACATTTGTATCATACCTGTGGAGGCTAGATGGCATCAGATCCCCTACACATGGAGTCACAAATGGTTTCGAGCTACCCAACACAGGTGCTAGAGCTGTAGTCCTGTGCAAGGGCAGCCAGTGCCTTCAGCTGCTGAGCAATCTCTCCAGCCTCTAGCCTTCCTCTGTAATGCAAAGGGCCTGAACAGGGGCCATAATATGCTACTGGGTACACACGCACACTTGGCGTGCAGAGAAACATGACCTCAAGGTGACACTGAAGCCCACACCTAAGGACCTGCCCACCCCACCACACTGTACCCACTCCATGACATTGCAGCCTCTGCCAGGACAAGGAGAGAAGCATCCTAGCTGCAGACTAACCTGCTGATTTTTGTTTGGGGCACAGGAAGGTTATTAGCTGTACAGCTAAGGATGCCCTTCAACTCCTGATTCTCTTGCCTCCAGCTTCAATGTAGAGAGGGCTACAGGCAGGTATCCCCAGCCTAGGTTTTGTGTGGTGCAGATCAAACCCAGGACTTGGGTAAGTACTTTATTAACTGAGCTCTGTTCCCGAACACACAGTGCCCAACTTTTACTTCCAGACCCCCAAGGAGTGTGAGTGTAAATTCTAAGTCCCAGAGGGGAAAACGTCTGTGGGTCTAGTCACATCTGTGAAGGAAGGAACTCTTAGAAGGGCCTCTAGAGCGGACACTACACAGAGAGGACCCTAGAAAATGTTCTCATTACAAGCTGGTTAATTTAGGAACCAAAGAGAAATTTGTTCCTCTAAAGTGAGATAATCTATTAACCCTCAGCTTTCTACTAGCCTCGGCAAAAACAAAATGAATGAACATAAGCAAACGAAGCCAACTTCCTGCATAGGCTCACTGATGCCATCCTAAACGATGACCACTTTCCTCTCCTCAGAAAAGGGGCCCAATGACCTGTGGGGAGGGAGACCCAGCATCACTCACCAGCTTCATTCATCTGTCACCATCCTGTCCTCTCGCTGAAGGTGTTTGTTTGTTTGTTTGTTTGATCTTGTTAAATATATCTATACAGAGTTCCCACTGAATGAACACTTACCCTCTTCTGGGGATAGGAGCCATTCCTAGTTGCAAAATCAAGACAATCACAGTTACACATTTTCCCAAATCTTTGGCTGTATTGCAATGGTTGTTTCATTTTGTAATCTCCAACTGAACATTTCCTAACCATGGATTAACAATATAGGTACTGACTGGTTTAACAGTATTTATCCAACATAACAAAATAAACTGCAATTTGTTATACTTTTTTTTTTTTTTACAAAACATTTTATAAATATTTTTACAAAATGTATACAAAGCAATTTCAAGTGAGACATACTATACAAATGAAGGTATTTAAGCAAATAAAGCCCACACCACACTGACAGTGAGTGACCGTCCTCTGAGCCGGCCAGCCTGTGAGGCCTCCCTAATCTAACAGAGTCTACTAAATACTCCAGAGCTAAAGGGTTTCCTTTTCGTAATTGCCAGTTCCAAATTTGCTTCATCTTTAGGCAGTACTTAAGGACACAGAAAATCAATGCGTAATAACAAATCCATACTGTTCCACAACAACAAACAGATTAAAAACAAAGAAAAGAAGAAGTGATTTTTGTTACTGAGCACAAGGACTCAACTGACTAATGGACCTGAACCACCCAATGCTGGCCACCGAGGCAGGGTGTTCTCCTTCACCAGAGGGGGCTCACACACGAGTTCTGACCCATGTGGTGTAACCTAATCACAGGAGTAAAATACATTTTGTAATCTTCATTTGTCATTATCTAGAGTCTTTCCTCCGTTAAAAAGTAAACTTACATACAAGGACACAAAAATTTACAAGTTTCATTTTGGTACGTTAGGCTTTCCATTTGTGGGACCAGTGTTAGGGCTTAGAAGCCCTGTAATTTGACATATCGGAAAGCTGGGCTTGGGGGCAGAAGGGTTGGAGGGGAAGGACTTCGGTAACAAATATACACAAGACTTCTCTTGTTTCAAGGTTCCACTGATTTGCAATAATTAATGTAATTCATAGTACCCACGTGCAGGCATCCAGGGGCCGTCTTGCATTAGGGTTTGAGAAGACGTCAGAAGGATCAGGGCAGGCTGTTAGCCCAGGGTGGCCCAAACAGAGATTTCTAACTGGCAAACAACTTGTCTTTCTAACGTGTTATAATACAGGAAGGAAGCCAGCAACTTGGACATTGGCACAGAGAAGGGAAAAGGGTAACTATTTCGGTTGGCTGGGCTGGGAGCTGGGAGAAGGTCACTGCTCTCTTGCAGACTGGCTGTCTCACAGGGCTTCTTTATGTAATGGATGGGCAGTGGGGCATAGTCTGCTGTTGTTCGATTTCTTTAGTTTTTAAGACAGGGGTGTATCATGTAGCCCAAACTGGCTTTGAACTCATGACTCTCCTGCTCCAGCCACCTGACTGCTGGGATTACAGGTGTGTGCCAACATGCCTAGATTGTTGCTGTGTTATTTGACAAAGAAAAAAAAAAAAATCAAAAGCCTTCCTTTGCACTGCAGGCCAATCTGGAAAAGAAACAGTCAACATGATGACCACAGGGACAACTCCATTTTGGGGATCCAGTGAAGTGGAAATCAATGGATGCATTGATACAGCCAGGGGAGTGAACGGAGGGAGCAAGCCCTCACAGATCCCGCAGGGTCAGACAGGTGGGCGGTGCGGCAGGAGAACAGCGTGCAAACACAGCCGTGGCCTGGCTTTCCGGGCAATGGTTTATCTGACATGAAGAAGAAAAGAAGCAACAGGAACATCATGCCCTGGGACAGGCCCACAAGAAGGGAAAAATGGGGAGCATTCCCAGAAAAGAACACAAATAAAGAGGAAGGCTCAAACATGGGCCACCTATCCACGTGGGGGCGGTCCCCTCACTCTGGTGGTGGCATGCCGGCTGATGCCCTTGCTTTACGGCGTTGGGAATGACCAACACCGGTGCTGACTACTGTCCTTACAGACAGGAAGCACGGACAAGGCCAAAGTCCCCTTAAGTTTAAACTGAAAAAGTAGAAGAGTTTTCAAGTGACAGCACTCTTGATGCCTGGCTGTTTGCTGAGGACGAGGAGACAGGTTAAACAAACAGAACCAGCAACTATTAAAAAACACAAGGTATGCCGACTTCACCCAATTATAAAATGCAAAAGTTACAGGCGCCGTGAGCCTGGCGGCCCCCAGCCTCCCGGGCCCAAAGCTTCTGAACCGGTTCCCGCTGTTGCCTACTGAGCCCACAAAACTATAAACCGAATACCTGGGGCTAAGGATGGATGTGCTCGGAATTCAACACGGATGTGCTAAACACAGAACAAGGTTTAACCTCAGCAGCATCACGTAAACACTTGGATGTTCAAGAGGGAAGGCCTGCAAACGCCCTGCGTACATGCTACAGACACGTCTCAGGCCAGGGCTGTGGGGTTCCAGGCAGAGCAGCTGGCTACCCACTGCTCCGAGAGCGCTGAGCCTGGAGGAGTCATGTGGACTTCCCTTCATGGATACCCTTTTCCCCCAAACAAAAACAAAGCCACTAGTTTGGAGCTGCAGTGAGACATTCTTTAAAAAAGTAGCTTCTATCAGTCCTGTTTGATTTTTCTTTAATAAGTCCGCTCTTTTGAAATGACTTATGATTGTCAAAGTTTTACCCAGGGCCAAGTGTACTGCGGTCTCATCGAGGGTCAGTGCTAAACAAACAAACAAACCACGAAACAAATGAACGAACAACAATGGCCATAAGCACTTTCATACACTTGAAATGTGTAGGGCCTATCGGACTGCTTTCTAGGGAGAGATGGGTTTACTGAGGGGTCTCCCTGCAGCCACGATGATGTGTATTGCTCTTCAAAAGAACAGGGTCGAGATTAGAAAGAATAACCTGTGATGGAGGGCCAAGCAGGCTGGAGACAGGAGACGTTTCCATTTGCTTTGCTGGGAGAGAATGTAACTGGTCCGGGGAGGGGTCTGGGGGAGGAGGCTGCTACTAACACTCAAGGATACTATTTACAGCTGCTTCTAAAATGGAGTCCGTTTCTACAACGCCTTCACTGTGGTCCGGGATGAACTTTTCCAGGCAGTTTTCTTGTGAAGCCATTGGAGAAAAGCTGGGGAAGTCAAGGTCCATGGCGCCACTGGCCGCAGGGTCGCTCTGTGGCCGCCCCGCCTTCTTGAGTTCCAGAATGTTCTTAAAGGTTTTCTCTAGGCTCTTGGTGAGCTGGAGATCCGGCTGGGGCTCACCCGACCCTTTCATGATGTCTGTGTGTAAAACCTCATTCTTTGGGGAATTCCTCAGGGCTTTGTCCTGGAAGGAGTCGAGGCACGGCATCTCCAGGTGCGAGCTGGCCAGGATGCCCGGGAGCTTGCTCTCGGAGCCATGATCTGGCCTGGGCATAGTCTTGCGGTGGCCCTCGGGGCCTGGAGAGCACCCGCTGGCCTTGGCCGGGTCCCTCCGGCTGCCCTTGTCCTCAGGTGCACCCCGGTATTGGCCTAAGCCCCCTTTGTCATATTTCAGTGTCCTACCATGGCCTTCTGACTTTTTAGAAATGTTTCCCTCTGCAGAGACCACGATGTGGTTAGGCACTAGATGAAACTGGTCATGATTAGTTGCTTCTGCCATGCCTGGCTTGGCTCGGTCTCTGTTTTGGCCCCTGGGCGCCTGATGGAGCGAGCTGGTTTTGCTGCGATGCTGGTCATTCCTGTCCAGTGGTGCCTCTGGTGCAGCCTCCTCAAGTTTGAAGGAACAACAGAAATCGGCCTGAAAACCCTCTGGGAATAAGATCAGAAAGAGCTTTAATGGTCAGAGTGAGGACTAGTGTAGATAAACCCTCCCAACTGGGAGCATGGGCTGTCCCCCAGCCCGGGCTAGTCCGGCTCCTTCCCCTCTGCTCATCCCCCCCCCCCCCCCCCCCGGCCATACCACAGCACAACTTCCACGAGACATGTAGAGACAATTTAATGAAGACGCATCTTCTCAAAGCAATCCAAGGTTCTGGCTGGGCCAGCTTCCACATAGGAAGCTTAACCCAGGGTTTTGTGCAAGTAAAGGAGGCATTCTACGGAGACCCAGGCCACAGCAGATCTGTGATCAGTAGCCCTGGCATAACCCTGGCCCTGAGCCAGAGAAAGAAACACTTTATGCCTGAACCCAGAGCCAGGAAAAACACCCTGACTCCAAAAGCAGAGCCAAAAGAACACATTTTTGCCCCTAGAATTGGAGCCAGTTTAAAAAAAAAAAAAAATTGCCTTGGCCCTAAAATTGGAGCTTAAAAGCTAAAAGGGATCGGAGAAAAAAAAAAAAAAAAAAAAAAAAAAAAAACAGTTTGGCCCTCAAATCAGAGCATCTCTGCCATGACACTAAACTGACCAATCCATGAGTAGGAAAACTGACCAATTCCAGAGCAGGAAAAACCGACCAATCCCCGAGTAGTAAAGTAGTAGTCTCTAGCCTAGAGGCATGACTCCCATGGACCTTAAGGCTAGGGAAGCAGTAACCCCTAGCCTAGACATACCATGACCTTTTCCAGACTTTAGCTCTGAGGGGTCAGCCAATCCCAAGCCTGAAGGCGTGTAATTCCCCCAAGCCTTCCTAAAAAACCCCTCTGCTCATCACTGGGGTGTGTCCTGCTCTGCTCCTGCAGTCGCTCTGAATGGAGGAACCCGAGTTGGCTTGCAATAAGACTCATGGTGGTGGTACTTTGGGTGTAACATTACCAAGAGAGATACATGCTCCCTCCCCATTTTTCTTTCATTAACTGATGGTTTTGAAAATAAAAAGTTATCAACCTGCTCCCTTCCTTAGAGCAGTGGCAAGAGGATGGGGGGGGAGGGGGAGGGAGGTGGGGGGTGGTCACGCCTTGTCTCTGGGTAACAAGCTTACAGACAGGTGTGAGCATCATTCTATCGCCTCTCCTAGGTCATAAAACCAATGGTAAAATGGCACACAAAATGATAACTGCTTGGAAGGACATCAGGGCATGGAGGGGCCATGTCTGAGTGTAAAGGCTGAGCTTTGTCAGGTTCCAGGAGCCAGGGGATGACAAAAGAAACCTTTGTGAGGACTTGAGGTAGAGGTTACAGCCGCAGGGCTTAAGGAAGCAAACAGTGATTTCATCTACAAAACTCAATAGGATGTAGGGATCACAGCACACCTCCAAATGTGAGCTTCAGGGGACAGGCTAAAACGTAAAAAGGACTCCATTTGGCAGGCCACTGAGGAGGCCTTGCTCATGAGGGGTGTGACAACATGACAAAGTGGCATGGTTACCACAAATTTACCAAAGGCAGGGATTTCAGTTTCTCAGAGAGGGGACAGAAACAGACCCATGTGGCTGTTTTGGGGAAGGGTGTAAGGCTCCTGCTACATACACAGTATTTAGACCACCTATCAGTCCACACACTGTGTTTGTAAACCCCCTGAGCCAAGGCAGGCCTAAAGCACAGAATATTTAAGTATCAATAAAGAAGAGCCAGGCATGGTGGCTCCGCCTGTAATCCCAGCCCTTGGGAGATGAGGCAAGTGGATTACCATGAGTTCAAAGCCAGTCTGCGCTATATCATGAATTCTGGCATAGTCTAAGCTGCAGAGTAAAATTCTGCTGCAGAATAACAACAAAAACTAAAAGGAAAAATGCTGGGGGTGGGCGGAGGGCTGGCTCAGCTATTAGGAGCCCTGGCTGCTCTTACAGAGGACCTTGTTTGGTTCCCAGCACCCACATGGTGGCTCACCACCAGATGTAACTCCAGGTCCAAGGGATCTGACACCCTCTTCCGGGCTCTGTGAGCACCAGGTATGAATGTGGCACACACACACACACACACACACACACACACACACACACACTATACACATAAAAGTTTAAAAAAGAAAAATACAAGACGTCGGAGGAGGGAGAATGGAGTCAAAACAGTGCTACCACAAGGAGCTGAGTGCACTACATTATCCGGCTAGCATGGTCAAATGTTACTGCAAAGGGTGAAGTCAGATAAAGACTTGAGGGGCTGGAGAGATGGCTCAGTGGTTAGGAGCACTTGCTGTTCTGCCAGAGGACCCGAGTTCACAGCACCTGTGACTCAGATTGCCTGTGACCCAAGTTCTAGGGGATCCAAAACCCTCTTCTGGCCTCTGTGGGCACTCCTACACATGTGGCATACATACACACAGGCAAACATATATGTACTCACACGTAAAATAAATCTTAACTAGCTCAGCGACTTAAGGACCCTGCCACCAGTCTGATGACCTGAGACCGAGCCCCAGGACCCGTAAGTTGCAGTCTGACCTGCGCATGCATGTGGGTGCCCCCGGTTTTCAAAATTAGAAAATGCTAGAATAAAATTAAAAAGGAAGTCAGACTATAAAATCCTTTGTAGCATGTGACTTCTAAAGCCATTTTGACAGATGGATGAATACAGGTGAGACTCTGCGGTCTGTGGCCTCTACTGTCAGCTACTTTGGGGACTGAGGCAGAAGCTCACTGCCTCATGAACTTGAGATCAATTTGGGCAACAAAACAAGAGACAGCGCTAAGAGCTCAGGCTGTTGAGATGCTCAGAGGGTGGGGACATTCCCCTCACACACCCGACCACCCAAATTCACCCATGGAGCTCACAGCAAAAATCAGAGAATTCACTTTCACAAGCTACCCTCCCACCTCCACACATGATGGGCCATGCATGTGTCTAGCCACACATGCCACATACAGACATTCACAGTATTTTTTTTTTTTTTTAAGAAAGAAAAAACAGGAAACTTTGTTTTACTTTTTTTTGAGGCAGGGTTTCCCTGTGTAGCCCCTGGCTCTTCCACACCTCAACTTTGTAGACCAGCCTGGCCGTGAAGGCAGAGATCCCCCTGCCTCTGCCTCTGCCTCTGAGCACTGAGATCAAAGGTGTGCGCCACCTCTGCCCAGACTTTTTGGTCTATGTTAAAATGTCTGTGAGCTGAGTGTGGTGGTGTGTGCCTATGATCCCAGCACACAGAGGCAGAGGCAGGAGGATGGAGTTTTCTTCCTCCTTCTGGTCCCTTCTCTCCAGTACTTTTTTGTTTGAGACAAGGTTTTACTCATAGCCCAAGGTGGCTTGTGCCTGTCATCTTCCTACCTGCCTGAGCCTCCCATTGCTGGGAATTTGAGACCAGTCTGATCAAGAAAGTGAATTCCAGGCCGGCCAGGACTACATATTAGTGAGACTTCTGTCTTTAAAAAGAGGAATGGGCTGGAGAGAGAACTCAGCAGTTAAGACCATGTACTGGCCCAGAGGGCCAGAGTTCATTTTCCAGCCCCTGTGTTTGGCTTACAACTGCCTGCTCCAGGGGATCCAACACCTCGGGCCTCCGGGCACCTGAACTCAAAGCACATATACCCACACAGTCACACACATAACCACAACTGGAAATTAAGGGTCTGGAGCAATGGCTCAGCAAGTAGGAGTGTGTACTGCTTTTCCAGAGGGTCTGAACTCGGTTCCTAGCAACTATCTCAGGTGGACGCCAGCCCCAGAGCATCCAACGCCTTTTTCTGATCTCTGAGGGTATCTGTACTAACATACACATATGTACCCCATATACGTAATTAAAATCCTAAAACATAGAAAAACTTTAAATTCTCAAAGGTTAGAACTAATGGGGAAATCCAGCCATTTAGCTGAATGTAAAATTCCAGTTTGGATTTTGTAGACTGGAGACATTCTTGGAATAGTGTCATGTATCACTCAACTGTGTTAATTTTCCCTTTCCAGAATCCACATGCTGTCTTCTCCTGAACTCACCACAGGTTGGTTCACACAGACCTCCCAAAGGCCTATCTCTCAGGGACTATCACAGCTGTCCTCTGTGACCTGTACCCTGATGTTTCTTACCGGGATCCACGAGTGCCAGCCGCTTGTCCCGAGACAGGGAAGCTCTTTCCTCTTGGTTGAACATCCTGTCAATCATCACCATCTCAGCAGAGGGGTTGATCCTCTGAAAAGGAGAGAGCCAGTCACTTCAGACTCTTATTGAGGGATAGTGACCACGTGTTTGTCACTAAATGAGACAATGACAATGTGTTAAGAGCTTGGGGTCTAGACATTGGAGAGTTTCATCGTCCCACACACAGGAAACTACCACATTTGCTACTGTTTTAAGATAAAGTCCCACGAAGCCTAGGCTGGTCTCTAAGTGGCATCAATGTCCTGCCTCAGCTTCCCAACTGCTGGAGTTACAGTCATGAGCTACCCCCCACCCAGCTGTAAGTAGCCCCTTCTCATATGATAGGACTGTGTTTTATTTGTTTGTTTATTTATTTATTTATTCATTCATTCATTTTAGTTTCTCAAGACAGGGTTTCTCTTCCTGGAACTCGAAGAGACCCACCTGACTCTGTCTCCCCAGTGCTGGGATTAAAGGTGTGCACCACCACCGCCTGGCTTGAGCTGGTTTTTAGAGATAGGGTCTCACTATGTTAGCTTGGCTAGCTTCAAACTCATTATGTAGACCAGGCTAGCCTTGGATTGATTCACAGAGAACTACCCACCTCTGCTTCTGAGGGCTGGGGTTAAAAGTGTGTACCACCATGCCTGGTGAGCTAGTCTCACTGGATGGCTCAGGAGTTTTTATCAGAAATGGTTGTCAGAGGCATCTTCACTCTCAGTGATGGCTAAGTGTGAAGCTATCCTGCAACTTTAAGCATCTTTCTTCATAAACTATGTTCTGGGTGTGGAAATTCTTGAACCTTCTCTGTGCCTTGGGTCAGCTGAACTGCGCAAGCAGCCACAGCATCATCTTACCATGGCATCTTCTAGGAGCAGGAATCTGTATTTGTTCAGCATTGCTTGGGTCCTTTTGAGGAGCTGAGTGGCGACTTCTTCAAATTCATTGTCCACTTAAAGAAAAAAAAAAAAAAAAAAAAAAAAAAGGAGAAAATGGTAAGAGAGACTGGTCTGTTTGCTGAGGCTGTCAGGGACTCATTCCCAGAGCCTACCCGTAACAAGGATTTAGCAGGGATATCCCCTTTAGCTTAGCCTGTCTCTGCTTAAGCATCCTGCAGATAGATTCCTGGCATCCCTGTATTGTGTGTGGTAGGGAGCTCAGTTATGGCTGCTGTGAGCAGGCCAGGATGGAACAGTGCTGTAGAATATTGTTTTAAGATGTGTTATATTTGTTCATGCTGTGGAACATTTGTTTAACGATGCAAGGATGTGTTGCTTTCCTTTCTGCTGCATCTGTTTAACTCTGTGGAGCTGTGTTGCTGTGCCTGTCTAACCCTCATCGGTCTAATAAAGAGCCGAATGGGCCATCCTGAGGCAGGGGCAAGGACCGGCGGGGCTGGCAGGCGGAGGGGATAAAGAGGAGGAGCAAGGATGCCAGGGCCCAGCCACCCGTGGAGTAAGAGTGACAGTAAGAGGGAACAAGTAAGGGAAAGAGGCAAGGGGTAGCGGGGTAATTTAAGAAAAGTGGGCTTAAACAAGCCAAACTAAGGCCGGGCATTCATACGAAAGAATAAGCCTCCGTGTGTATTGGTGCCCCCCCCCCAGAGTAAACACAACCAACAACAGAAGAGCACTGGACAGAGATGATGAGCTGGTTCCCTCCGCTCTGTCCCTCCCAGAAGCAGGGGACAGAAAGAGCTGAACAAGGCAGATCTGACTGTGCGGCTGGGAAGACACAAATCAGTCCCTGGCCCCTTGCAGGTCATGATCTGTGTCTCTGGGTTTTGACTTTAGAAATGTCACACTTTCCCGTTCTCTGTTCCTCAGAGTCTTCACAGCCGTTTACTGTTGACT
>NW_026126588.1:1892500-2247500 GCF_943737965.1 Phodopus roborovskii | reverse complement strand
TTCTGAGTCCTATGCTAAATGATCTACTCGCACCTGCTAGATCCCTGCAGCCTCGGGAACTCTCTAGTCGCTGGGTAGGAAGGTTACAGAGCAAGGGGCCGACAGGGCGATTGAGGGGTCGGGTGAGACTCAGGGAGAACAGGGGAGACGGAAGGGAGAAGCTCGTGTCTCAGGCACTGCGGTTGGGGCAGACTACCAAACACCTTCAAAGCCACCTGACCTGGCAGTGCTGTGCTCAAGAGCCCAGGGGTCTGTGATTGCCTCAGGCTGTCTGTGGTCTTGGTGGTGGGAATTGGGGAGGTCTGGGCCAAACACTTTTTCTGAGCCTGTAGAACAGAGAACCAAGAAAAATGTTAATTTTACCGTTGTAAGTATAAATAGATTACTTATTATTTTTCTGATTTATTTAATGTGTAAGAGTGTTTTGCTAAGGGTGGAGAGATGGCTCAGCGGTTAAGAGCACTGGCTGTTCTTCCAGAGGACCTGGGTTCAATTCCCAGCATCCACATGGCAGCTCACAACTGTCTCTAACTCTAGTTCCAGGGGACCTGGCATCTTCATAAAGACATACATGCAGGCAAAACATCAATGCACATAAATAAAAAGAAATTTTAAAAAAAGTGTTTTGCCAGGCATCGGTGGCGCACGCCTTTAGGCTGGCTTGGAATTCACAGAGATCTGTCTGCCTCTGCCTAGGGAGCGAGATTAAAAGCATGTACTACCACACCTGGCCACTTTTTTTTTAAACAATAAAATGAAGTAGCCAGTATTTTAAAGAACTAAATCGATGTACTAACCCACTTTAAGCTTCCTGATGACACCCTGCCCTCACAAGCCACTGCACAAGCCGGAGGACACTTGCTTCATCTCAGTCTATAATGGACAATGTTGCTTTATCTCATGGGCAGTGAGTGAATGATCTTTCTTTTCTTCCTTCCTTCCTCCCTCCCTCCCTTCCTTTTTTTGAGGAGACAGGGTTTGTCTGTGTAGCCTTGATTGTCCTGAAACTTATTCTGTAGACTGGGCTGGCCTCGAACTCAGAGATCCACCTGCCTCTGCCTCCCAAGTATTGCACTTGGCTGGGAACTATCATTTATTTATTTATTTATTTAAATTTTTGTGACAGAGTTTCTCTGTGTAACCCCGGCTGTCCTGGAACTGGATCCGTACACGGGTCCCAAACTCAGAGATGTAACTGCCCCTGCCTCTGAGTGCCGACTAAAGGCATGGGCCCCCATGCCCAGCCCAGGACATGATTCTTATTACCAGCTGCTGTGGGTCTGTATGCAGTCCAAACACAGGTCTGACCCAATGCCTTGACAACATACACTTTCTCTTCTGTGTAGAGTGTGCAGTGTGTGTATGTATGTATGTATGTCTGTGTAGAGTGTGCAGTGTATGTATGTATGTCTGTGTACAGTGTGGTGTATGTATGCATGTCTGTGTAGAGTGTGCAGTGTGTGTATGTATGTATATCTGTGTAGAGTGTGCAGTGTATGTATGTATGTCTTTGTAGAGTGTGCACTGTGTGTATGTATGTATATCTGTGTAGAGTGTGCAGTGTGTGTATGTATGTATATCTGTGTAGAGTGTGCAGTGTATGTATGTATGTATGTCTGTATAGAGTGTGCAGTGTATGTATGTATGTCTGTGTAGAGTATGCAGTGTGTGTATGTATGTATGTATGTCTGTGTAGAGTGTGCAGTGTATTATGTATGTATGTATGTATGTATGTGTAGAGTGTGCAGTGTATTATGTATGTATGTATGTGTAGAGTGTGCAGTTATGTATGTATGTATGTATGTATGTATGTATGTGTAGAGTGTGCAGTGTGTGTATGTATGTATATCTGTGTAGAGTGTGCAGTTATGTATGTATGTCTGTGTAGAGTGTGCAGTGTATGTATGTATGTCTGTGTAGAGTATGCAGTGTGTGTATGTATGTATGTATGTCTGTGTAGAGTGTGCAGTGTATTATGTATGTATGTATGTATGTATGTGTAGAGTGTGCAGTGTATTATGTATGTATGTATGTATGTGTAGAGTGTGCAGTGTATGTATGTATGTATGTATGTATGTATGTATGTATGTATATATGTCTGTGTAGAGTGTGCAGTGTGCTTATGCTGCCTTCTGGTGACTTCTCTACTTTATACGATGCTAACTTCAGGTGACAAGAAACTAGGAACTATATATAGATTCAACTTAACATTAGCCTGATAAAGCAGAATAACAAAAATTAACCTAATGTGTGTTTTTTATTTCTTTTTTTGTTTTTCCAGATAAGGTTTCTCTGTGTAGCTCTGCCTGACCTGGAACTAGTTCTGTAGAGCAGGCTGGCCTCGAACTCACAGAGATCCGGCTGCCTCTGCCTCCTGAGTGCTGGGATTAAAGGCATGTGACACAACACCTAGTTTTTAATTTATTTTTATTTTATGTGAACTGGTGTTTTACTTGTATGTATGTCTGTGTAAAGGTGTTAGACCCACTGAAACTGGAATTACAGGCAGTTGTGAATTGAACCCAGGTCCTCCAGAATAACAGCCAGTTATTATCTCTGCAGCCCCATGGCTATTTCTGATTATTTTTTAGCTTATGTACATATGCACACACACACACATACACACACACACTCTTGTGCATTTACACACACACACACACACACACACACCAGTGCACTCCATGTGAGTGTAAGTGCCTGTAGAGGCATTAAGTACTCTGGAGCTGGAGTTACAGGAGGGCCTGAGCCGCCTGATGTGGGCGCAGTAGCTGCCACCCCAGGTCAGTCTGCCCAGCTTCAGCCCTTCTTCCAGCCTCTGTGGTGAACCTCATCTTACTTCTCGTTACCATTTTACTACATTCTGTTCCATCTGTTTGTTTGACAGCCAGGAGATATTCCAGATCAGGTCTAATAAATATGGTAGGAGATAAATTTGGTGAATGCCATGTTTTAAAAATAAAAACAAAGGCCAGCCTGATCTACAGAGTGAGTTCCAGGACAGGCTCCAAAGCTACAGAGGAACCCTGTCTCGAAAAACCAAAAATAAATAAATACAAAATAAAAACAAAGTTTGCTCTAAGCTAGAGGATGACTTTCATCTACTACGCATGACCAGGAAATACTCGTGCAACCCCAAGTCTCGTTGGGCCCGGGCACTGCCGTAAGAACGCCTGAGCATTCTGTTCTCTTTATATCTCCCTTTTAAGATTTTTTTGAGATTAAAATATGACTGCATCATTTTCCTTCCCTCTCCCCCCGCCCCTCTCCTGCTACTATGCCTGTCACTGTCATACCTCCCAGCCACAACGGGCCCTCTTATACTCTCAAACTCTCCCTTCTGTAATTTGCCTTGGTCATAGTATCCTTTTTCCCCCTCTCTGTAGCTCTGGCTGTCCAGGCGGTCACTGTGTAGAGCAGGCTGGCCTCAAACTCACTGAGATCCGCCTGCCTCCGCCTCCCCAGTGCTGGGACCAAAGGCGTGCACTGCCCCCACTGCCTGGTCATGGTCACAGTTTTATCACAGCAACAGAGAGTGACTAATCTGTTCAAGTGGCAGCAGCTCCAGATTAAAGCTGTGGTGGTTTGAAAGAGACTGTCCCTCGAAGGCTCATAGATCTGGGTACCCGGACACCAGGGAGCACCATTAATTAGTGATCAGGAAGTGGGGTCTTATTGGCATCATTGAGGGTGGTCTCTGAGGTTTCGAGAAACCATTCCGCAGGGTGTGGTGGCACGAGGCTTTAATCCCAGCAGAGGCAGGTAGATTTCTGAGTTTGAGGCCAGCATGTCTACAGAACGGAGTTCCAGTGCAGCCAGGGCTATGTAGAGAGATCCTGACTTGAGAACCAAAAACTAGACCTATTTACTTATACTGTATATGTATGTGACTATGTGGTATACAAATGCCTGTGTGGTCATGCAGATGCATGATGGGTAAGCCTGTGCACATACTCACAGACCAGAAGAGGGTGCCAGGTGTCTTTCTTATTATTCTGCCTGTTGCCACAAGGCTGGAGTTTTCTAGGCTACAAGGGAGCAATCCTCCAGTCTCCGCCCACTTTCAGTCACAGCCTGTGATGGACACTAGACTTGTTACTTGGGCACTAAGATCCCAGATTCCAGTCTTCAGTTTTGTACAGCAAGTACTCTTAACTACTGAGCCATCTCTCCACTCCCTTCTGTTTTCTTCAGAAAGGGTTTTATTGTATAGCCTAGGCTGGCCTTGAACTCATAGCAGACCTCTTCCTCAGTCTCCCAAGTGCTGGGGTTATAGCCATGAGCTATTACACCTGCCTCTCAGTCTATCGCAACAAGGCTCTGCACTGGGCAGCTTCCCAGGTCTAACCCATCGCAGGCTCTCGGTTCCCCCTTCCGACTTCTCACAGGTGCTCTCCCTCTGCTGTGCATTCTGTGTCTGGGTCCTTACGGCTAAGCTTACCATTTCCTGGTCCTCACGCTGGCTGTCACTGTCCTCACGCTGGTTGTCACTGTCCTCGGTGCTGGCTGTCACTGTCCTCGGCGCTGACTATCACTGTGCTGAGATGCTGCAGCACTCACCTTCTAGGTTTCCTTCTTCCTGCACAGTGTCCTGGCTCTGTCTCAGCCACTTTACCCGCACAGTGTCCTGGCTCTGTCTCAGCCACTTTACCCGCACAGTCTCCTGGCTCCATCTCAGCCACTTTCTCGGCCTTGCTTACAATTTCTACCCGCTTATTCCTTTAGAATAAAAACTCCCTGTTTCCGTCACTGCCAGGATCTGTGTCATCCTTATTCCTCCACCGTGGCAGACGATCAAGTTCTAACTTCATCGTTTCAATCCATGTACTTCCCACCATGTCCACCACCAGGGGGCTACATGAGTCTTCACTATTTCACGGTTAGGTTAACACAATGGCTATTTTTTGTTTGTTTTTTGAGACAGTTTGTCCCACAGTCAATGGTGGCTTCATATATGGCTGACTGAGGCTAACCTTGAACTCCTGATCTGTCGTCTGCCTTTCAACTCCCAAGTGCCTGGACCACATACAGGTATGTATGCATGCCTGGCCTACGACACTGGCTTTCTTGTTTATTTCAGACGGGATCTCACTCTGTAGCCCTGGCTGTCCTGGAACTCACTATGTAGAACATGCTGGCCTCAACCTCACCAATATCTTCTTGCCACAGTCCCCAGAGTGCTGGGATCAAAGGCACGCACCACCACGCCCAACGACACAGGCTCTTTTGGTTTTGCTTTGTTTTGTTTTTGGGATAGGCTTTCATTGTGTAGACCAGGCTGGCCTTGAACTCCCAGAGACCTGCCTGCCTCGGCCGCCGTGCTGAGATTAAAGGCACACACTTGGCACAACATGGCTCTTACCATGACCTCTAAGACCCATAGAATATGCACCCACACACTTTCCCACCAAACATCTTCCTCCTTCTCTCAAGATATACACCATCTTCTCTCTCAAGATTTTCATTCCTCCTTTCTGGAACATTCTCACCTAGACCTTCTGTCTTGTAGCTCCTTCCTTCCTTTAGCAGTTCACAGATGAGCAGCCAGCAAGATGGCTTAGCAAGTAAGGCTTCTGCTGCCAGCCAAGCCTGACAACCTGAGTGTGACCCCTGGGAGGAGGAACCAGTTCCTGCAAGCTGCCCTCTGACCCACACACTCACACTTGCCACGTGTGGCTACACACACGCAAAACTTAAGTAACAATGAAAGGTCCCAGATCAGCCAGCACCATCTCGTGCTGTACAAACCTGACGACACATGTTTTTGAAACAGTGTATGTGAACACTGGCTTCTCTGGGTTCCTGGAACAGGGTTTTCAGCCAGGGACTGCGGTGTGGCAATACTCAGTGCTGAGTGAATACTCAAAGAAAACACCACCTCACAGACGGGGCCACACCCTGAGTGGTCGGTACAAACGTAAGGAGAAACGTAAGAGATCAGAGAGGAAGCCAAAGAGCCTTTGAACTTCTAGGCCTTTGGATGGGAGCCTGAAGGAGGGAGGGACTAAAGCGGGGTGGGAAAGGGCAGGCTGCAGACACCATCAGTGTAGGCTCAAAAGCACTGCGCATGTGTCTGGCCTGCTCAGAGGATCATGGGGGACTACAGACCCTGAGTGCAGGCAGCCATGTATGCTTCGTCCTAGGAGTGGAGCTGGCTCAGGTCACCAGGCAAATGTTTTAGGTTTGTTTTGGAATCGTGCTGTGAAGGAGAGGCAGAAAGACACATCCATCGCTTTGATAAGGAACACTTGTCTAACAAGGTGACATTAGGGCAGTAACGGGCTGTGGGGATTGGCTAGCCCTCCCATTACACTTGCGAGCTTTGGGGGAAATACTGGTGCCTATGGGCCTTGCTCCCAGCCACTTGGATCAGAATTTATAGGGCTAAGGTTCACATTTTGAGCATCCACGTTTTTAGCAGCCGCCCAGATGACCCTATTGTGGAACCAAGTTCCTCATTTTTCAGACAGAGGACTAAAGACAGGCTGAAACCACAAGTCACCGATGACAGGGCTAGGGTGACTCAGCTGGGCCTCCTCACTCAACCCTTGCTTTCCCAGGGAGGCTCCCTGCGGCCTACCACAGGGTATGAATATACAAAAGGAGAGAGAAAGGAGGTACAGAACAGGGCAGCCTGGGAGCACCGTGCCTACCTCCCCGTCCCCGGTGGCGGTGGCGTGGGACTCTCACAGCATCGATATGTGCAGCTGATGTGCTTAAGTCCCACTGTCCTGGTTACTGTCAATATTTCCAACACTCATGGACCAAACGTTTGAGACATTTTCAAAGAAGAATTTAAAACTGAGTGTGGTGGTACACTTTTTAGCACTGGGGAAGCAGAGGCGGGTGGATTTCTGCGAGTTTGATGCCAGCCAGAGCTACATCGTGAGAGAGCCTGTCTCAGGAAGAAAATCTTTTTTAAAGTTTTTTGAGACAGGGTTTCTCTGTGTGTGTAGACCAGGCTGGCTTTGAACTCACAGAGAGAGATCTACCAGCCTCTGCCTCCTAAGTGCTGGGACTAAAGATGTGTGCCCCCATTGCCCAGCTCAAACCTTGTTTTTTATAGGGTTTGGTGACTTATCAGACGTATAGAAGCAAGCAGGCCCATGGCGCTGGGTGTGTGCAGACACAGTTAAGACAGAGGCATGGCTGGACACCTCGGCAGAGAGATCAGCTTGCTCACACCTGCACCCTCACAGCCAAGACCATGAGGGAGCATGCTGGCTCATGACTCTCAAGGGATTTTAAGTCTACTAAATCTTTTGGAGCACTGAAGAGATTTAGACCTATCATTCGTTAGACACGCTAAGTTCTCATAAAAACCACCTGCTTTAATCCTGACTTAGATTCTGATGCACTCACAAGACAGTACAAGCCTTGGGAGTTGCTTTTGGCTTTAAGGCTTTGGTTCACAGGGCTCCAGGGAGGATGATTGCTGCTCAGTCTGACGCAAGGCATTCTTAACCAAGTCTACGTGCTCACATGCTCAGAGATGGCGACCTGTCAAAAGCAGAGGCCCAGCTCCAACTGACTCCACCACGGTCAAATTTAGGACAACTTGAGCATGGAAAAGAAGGGAGGCGTGCTAAGTACGAAGGAACACAAGCCTGGAGACGCACTCTGGATTGTGTGTGTGGGTGTGTGAGCACGTGGGGTTTCAAGTGGGTGAGGTCCTGGTGAACGGGAGCTCATTGGCCCACAGCCAACTGAAGAGTCAGGCTCATTACACTATTTGATCTACTTTGTTCAAGGACTGCTTTTATTTTTTTATGGGGGGAGGGGTGCGGAGCACATGCCAGAGTGTACGTGGAGATCAGGGGACAACCATGGAGCCATGGCACTAGATTCTCTCTCTCCACTGCATGGGGTCCAGGCATGGAGCTCAGCCTGGCAGCAGGCACCTTTACCTGCTGAGCCATCTTTCAGGCCCTTAAGGCTTTTATAAAATGTTGATTTTTATTACTTTTCATGATGTATATGTGTGTGTGCATGTACCCACACAGGCCAGAAGTGTCAGAGCTTCCTGGAGCTGGAGTTATAGACAGTTGTGAGTGGTCCCATGTGGATGCTAGGAACTGAACTAGTTCCTTTGCAAGAGCAGCCAGCGCTCTTAACCACTGGGATTAAAGATGCAAGCCACCAATGTGTAAACAAGAGCAGTCAGCACTCTTAACCATTGGCATTAAAAATATGAGCCACCAATGCACAAACAATATTGCCTGAGTCCCAGGTGAAAGAAAAACTACCATAAATAGCATTAATGTCTTGCCTCAAAAAAATCTGACATTACTTCACTGTTAACATTAAATTTCCTGGGTATGACAATGACGACACCCGGCTTTTGGGAGATGCCAGATGAAAAATTTACAGGCAAACAGTGTTTATAAAGGATTTCTGATGTAGTTCAGAGGACAAAGTGTGTTTTATTTGTCTGTGTGCACAACATACAGGCACACATGGACACGGTCACTGCAAAACAAACACTACAGAGAGGAGGGCACAGGCAACATCAGGTGAACAGTGTGCTGTGCCTTCCTATTCCTGCGGCTCTAGGGTCTCCCCATCACAGAGAGTGGAGACGAGACTCAAAGCCCAGGAAGCAGACTCCACGACTCCATGGGACATCTGTAGCAAGTGGTGGCTGGGGGAGGGGGAAGGGAACTACATTTAAACTGAATGCAACATCGAGAAATTTAGTACCCTTGAATGTTAATAAAAACTATATTATTATTATTGTGTGTGCGCGCACACATGTGAGTGTGCACATGTGTGCATGTGCCTGAGTGTGCACATGTGTTCACACATGTCAGTGCACATGTGTAGGGGTGCACCACACATGTGAGTGTGCATGCGTGTGAGTGTGCACGCGTGTGAGTGTGCACTCGTGGTGAGTGTGCCCTTTGTGGGGTGTGCCCTCTCCTCCGCGTGAGTGTGCACGCGTGTGAGTGTGCACTCGGGGTGAGTGTGCCCTTTGTGGGGTGTGCCCTCTCCTCCGCGTGAGTGTGCATGCGTGTGAGTGTGCACTTGGGGTGAGTGTGCCCTTTGTGGGGTGTGCCCTCTCCTCCGTGTGAGTGTGCATACGTGTGTGAGTGTGCACTTGGGGTGAGTGTGCCCTTTGTGGGGTGTGCCCTCTCCTCCGCGTGAGTGTGCATGCGTGTGAGTGTGCACTTGGGGTGAGTGTGCCCTTTGTGGGGTGTGCCCTCTCCTCCGTGTGAGTGTGCATACGTGTGTGAGTGTGCACTCGGGGTGAGTGTGCCCTTTGTGGGGTGTGCCCTCTCCTCCGTGTGAGTGTGCATACGTGTGTGAGTGTGCACTCGGGGTGAGTGTGCCCTTTGTGGGGTGTGCCCTCTCCTCCCACCCTTACATGGTTTCAGGGATCAGCTCAGGCTGCCAGGCTTGCTCAGCAAGTGCTTAACTGCTGAGCTTTGTCACTCGCCCATAATATTAACCGTTTACATCACTAACACACTGGAGAGATGGCCCACAATATTAACCGTTTACATCACTAACACACTGGAGAGATGGCCCATAATATTAACCGTTTACATCATTAACACACTGGAGAGATGGCCCATAATATTAACCGTTTACATCACTAACACACTGGAGAGATGGCCCATAATATTAACCGTTTACATCACTAACACACTGGAGAGATGGCCCACAATATTAACCGTTTACATCACTAACACACTGGAGAGATGGCCCATAATATTAACCGTTTACATCATTAACACACTGGAGAGATGGCCCATAATATTAACCGTTTACATCACTAACACACTGGAGAGATGGCCCATAATATTAACCGTTTACATCACTAAAACACTGGAGAGATGGCCCATAATATTAACCGTTTACATCACTAAAACACTGGAGAGATGGCCCATAATATTAATCATTTCATCATTAAAACACTGGAGAGATGGCCTATAATATTAACCATTTCATCATTAAATCACTGGAGAGATGGCCCATAATATTAACCATTTACATCACTAAAACACTGGAGAGATGGCCTATAATATTAACCATTTCATCATTAAAACACTGGAGAGATGGCCCATAATATTAACCGTTTACATTATTAACACACTGGAGAGCTGGCTCTGCAGTTAAGAGCACTTCTCTTGCAGAGGACCTGAGTTCAGTTCCCAGCACCCGCCCTGGATGGCTCACAACTGTCTTCAACTCCAGCTCCAGGGGATCTGATTCCTCTGCTTCCTCAGGCACCTGCGCTCATGTGCCCACAGACTGACACACGCAGAAAATTAAAAAATGGAAAACAAAATCTTTAAAAAATACTTGCTGAGGGGCTGGAAAGATGGCTCAGAGGTTAAGAGTACTGACTGCTCTTCCAGAGGTTCTGAGTTCAATTCCCAGCAACCACATGGTGGTTTGAAATCATCTGTAATAAGATCTGTGCCCTCTTCTGGGCTCCAGACATACCTGGAGACAGAACACTATATGCATAATAAATAAATTTTAAAAAAAATACTTGCTGAATTTAAATGTTCATAGACATAAACACTATGTGCTCAGAATGATACTTTAGTTCATCATAACAGCGTATGATTTCTATCGGGAATTTACACAGCAGCTGTAAGGGAGAGTCACTCTTGGTTCTGCAGAGATAAATGCAGGCCACCTACTTACCACCCTTGCAGTGCTTGCTGCCTCCAAAGCTGTGTCCCTTATTCCTTTACTCCAGATGGAGTTCCTGAAAACCAATGGCAGGGACCGCCTAGGAAAAACACCAACGACCTACTTCCCTGATTTTCTTGCATAAAGAGCCACAAAAAAACTATTCTGAAGCAGCGAGAGAAGGTTCTTTGCCATGCTGCCTCTTTGTGTGGAAGCTTTCAGAGCTCCAGGTAGGTGCTAGGAACTGAACTCAGGTCCTCTGGTGCAGCAACAGTGCTCTTAACCGCTGAGCCATCTTTCTGGTCAAGGGGAGGCTTCTCAGTAGCTTTATATACAAGAAACTAGGGAGTCAGCAATAGGCTCCTCCCAACTGAGGTAGGGGGAGGGAAACAGCCATACTATAGGTGAAAATAATCGATTACGATAAAAATAAAGTTGATCGCTAGGTGGCATACACCTTTTAATCTCAGCACCCAGGAGGAAGAGCCGGGCAGATTTCTGTGAGTTCTAGGCCAGCCTGGTCTACAGAGTGAGTTCCACGACAGTCAGGGCTACACAGAGAAACCCTGTCTTGAAAACAAAACAAAACAAAAAAAAAAAAAAAGAAAAGAAAGAAAACAACCAACACCAACACCAGAAAGCTGATCAATACCTAGCAGAGTGAAGTGTCTGCAGGGTCATGGACAGCCTGTTTATTCATGTCACAGGGAATCTAAGGGCCTCAGGAAAGGATGGGGAATGAGGACTGGCCTGAGATCTCACTATTGGGTACCACTTTACAATTTCATCCAATGCACAGCTTATGTTTGCTTGTTTATGTTTGAGTCAGCTCTGTCAAGGCACAGGCTGCCTTGAACTTGCAACAATTCCCCTCTTTCAGCCTCCTGTGTGCCCGGCTGAGAGGTGCACCCCATGCTCAGCTAAAGCTCACCTATTTCCAAGCAGCGTGGAAGGATGGTTCAATGGATGCTCTGAGGCAGTACCACTTCTGTGGAGGACAGCCCCTAGAGCTAGGAGGACACGAGGCAGGCCTGAGTCCTGCCAACAGACCCTCTGGGTTTATAAGCAGGAGGAGTCTTCATTTCTAATCCATCATAATACTGTCTTCATTCATAATCCTTCCAAGCTGTTCACTAAAGACTTTACATTTACACATTTACATTTTCCCTGAAAATTATCAGCTTTTCCCTAACTTTTTGGAAATCGCTTTATTTTTTTTTTATTTTAAATTTTATCTTATTTTATTTTGAGACAGCCCTGGCTGACCTGGAATTAGTTCACTATGTAGACCCAGATGGTCTACACAGATCTGCGTCTCTGCCTTGAGAGTGCTGGGATTAAAGACATGTTTATCCACCATCGTTTTGGAAACATTTGAATAGCTACATAGTATCTCCAAATGTCCAACCTCTTCCTCTACTATTGGATATTAGGGATTTTTAGGAATACTTTTTTTGCAAGTGAAGGAAGAGCAGGGCCTGATGGTACCCACACTTGTAATCGCAGCATGGGGGAGGCTGAGGGAGGAGGGCCAGGGCAGCCCTGGATACAGTGAGACCAAAAACCTACACCATGGCGGCGGGAGGGACTGCTCAGCAGCTAAGAGCACTGGCACCCTTCAAGAGGGCCCTGGTTTGTCTCACAACACCCACGTGGTGGCTCACACCCATCTATAATCCCAGTTGCAGGGTATCCAGAGCCCTCTTCTGGCCTCTGAGGGCACCACACACACAATGCAGGCAAAACACATACAAAAAAAAAAAAAAAAAATCTGAAGACAAATGTACAAACAAGCATACAACAGACCTAAAAATGAAAACAAAAGCAAGGTGTAAGGAGCCTCTCAGATGCCTCGTTCTGAGAGAGAGGGAGATGCTGGATACTGGGCTTTCAAGAAGAGCTTGGGTCTGGGCAGTGCCCACTGTGGCCCCAAAATGAGATACAAGCAGAAACAAGTCAACGCAAGTGTATTTCAAAGGTGTGGACTAGCCACACCAAGGGGATGGGGAGCCAAACAAATAACTTCTGCATTTTGAGCGGGGGTCTCACTGTGTACCCATGGCTGGCTTGCACTCATTATGCAGACCAGCATCATGTGTAACAACTATGCTTGTGTTCACAATGGTGAAGAACACGGATAAGCAAATGTAAAATTGGCTTCTGTAAACGCTGGGATTGAACAAGTCAATAAACTGTGATGCTAGAACTCTGGCTAATAGGGAAGGAATTAAAAGCCTGGAAATGATGGCGGCCTTATGGGCTAGACCTGGAAGTATGCATATGAACCCTCCTGTGACACAAACTGAGAAGCCCATGTGTAGCCACAGATTCAGGAGGAAACACAGCTGACTTAGTCCTCACACATGCACAGCCGCCATTCCCCAGCTAGGAGAACACAGCAGCGGTGAATACATACTCAAGTTAGTCTGGGGGTGGGGTGGGGTGGGGCTGGGGACAGAATCCAGGCCTTCTGCATGCTAGGCAGGCATACAGCTGGGCTACACTCCACCCCTCCACACATACACCCCCTATCTACCATCCCCTCAACCACAGCATACTATATATGTGCACGGGGCTGGTCACCAAACCCAGGACCCCAGGCCCACTTGGCAAGCACTACTGCTGAATTTTATTCCCAGCTGCAGACGCTGGTTTCTAGATATAGTGTCTCCATCAGAATACGGTTCTCCTTTAAAAAAAGAAAAAAAGATTCCAGTCAGGCATGGTTACACACGCCTATAATCCCAGCACTTGGGAGGTGGGGTGAGGAGGAAGAACTCAAGGCTATCTGGACTACACTACCAGTTAGAGGCCAGCCTGGGCTATGGGAGACAAACAAGGTGTACCGATTCCAGGGAAGGGGCAGAGAGATCAAATAATGAATACAGAACGTGGTGTTTCATCAGAAGTTGAAAAGCACTGTCGTCACAAAGGACATATGGCGGAAAGGACAGGAGACTGAAGGGCCTGGGTTAGTTTGGGACAAAAGCGGCGCAGTCTGTGCCCACTGTGTAGAACAAGAGCCTTTGGGCATAAACAGCACCAGAGGATAAGGAAAACTGTCCAGAGTACAACCATGGTCAGCGCAGAGCAGCTGTGACCCCTGGGGACACTGTGGACACTGTCCCCACCTGAGAACACTGTAGTAAGTCAGGAATTGCCAGTGACAGTCTGGAGGACACAGCATCTGACGACCCTGAGTTTATGCAGTCACCCAAACCCAGGAACGCTACAAAAAGTAGCTGCTTCTGCTGGGAGGTGGTGGCGCACACCTTTAATCCCAGCACTCGGGAGGCAGAGGCAATCGGATCTCTGTGAGTTTGAGGCCAGCCTGGTCTACAGAGAAAGTTCCAGAATAGCCAGGACTGTTACACAACACACACTGCTGTGGAATATTATTTTAATTGGGCAAAGATGTGTTACATGTGTTTATGCTGTGGAATATTACTTTCTGTGAAGGTGCGTTACATCTGTTTCTACTGCTTTTGTCTAACTGTGGAAAGATGTGTTGTATCTGTTTCACCGTGCCTGCCTAAGGCTCCTGCTTAGTCTAACAAAGAGCTGGACAGCCAATAGCTAGGCAGGAGAAGGGTAGGTGAGGCTGGCGGGCAGAGAGAAGAAGGAATCTAGGCTCAAGAAGAACTAATTACAACCCTGACTTCCCTCAACGACGGATGCGACAGGAGAATGTAAACTGAGTAAACCCCGTCCTTCTCAAGTTGCCCATGGCCGTGGCGATCATCTCAGTGACACAGTAGTAAGCTAACACGGCACTTCTGCCATAGCATGAATCAGTGTCGGAGGGTTCTCTCCTTCCACCATGTGTCAAACTCAGTTGCCAGGCTTGGCGGTGAGTGTCTTCACCTGCTAAGTCACCGCACTGTCCCCAAACCCCAT
The DNA here is from genome assembly GCF_943737965.1 of Phodopus roborovskii. Taxonomy (NCBI): domain Eukaryota; kingdom Metazoa; phylum Chordata; class Mammalia; order Rodentia; family Cricetidae; genus Phodopus; species Phodopus roborovskii. Next base: position 2,232,962 of record NW_026126588.1, on the reverse strand, counting down.
TTGACCACAGGGCCTTCGCTCTAAACTACAATGCCCCACTGGCTGAGAGACTTTCCTTCAGAAGGAAGACCAGTCAACCATAAACTGAAATGTGAAGTTAAAAGGTAAGTTATATTTGAGTGAATGCCCCGCAGCGCAGCGCACGGCACCGCAGACACTAACCTGGCAGAAGAGCTGTTGCTGCGCTCCCGGGGCGTTGCTGAAAGTGCTGGTGGGTTTGGAAGAAGAGACTGGAAGACGATGGGGCACACTGGCTGGTACTGGAGTCCTGTTTGGTTGTGTCAGCTGGTCTCCCGTGAAGTTTGATCCCGATGCCCCAGACTGCACTGTGGACCCAAGACTGGGATGAGCTGTGCTGGCTGAGCTGGCCGCAGGGAACCGAGTAGGTCCGGACATGCTGGTCACTGAAGGCATGGCAGTAAAGCCTGGTCTTCCTTGGGAAGCGCTGCTCTGCCCGGGTGACAGGTGTAATACAGTAGGTGACGCCCGCTGCAAGGGCATCTGTCCTCCGACCATCTGAGGAGAGGCATGGTTGACGATCACTGGACTTCCAGAGGTGGCAAAAGTCTGCCCAGACACCAGCTGGACGGCGGCGTTCTGGTTGTTGAGCATCTGTCCAGAGTACGGTTGGTTGGTCCTGAGCATGTTAGAAGAATTCCTATTCAACATGACATGCTCCGAGGCCACTTGGCCGGAGATGAGCTGAGAGGGCTGAGTCTGAAGAAGTTGCCCATTTATGGTCTGGACATGGTGTACCGAGTTGGAGCTGACGGAAAGGCTTGTAGGTATAAGGAACTGACTTTGGGGGGCGTGAGGCTGGCCCATGGGGGAGTGAATGACGATACTGCCCCCTGCACTGCTCACAGCCTGCGAGGTGACAGGCTTTCTCGTGTTCTGTTGGTTGACAATGTTCACAGACATGTGTGGACCAACCACGGAGCCCTGGGGTGAGCTTGCGGAGGCGAAGGAGATGCCTTGCTGTACATGGTGCTGCTGGATTCCCAGGCTGTTCACATTGTATGCACTCTGCTGACCCATCTGGATCGGCTTTGGCTGGATATTAATTGGGACTTTATTTGAATTTGGCGTGAGACCCCTTTGAATAATGATGTTATGCACTGGTAAAGACGCCTGAAAATTTGTGCTGTTAAATGGAACGGTGACAGGCTGTGCTACGGGGCTGGAAGCGGAGTTCCCAAACAATGAGTTGCCATTAGGAGTCTGTCTGTGAACCAGAAGCCCTCCACTCACATTGCTTGGGGTTTGCTGCCCACTGCCTTTTAATATGATTTGCGAGCCATCTAGGTTATTAATAGTCATCATGGAAGGCTGATTACCAAATGACCCGATTAACTGTATTTGCCCAGAGCCACTAATCTGGCTGCTATTGGGCAAATGCTGGCTGGGAACACTGATCCCCACGTGTTGCATGAAGCCATGCTGCACACCCACTGTATTGCTTGCAAACGATGCTCCCACAGGCACGTGAGTCACCCCGATAGGCTGCAGCGTCTGACCTGAGTAATTAGAAACATTAGAAGCCTGAGTAAAGGATGCTGACGAAGAGGGATGAAGCTGAGCTTGTGCAAACTGCTGGCTTGAGCCTATACTGGCATCCAGGTACGCCTCTTCTGCCAACGTCTGTTCAGTGATATTAGCCTCCTGCAGGGATTTCTGAAGAATGTCAAAGGGTTGGTCCTCGCCGAGGTCAGGAAGAGGAGAAGACTCAAGTTCATCTTCAAGAAACTGAAGGCTACTTGAAAGTGGCAGTCCATCACTGGGCCCTTCTCCAAGCTGGTTACTTACACCTTTGAGGGACGATTTAGGGTCAGCATTCTAAAAAGCAGAAGCAGTGTGTGTTACAAGGCACATCGAACCTTCAGAAGACATCGTAAAAATCTCACTCTGTAATAAATGCAAATAAAGCTTAATGATAGGTTTTCAAGGCACACCAATTTTTTTGTTTGCCGTTACTTTTAAACTCAGGCTGGCCTGGGAGCTGCAGTCCTCCTGTGAGACACAACTCTCTCCAAACGGCCTGCCTTACTTTTCCTAGTTTATCCCATTGCTTTGGCAGATTGTTTTGCAGGGAACACATTAGAAGCAGCATGGGGTGTGGTGGCTCACATCAGCAGTCTCAGAACCGATGCGCGAGGTCAGCTTGGGCTACATAGCAGCTGTGAGGCAGGCAACCAGACTGTCTCATACATGGATGGCTCATGGTGGCACGGGCCTTTAATCCCAGCACTCTGGAGGCAAGTCCAGCTCTGTGAGATCAAGGCCAGCCTGATCTACATAGGGAGTTCCAGGTCAGCCATGACTATAGAGTAAGACTTGCTTCGAAAGCACAACAACAACAACAACGAACAGATACAGGCAGGCAGATAGATAACAACATGACCTAACTAAGGACACCTTGGAGATCATACCTTAATGTTTCTAAGCTACAGTGTCATATTTTTCCTTTCTTTCTTTCCTATCCCTTCCCAGCCCCCAAGACAGGGATTCTCTGTAGCCCTGGCTGTCCTGGAACTCAGAGATCCACCTGCCGCTGCCTCCTGAATGCTGGGATTTAAGGAGTGTGCCACCACACCTGGCTAGCTTTCCTTTTTGGGGGGTAGGGGTACTAAAGATTGATCTAGGACCTCACTGTGTGATATGCATTCCCAGAAAAACGTAGTTTCTGAGATTATTATTCCCAGTCTAAGACTACAGTGGGAGTCATCTCAGAGGGGTGTCCATCCATCCACCCCACTGCACCCCAAGATGGCAAATAAATGGGTGTCGCTCTGCTGGAGGTCTAAGATAGTACCCACTATAGCCCCAAAGACCAGGTCAGACCAAAGTAAGCCCCAACATAAAATGGGTGCTCCCACTTCCTCAAGCATTAACACTCAAGTATTAAAGCAAAAGTTCCTTAAAGTAAAAGCATGTGAACAAACAAAAACAAACCCAATTAACTCAAGCGTAAAAGCCACCGTTTTCCAGATATGTGTGTGTGTGTGTGTGTGTGTGTGTGTGTGTGTGTGTATATATATATGTATGTATGTATATGTATATAGTCCTTAAGGAATCCCTGGGGAACAGGCAATCCATAGAGACTACAATGCAGACCCAGGAAGAGAAGTTGAGGACAGTAATAAAAACTAAGACACCTACTATGAGCCAGACATTTTCTGTGAGACAGATTTTTTAAAAAGTAAAAAATACTATGAAGAAACAGCCACTTAAAATAAGAAGATAATATAAAATGATTTAAGACTACTAAAATGTATATACAACGAGAGTCAAGACTGTAATTAATATATTTATTTACTTATTTGAATTTGCTGCTCTGGGGATGGAACCCAGGGTCTCATGCATGCAAGGCACTATCATCTATCTCTGAGCTAACCCTCAGCCTTTAGGAGTAATCCTGCTGTGCATACCATACTATAATCAAAAAGAAACTAAAAGAAAGCTAAAAGCAATTTCATCAAAGACAACTATTCTTGAGTGTGTGGTACACGCCTTTAATTCCAGCACTTGGGAGGTAGGGGCAGGTAGATCTCTGTGAGTTGAGTCCAGCTTGATCTATACAGAGAAACCCTGTCTCAAAAAACAAACAAACAAACAAATGAAGACTGAGACTCTGATGATGATGGTGAGTCTGTGTTTGTTGACTACACCAAGAAGGGCTTTCCATGGGCCACTGTGAGACAGACAGTTTCCACTGTGAGATAGTTTGTTATTGTGAGATGGATAGTTGCCACTGTGAGATAGTTTGTTATTGTGAGATGGATAGTTGCCACTGTGAGATAGTTTGTTATTGTGCTTTTTGACTGTGAAAACTGAGGCCTACAGATACATCCAAGACTAACATAACTCATATGTGGACAGGGATTTGAGCAGTCCCACAGCATACCATCATCTGTAGAAGAGGAACGTAAGGGAAAAGATGAGGTGATATGCATGCACTTAAGCGGTAATTCTTCCTTTTGTGTGTATGGTGTGACATGTAGCATGGTGGGTCGGGGTGTGCATGCACCTGGGTCCTGCTCTAGTACCCTCCACTTCACTATAAGCACTTCTGCTGCTGAGCCTGGATTTTTATGTGGGTCCTGGGGATTTGAACTCAGGTCCTTATTCTGCCATAGCAAGTGCTCTCATCTACTGAGCCATTTCCCCAGTTCCTACACATAGCGATCTTAGCGGGTCTCCAAGTAAGACTCCTCAGTTCCCATCCTGCCTAAATTCTCCCAGAACTTAACACCATAGGCTCCGGAAGCTGGGGCCTGAGTCAGAATTCTAGCGATATGTCCCACAGCTGTGTGAATATGGGCCAAGTAGAAACCTCTCTGTGCCTGAGTGTCCTTGTCTCCACAACAGGGCTCATGGTAAAACCACTGCCTGGCAGGAGGGACCGTGACCATTAGATGCAGTGCCTACAAATCCTCAGGAGCAGGTACACGCTACATCCTCCAAAGCATTCTTTGTTTTTCTTGCTTCAGATGAAAATTTGTAAGTAGCTCTAATTAAAAAGTTTCCTTAAACTGATGTAGCAAGGTTGGAGACATTCTACTCTGCCTTCCTCATGGCCAGCAATGGAGTTATTTCAGAAGGCTGGAAGCTTAGGAGACTGAAATGCCAGAGAGATGGTCCCACAGGTGGAGGTGCCTGCCGCCAAGCCCAAGGAACCGAGTTCGATCCCTGGGGTCCGCACGGTGGAAGGAGAGAACTCACTCATGGCTCATGGTTGTTGTCCTTCTGACCTCTGCAAGTACACATAGATACACACGTAACCCCCTCCACCCATAGGCATACATAAATGTAAAAAAAAAAAAAAAATTGGTCAGGTAAATATAAGCCTGACTTATATGACCAAAAGAAAACACTAGCGTAATTAATAGATGTTTCCTCTCCTGTAAGCTGCAATGAGAGGCAATGGTTCTTATGCTACAAAGGCAATGAAAGTCTCAGTTCACAAGGTTTCCTTGAGGCAGAAAGCTTGCGCTCTGCTTCTAATACTCACCGTGGAGTTGGCGAAAATTGAATTGGAATTGGCTGCAGAATATCCTGCATTCGTCAAGTCATCGCTGCTCTGCAAAGGGGCAAAGTCAATAAGGTGGTTACTGGCAGGGTGTGGAGAACCAGAAGAGGTGTCTGTGTGAGACACCTGAGAGCCACTTACCGATTTATTACTAGGTCCGTGCAGAAAGTAGTTCAATGCTTGTGGGTCTCTAGAAAAGGAAGCGAGGGAAAACAAATAAATACTACTGCTTATATTTAAATATGCTATTGATGTTTTTAAGAAAGCAAAAAGAAAACAACACTCTTGGCTTGAACAAAAGCTCCCCATTTTAAGTTATTTCTTCATTTCTGCCTTGTGGGATCGACCTCAGGACCTGGTTTGTGGAGGCAGGCCCTCTACCGGCAAGCAACACCCTGGCCTGGCATCTTGGGACTTAAACAAAACAAAGCAGGAATGGATTACTGAATTGTGACGCATGAGTGAAACTATCTCTTTTGTCTCTCGGCTGTGACCTCAATTACTTATTGTTTTAAAAGACCAGCGGCTTCCCAGATACCCACTTGAGCTGTTTTTGTCTCTCCAACCTTGCACAAGGGCCCCAACCCTGGGTTCTGAAAACGCATCTTACCCAATAAGATCAAGGAGACACGAGTCATCATCATCATCCATGACAACTGCAAGGAAAGGAGAGAAAGTGAGCAAAGGGACCCAGTAGTGTGGACACACAGGGAATGTGACACCTGAGCTCTCCTGTCAGGGTAAGTGGCATGCAGGCAAGCTTTCCTTTAGATGATTATCAAGTGGTCATTTGAAAAATTTGTGGTTGGTGGGCATAGTGTCATTTGCCAGTAGTTCCAGCTACTCAGGGAAGACTGAGTAGAGAGAAGAACTTGAGTCTATGAGTTCAAGTCCAGCCTGGGCAAAGCAAGACACTAGGCTCATACATAAATAAATAAAGAGTAAATAAGCAATCGAGCCAGGCATGGTGGTATAGACCTGTGACCCCAGAAGTTGGGAGGTAGAGACAAGAGAGTCAGGAGATGAAGGAGGCCACTCTTGCCTACATGACAAGTTTGAGGCCAACCTGGGCTACATGTGACCCTATCTTAATAACAAAGTCAATAAAAACAAAGGTAAAATATATAAAATTCAGTTACTTGAACAAGTTTTTGACTTAAATATTTTATTATAGATCAGTTTTCAACTTATGGGTAAACAGATTCTAGAAAAATCTAAGGTAGCTGGCAGCAACCTCCTGCATATGGATTCGCTATCAGACTATAAAGGATAAAAAAATAACTCCATCAGATGTAGAATGGACATGGGCAGAGAGAAAATGTTGTTTTAGAAAAGCCTTCACAGACTCTGGAGACTTTCTGTGATGTGACTGGATGCTTCTAAGCAGGGAGAGCAAGCTAGGTCTCTCAAAATATTTTGGTGATCTCTAGGAAGGCAGAACGTAGAGGGTTCTCTCCACTTTCGGAGACAAAGCAGGAGGTCCTGCGCTGCTGGTAATACAGGCTCTGGCCATGGGGCCTGGGTGCTTCCCGGTGCAACAATACTGTCTAAGTTCAATGCTGAATAATCCATAGCTGGACTGAGAATGTTTAAAGTAGAAAATCTCCAGCACAAGTTCACCCCACTCGAGCCCAGAGCTCCCTCTCCCTGCCCGCAGCAGCCCCAAGCATGGCCAGCACAGCTCTGGCCCAGACAGTAACAACTGAGCAAATTCCAGGCATGGTTCTCCCCCCAGAGCCGGTCAACTTACACTAGTGATCCGACACCTGGCAACCTTGCTTCTCACCCATTTCAAGCCATGCGTGGAATAATTTACATCACAGAACGCCAGGGCCAAGAGTTCTGGAGCAGTTGGAAAGGGCAGTTGTGAACGGCAGTTGGACGGAGGAAGGAAATCCTGAAGAGATGCCCAGAGGAGGAGCATGCCCAGGGCGGCAGAAGGAATGGAGAGTCCTACAGAGAGTTTTTCCCTGTCCAAACTCCCTTCTCCTCGCAGCTCCCCCAGATCAGTCACAAGGCCTAACTGATGTAGCATTCCCTCCTGCCACAGGGGAGGGCACTTTCTCTAATCTGGAAGAGCATGGAAGGGTAAGTACTCCTTCCCCAGGGTAGCTGGGTTTGCTGGGCTGCTGAGTGATGGGGCTGGGTACACGTAGAGTAGAATCCATGGCAAGGAGAGGTAATGGGTGAGAAAGAGGAAGGTGGAGTTGGGAGACCTGTACCAGAAGACAACACCGATGGCAGAAACTAAGGATAGCCAGTCATGGGAAATGGGCTCTTTAGGACCCAGGCTTAAAAGTTATTTGAGGTCACGCTGGCATGAATGTTCCTGAACACATGACTTCTGGAAACAGGAAAACTATCATCATAGGGATATGTTGATCTGTCACACAAGCCAGGCTTGGTGGCAAACATCTGTACTCTCAGCACTTGGGAGGCACAGGCAGGAAGCTGAACACAAGTTTAAGGGCAGCCTGGTCTATCTACCTAATGAGTACCAGGTCAGGCAAGGTTACGTAAAAACCCATCTCAAAAAACAAATACCATAAAACAGAAAATACATAAGCAAAGAAATGCACAATACATTTGATATCTAATGAGCATTAGCTCATATCATAAACCATACCTCATCTCCCAGACATCACAATCACATGGGATAAATTGTCCTTTTATGATGTCTCTTCCAGCCTATAAAATGTACAGGATTTGCTTCAACGTGGCCATTTAAGTGGAATATCCCTGTATCCTTATTATCCTTATGTTTGTTGTTTGTTTGTTTGTTTTTGAGACAGAGTCTCACTATGTAACCCTGACTGGTTTGGAACCCACTATATAGACCAGGGTGGCCTTGAACTCCCCCTGGTTTTTGCCTGAGAGTGTTGATATTAAAAGTATGCATTATCACATATGGTCCTTCTAAACTTCATTTTTAAAGTTGAGGATAGGACTCAGCGGTCCAGCACATGAGATGCTACAGTTTGTTCTTGGCATCATAAAAGTGTCCAAGGCTCTGATACAAATTAATGAAGGAAAACATGGATGAAGGGGCTGAGGAGATGGGTCAGCTGGTGAGGGTTTTATTCTCTGCACCCACACACTGGCAACCCCTTGCTGGAGAGCACAGACAGGAAGATGCCTGGGCCCCCTGGCTTGCCATTCCATCATAACCCACAAGCTCCAGGTCCCAGGGAGAGACCCTGCCTCAAAAAGTAAAGTGGATGACTCCTGAGGAATGTCACCCAACTTTGGCCTCCAGCCTCTACACACACATATACACACGTACACACACGTAAAAAGTATGAGAAAGACCTACCCCTCTCCCCCCTAAAAAACCATGTCCATATCTCTCCCTCCCTGCTAACACCCTTATCTAGCTCCTCTGCTTGACAGATGCTGTGAGAAGGTGAACACCAGCCTCCCCGTGGGGTCACCCCACTAGCCCTAAAGCACTGAGACTGTTTGTTTACTTCAGACTTGGAAGTGACAAGCTACCCACTGGGTAGCCTTACAGGACAAGTATACATACATACATATTTGATAATGGGGATGGGACTCAGGGTCTCAGATGTGGTAAATAAGCACCCTATCCCAGCTAAGCAAGTTTATACTAAGAGATGAATCTAAGTTAGCATATATTCATGCTCCTTTACCAAACCAATGAGGCTCCAACACTTGATGTGAAAGCCAGCCCAACCAGGCAGGCAACCTCCTCTGGCCTGGGGTAAAACGCTACGAGCCTTCACACAGGGAAGCCCGAGAATTCTACTTCTTGAAGGCCGGTGGCTGGGAGTGGTGGCACACACTTGTATTCCCAGCACTTTCAAGGCAGACACAGTTGGATCTCTGTGAGTTCGAGACCAGCCTGAGCTACATAGAGACCCTATCTCAAACGAGAGCAAAAGAAGGGCCTGTGAGATGTCTCAGTGGGTTGAGGCGTCTGTCACGTAAGCCTGGCAACCCAAGTTTCATTCACACAACACACAGAGGTGGAAGGAGAGATCCAAGTCCACACAGCTGTCCTCTGTGCGTTCCCCACATAAAACCAAACAAAAAGCTTCCCCAATTTAATACTTTGAAAAGATTTGTATGTGTATGTGTACCACATGTGTGCCCAATGCTTTGGAACTGGAGTTGCAGATGGTTGTGAGCTGCCTTGAAGGAGCTAGGAATTGAACCTGGGCCCTCTGCAAGAGCAGCAAGCACTCTTGAGTGCTGAACCATCTCTCCAGCTCCCCAGTGTAACTTTTTAATTATAGCTAATGTACTTGTTTCGTGGTTTGTGTGTGCAGGTGTGTGTGTGTCCTGTGTGCATGTGTGGCCTTGCCTTGGACCATGTGAATCAGGCTTGTGAGAGAGGGCCGTGAGACACACCGGGCCGTCCCACCCTTTTGGGTTCTTAACGCTTTCTGTGCTTTTGTTGAGGTTCGTCCCTCATTCTTGTGCAGCCCCACAGCGGCAGGGTAGGGCGGGCACTGGCACCGTGTGAATTTTGTAAGGCTGTGTTATATGAAAGATGGATCGTTCTCTAGGGGAGGCTCCCAGATCAACGACTGGAAACCATGTCTTAGTCCAAGACAGGTAACGGGGCATGACAAAGTCTCAGTGACAGCAGCTCTGTGTGGCAGGACTCGTCCTAGGGGCAAGTGGGGAGGAGGAGGCAGAGGCTTGTCTTTGGGAGTCTTTGGAAGGTGACAAGTTTCAGCTCCTTTAACAGGTGAACTTCAAAAGAGAGATGAGTGGAGCTGCTTCCCTCCTTATTGTGTGTGTGTGTGTGTGCGCGCGTGTGTGCGTGTGTGTGCATGCGTGCATGTGTGTGTGCATGCGTGCATTTCCCTTATTGTGTGTGAGTGTGTGTGCGTGTGTGCATGTGTGTGCATGCGTGCATTTCCCTCCTTATTGTGTGTGTGTGTCTGTGTGCGTGTCTGTGTGCGTGTGTGTGCGCGCGCGTGTGTGCATGTGTGTGTGAGTGTGTGTGCGCGCGCATGCGTGTGGTAGCGTCCCATGCTGCCCTGGCTGGCATTGAACTTGTCATGGAGTCACAGTAAACTTGAACTCCTGCTCCTCCTGCCTCCACCTTGAGCCACCACATCCAGCTCTCTTCTCTTCCTTCTTCCAAAAAATACATCCTAGAGACGATGGCATTAAAGGACCGCCCAAGAGCCAGCACAGCAGGCTAGCTTACTAAAGCCAGAAAAGCATTGTGCTGGCTCATCTCTGGCACTATGCTGATCAGCAGTAGGGGGCGCCACAGAGCAACCTTGCTAGGCTGCAAACTGGACTGAGTCTTCAGAGCCCTGTTTGTCCGTTGGGAGACTTTTACTCAGTCTCAGAGCCGTCATCGCTATGATAAAGCCACTTGCGGGAGGAAACAGCCTTATTCCAGCTTAAACTTCTATATCACAGTCCACCATTGGGCGCAGAAACTCAGGGCAGGAACTGGAGACAGGAGCTGAAGCAGAGGCCATGGAGGGAGTTGCTCACTGGCTTGACCCCTGTGGCTTGCTCAACCTGCTTTCTTCTAGAACCCAGGCCCACCTGCCCAAGGGTGAGCGAATCCACAGTGGACTGGGCCTAGCCCTCCAATGCTCCACATGCTTGCCTCCAGACAATTCCACAGAGGCATGTTCTCAACTGAGGTTCCTTTCCCCAGATAACTCTGGCTTGTCAGGTTGACGAAGATGAACACAAGAGCAAAACAACTGGAGTAACAGAGGGTTATGAGCGGCCCTATGGGTGCTGGGAGCTAAACAAGGGCCCTCTGCAAACAAGCAAGTTCTCTTAAGCAATGGCCTAGCTCTATTGCTATCTTTTACTTACTCTTTATAACTTCCTGCTCGCGTACATCTTGATCATATCCACCTCACTCCTTCCTTCCACTCCCCAACACTTTCCCAGTCTTCTCTCCATCTGTCTGTGTGTTATTAATAGTAACTATTAGCTCACCGAATACAGTCCGTGCTGCCTGTTGCGATGATGACTGATCGTGTTAACTTGGTCTTGGGTGCTGGGAATCAAACGTGGGTCCTCTGCAAGAACAACCAGTGCTCTTAACCACTGAGCCATCTCCCCAGCGCCTACTCTTGTTCTGAGGCAGGGTCTCACGGTGTAGACCAGGCTGGCCTCGAACTCCTGGCACTTGTCCTGTTAATGCCTTTCCTGGACTGGGGTTACAGGTGTGACCCACCACACCCTGTTTTGCGTGGTGTGTGTGTGTGTGCTTGTTTTGTTTTGGGTGGTGCCAGGGAATCACACTTAGAGCCCTGTGTCATTTCTCTGCTTCTGTGTGTCCCATCGCTAGTTTCCCCTAGTGGTTCCTCTAGCTCTCTGCCTCCCTTCTCTTTTGAGGAGGCAGGGTGTCATGTACACTAGGCTGGACTCACCCAATGTGTAATTCAGGAGGGCTCTGAACTTCTGATTCTACTGAGTCCCCTTCTGAAGAGCTGGATTACAGGGGTGCACCTCGGTAATCGTTCGTGTGGCGCCGGGGACCTCATGACAGGCATTCATTCTCCCAATGAACGACATTCCTGGCCCTTCACCCACTGTAATTTTGTTTTTAAACACTGTTTTCATCTCTCGATGTGTAGAGCTGTGTTGCTCTTCAGATACTGTTGTCTGTCTTTATTTGTTTGATAGGAGCACTCACTGTCCCAAGGCTCATCAAGCAGTTAGGCTGGCTGGCCAGGAAGTCCCAGGGATCTGCCTGTCTCTGCCTCTCTATGATCATTAGTGTGAGCCTCTGCGCTTGGCTTTCTCAGAGGTGTACTGAAGATTTACCTCAGTAAATTTACCTTTTAAAATCTTTAAAATCTTTAAAAAGATTTACCTTTTAAAATCTTCATGAAATGCGGCTCATTTTCTCTCTGTGGTCCCAACCCCTTTCTGTGGTGCTGTAGACAGACACTACGGCCTCAGAGTCGCTGCCCGTGCTCTGTCACTGAGCTGCACCCAGGACCCTCCTCTAAGCACTTACACTCAGGCAAACAGGGGTCACTACTTTTAACCGTTTCCCTCCACAAATTCTGCCATTTATGGCTGCTCACCATGAGAGGCATTTCCTGCTACTTTGACCTCTGCTGATCCTTGACTAGATGCCAGACAACCTCCCCCCATACCGTGTGTGTGTGTGTGTGTGTGTGTGTGTGTGTGTGTGTGTGTTTGTAGCCCTGGTTGTCATGGAAGTGAACTCTGTAGACTAGGCTGTCATCAAACTCAGAGATCTGCCTGCCTCTGCCTGCCAAATGTTGGGATTAAAGGTGTGCGCCACCACTGTCCAACTCAGACACCTGTTTCTTTCTTTTTATTATTTTTTAATGCAGGGTATCCAGCCCAGCCTCAAACTCAAATGCTCTTCCTGCCTCAGCCTCCTGATTGCCTGGGACTAGGCAAGGGCCACCTCATCTGTATACCTTAAATGTATATTGCCAGGTGCTGGGCACTTTTTAATTAAAAAACTATTTTTGTGTATGGGTGTTTTGTCTTTCGTATTTTGTCACGAGTGCCTGGTACTGGAGGAGGCCAGAAGGGACACCTGATCCTCTAGAACTGTTGTTATGGTTGTGGGCCATAATGTGATGGGAACTAAACCTGGGTCCTCTGCAAGAGCAGCCAGTGCTCCTAACCACTGAGCCATCTCAGCCCCAGGTGCTGGGTATTTATTTTTTGGTCTAAGATATAATAATTTTGATTCTTAATTTTTGTTTTGTTGTTGTCTTCTGAGACAGGGTCCTGGAACTCAGTATGTACATCAGGCTGGTCTTGAACTCAGAGATCTACCTGTCACTTCTTCCAGAGTGCTGGCTGCTTTTTGTTTTTGGCTTTTTCAGACAGGGTTTCTCTGTGTAGCCCTGGCTGTCCTGGAACTCACTCTGCAGACCAGGCAGGCCTTGAACTCACAGAGATCCGCCTGCCTCTGTGCCACCACTGCCCAACCGATTTTATATTTTTTAACTGTATGTGTCCATGATGTGTGTAGACATGTGTAGGCCATGCCATATATGTGGAGATCAGAGGATCACTTTTAGAAATCAGTATACTTCTTCCACCTGTAAGTGGGTTCTGGGGATCAGTCTTAGGTCTTCAGGCTTGCATTATTGACTGACAGGCACTGGTACCTATTTTCCCTCCCACACATTCTTTTAAAGGACTCCTGCAAACTAGGGTGGCCTTGGATTTGCTATAAAGCGGAAGATGACCTTGATTTCCTGATCTTTCTGCCTCTGCCTTCAAAGTGCTGGGATTACAGGTGTGCACTCCACATCTGGTTTATGTGGTCTGGGGATCCAGCCCAGGACTTATGTGTGCTAGTCAATCACTCTCCTAGCTGAGCCACAGTCCTACCTCAAGCTTTCTTAACTAATTAATTAATTTGTATTAATTCATTTTTCTGTGTGTGTGTGTGTGTGTGTGTGTGTGTACAGGTTAGGGGAGGCTTGTGGAAATCCATTTTCTTCTCCCCTTGTTAATATTTAATAGAGGGTTCATTCCAACCCATCCTGAGTCCCTTCTGAGTAGTTCACTTGATGGCCCATGGATTATACATTTCATTAGATGCCCTGAATGAGCTTCAAGTATAGTTAGCTTTAATGCTTATGGGCGCTTCCTGAGATGTGTGGGGAGTCTTCTAAGCGAATGGACTGAAGGGCTGCTCAGTGGTAGACTGTTTGCCGAGAATGCATTAGGAAGCTCTATGCTCAATTCTCAGGGATGGTGCAGCTCTGTCAGTTTTGGTGCCCTGCCATGTGGACTTTAGCCATGTCACCTTGCAGCTGCCACCTCTGTGCTACAGCCTAATAGTAAGGTGGGCACTCAGAGGCTCGTCACGTTCATTTACCCTTCAGGGATTACATCCGTTTATCTGTGTGGGGCTGGAGAGATGGCTCAGTGGTTAGAGCACTGGCTGCTCTTCCAGAGGTCCTAACCAATTCCCAGCATCCACCTGGTGGCTCACAGCCATCTACAGTGGGATCTGATGCCCTCTCCTGGCATAAAGGTGTACAGGCAGACCCGTACTCATACACATAAAATAAGTCTTAGAAGTCCTTTTCTAAAAGAAAAAAAGGAAGGAAGAAAGGAAGGAAGGAAGGAAGGAAGGAAGGAAGGAAGGAAGGAAGGAAGGAAGGAAGAACATTCAGCTGCAAGCCACGTGTGCTGGTGCAGGCTTTTAATCCCAGCACTCCAGATCTCTGAGTTTGTGGCCAGCCTAATCTACATAGCAAAGTTCTCGGACAGCCAGGGCTACATAGTAGAGAGAGATTGTCTCAAAACAAGCAAGCAAGCAAACAAACAAACAAAAACCCTAAAAATCCAAACAAATTTTTAAAAAAGCCAAAAATAAAAAATAAAAATAAAGGTAAATACAATGACCATTTTGTAGGACCAAAGCAAGGCTGAAAACTGGACCTACTTAATGAACATCTTCCAGTGAGTACCTAACTCAGCAAGCTTCTTATGCAATATCCCTTACTTACAGGGTGACACTGTGGTGTTTTGAAGGAAAATGCCTCCAAAAGGAGTGGCACTTTGTGGAAGGTGGCTTTATTGGAGTGGGTGTGGCCTTATTCGAGGAAGTGTGTCACTGTGGAGGCAGGCTTTGAGGACTCCAATGCTCAAGCCACGCCCAGTGTCTCAGACCACTTCCTGTTGCCTGTGAGTCATGAAGTAGAGCTCTGAGCTCTTCTCTGGCGCCCGTCTGCCTGCGTGCTGCTTTGCTTTCCACTGCGACAATAGACTAACCCTCAGAACTGTAAGCCACCACAGTCGTTTTCCTTTATAAGAGTTGCTGTGGTTACCGCCTCTTCACAGCAACAGAAACTCTAAGACAAACTTGTTGTTGTTGTTATGTTTTTTGAGACAGGGTCTCTCTACATTGCCCTGGCTGTCCTGGAACACACTATGTAAATCAGGTTGGTCTTGAACTCACAGAGATCCTGCTGCCTCTTCTTCCTGAGTGCTAGGATCAAGGATATGCACCACCACCCAGGATCAGAATAAGCAGCAATTAAATGTCGTTTAGGATAGTGCCATTGCACTACTTTGCTATGTGGTGGTTTTGGCTGTTAAGTCTGTAACCGCAGGACTTCACCTTCTGGAAAGCTTGCTGCTTCTAAAGAATCATTGGGAGATGGACATGCAGGGACTCATGACCGAGTCTGGAAACTGCCTCAGTGGGTAAAGGACTTACCACACACATCTGACCTGCATTCAATCCCCAGAGCCAACATGAGGTAGAGAGCTAACTCCACAAAGCTGTCCTGTGTGGAGGCCAGAGGCATGCAGGCCAGTCAGGCTCACATACAAACAATAACACGGGTGGTCGGGTCAGGCTCACATACAAACAAAACACAGGCGGTCAGGTCAGGCTCACATACAAACAAAACACGGGCGGTCAGGTCAGGTTCACATACAAACAATAACGCGGGTGGTCAGGCTCACATACAAACAGTAACACTGGTGGTAAGGTCAGGCTCACATACAAACGATAACGCGGGTGGTGGCTTCAAAGCCACACAGAGAAACCCTGTGTTGAAAAACCAAGCACAAAAGGGATTGTACTTCTTGGTAGATCTCCCTAACTTTTCAGGTGAACTTGCTGTGAGAGTCTGTCCTCTGGACTAGGCGCTCTAACTAATCAGTAGATCTCCCTAACTTTTCAGGTGAACTTGCTGTGAGAGTCTGTCCTCTGGACTAGGCGCTCTAACTAATCAGTAGATCTCCCTAACTTTTCAGGTGAACTTGCTGTGAGAGTCTGTCCTCTGGACTAGGCGCTCTAACTAATCAGTAGATCTCCCTAACTTTTCAGGTGAACTTGCTGTGAGAGTCTGTCCTCTGGACTAGGCGCTCTAACTAATCAGTAGGGGTGGGGAACAGATGGTCCAGTGGACCAAAACCAGAGCAGCTTCTGGAAGGCTTCAATCCAGGTCCAGTTTATAGCCTCGTTTTACACTCTGCAATGACAAGGCAGGGTGGGCAAGCAAGCAAGATTTTCCAGAAGCCTGTATGGTAGCCAGCAGGTTGTTAAGGGCAACAACTCATTGTTTGAGCTGTTCCTCCAGATCATTCTGTTCCAGGTAGCCAGTGAAGTCATGCTTGGCAAAGGCGGTGTGAGCAGGGCTTGAAGTAAGTCACTAAGGACATCAGTAAATCAATACCTGATACTTAGTATTTTCTACCTTAGTCTACTTCAAACTCACTGGCTTTCTTGTGAAATAATGACACTGTATAAGTCAGAAAATAACATGTTTATATTTTCACAGTTATAGTCATCTGTAGTAAAAAAGGAAAAATAAGGCCAGGTAGTGGGTGCATATGCCTTTAATCCCAGCTCTAGGGAGGCAGAGGCGGGTGATCTCTGTGAGGCCAGCCTGGTCCTACAGAGTGAGTTTCAGGACAGCCAGGGCTACACAGTGAGACTCTGTGTTGAACCCCCCACCCTCAAAAGAAAAGAAAAGAAAAATGAAATGAAGAAAATTCAGGTGTCAGGCCAGGAGAGATGACTTGGCAGGTACGGTGGTTGGAATAAGAATGGCCCCTCTAGGCTCATATATTTGAAAGCTTAGTCACCAGAAGTTAATGGGACTAGGAGGTGTGGCTTTGTTGGAGGAGGTGAGTCACTTGGGGTGGGCTCTGGGGTTTCAGAAGGCCATGCCAGTCCAGCCTCTCTGCCTGTGGACCAGGAGGCAGCTCTCAGATACTGCTCCAGTGCCACGGGCACTGCAGTGCTCCCTGCCGTGACGGTAATGGACTAAGCCTTTGAAATTGTAGGCGAGAAATTAAATGCTCTCTTTCATAAGATTGCCTTGCTCAGAGTGTCCCTTCACAGTAACAGAACAGTAATAAGGCAGTAGGCAGAGTGCTACCATAGAAGCCTGACACCTCCAGTTCAAATCCCCAGAACCTTCATGAAAATGAGACATGACAGCACATACATCCAGAATCCCACTGTCTCCCTGTGTCTCCTGTGTGCGCACGCGCGCACACACACACACACACACCACTATCCAAGTGCCACAGCACATACTTGGAAGTCAGAGGACAACCCAAGGGAATCAGAACTCTTTTACCACTTAAGTCCTGGGTAATGAACTCAGGGTCTGCAGGTGAGGGGGCAGGTCCCTTTCCTAAGTGAGCCGTCTCAACATGGGGACACTTGTATGTGATGTCAGTCATAAGTAAAGGGAGGGAAGTTGCTATCTGTAGCCACACCCTGGCCTAAACTTTACAGGAAAACCATCAAAACTAAGTTAAGACAGTCCCACTAACAGATGCTATGACTCAAATGAACTTCACAGACATCTATAGAACATTCCACCCAAACACAAAAGACTATACCTTCTTCACAGCACTTCATGGAACTTTCAACAGATTTAAAAAAAAAAAAAAAAATTGGAATAACCCTATGTACCTTGTCAGATCACCATGGCTTAAAGCTAGAATTCAACAGCAACACTAATTTCAGAAAGCCCATAAACACATGGAAATGGAACAATGCAAGATTGAATCACCCCTGGGTCAGGGAAGAAATAAAGAGATTCAAGACTTGCTAAAATTCAAAGGAAACGCCAGCACAACATAACATAAATGTACCGGACACACAGAGAGCAGTGCTAAGAGGGGAGTTCACAGCACTCAATGCCCACATAGAGGAGCTGGAGAGATCCCACACTAATGAGTTCACAGAAAACTGAAAGCTCCAGGACAAAAAGGAACGCTCACCCAGGAGGAGTAGATGGCTGGGAATAACCAAACTGAGGGCTGAAATCAATAAAACAGAAACAAAACAATACAAAAAAAAAAAAATCAACAAAAATAAAAAAGTGAGAGAGTTGTTTCTTCAAGAAAACAAAATAGACAAACCTTTATCCAAACTAAGCAAAAGACAGAGAGAATATCCAAGTTAATAAAATCAGAAATGAAAAGAGGACATAACAATAGACACTGGGGAAATCCAGAGAATCAGGTCATACTTCAAAAACCTGTACTCCAGCCAGGCAGCGCCTGGGAGACAGAGGCAGGTGGATCTCTGTGAATTCCAGGACACCTGAGTTCCAGGGCAGCCAAGCCTACACAGAGAAACCCTGTCTTGAAAAACCAGCCAAACAAACAAATAAAGAATCCCCAAACCAAACCAAAACAAAAAACCTGTACTCTACAAAATTGGAAAATTTAAAGAAGATCGACAAATTTCTGGGTAAGTACCACATACCAAAAACCACATAAATTAAATAAACCTATAATCCTTAAGGAAATAGAAATAGTTACCAAAGACTCTACCCAAAATAAATGAATAAAAGCTCAATACCAGATGGTTTCAGCACAGAATTCTACCAGAATTTCAAAGAAGAGTGAATACCAATACTCCTCAAATTGTTCCACACAATAAAAACAGAAGGATCATTGCCAAACTCTTTTTACGAGGCTACAATTACCGCATACCCAAACCACACAAAAACACAACTAAGACAGAGAACTGGCAAATTAAATCCAAGAACACATCAGAGAAATCATCCATCCACCATGACGAAATAGGATTCATCACAGAGATTCAGGGATGATTCAACATATGAAAATCTGTCAATATAATCCATTACATAAACAAACCAAAAGGAAAAAAACAAAACACCACATGACCATCTCATTAGATGCTGAAAAAGCCTTTGACAAAATCCAACACCCCTTCATGATAAAGGTTCTGGAGAGAACAGGAACACAAGGAACATTCTTTTGTTTTGTTTTTTCCGAGACAGAGTTTCTCTGTGGCTTTGGAGCCTGTCCTGGAACTCACTGTGTAGACCAGGCTGGTCTTGAACTCACAGAGATCCACCTGCCTCTGCCTCCTGAGTGCTGGGATTAAAGGTGTGAGCCACCAGTGCCGGCTACAAGTAACATTCTTTTTTTTTTTAATTATTTATTATTATGTATACACCGTTCCTCCTGCATGTGTCCCCGCAGGCCAGAAGAGGGCACCAGATCTCATTACAGATGGTTGTGAGCCACCATGTAGATGCTGGGAATTGAACTCTGGACCTCTAGAAGAGTAGCCAGTGTTCCTAACCTCTGAGCCATCTCTCCAGCCCCAAAACATTCTTAAACTTAATAAAGGCAACATACAGAAAGCCAACAGCCAACATCAAATTAAATGTAGAGAAACTCAAAAAACAATTCTTCTAAAATCAGGAACAAGATATCTCTCCATATCTATTCAATATAGTACTTGAAGTCCTAGCCTGAGCAATAAGACAACAAAAGGAGATCAAGGGGATACAAATTGGAAAGGAAGAAGTCAAATTTTTACTATTTGTTGATTTGATAGTATCAGTGACCCCAAAAATTCTACCAGGAAACTCCTACTGTTAAACACCTTCAGTAATGTAGTGGGATATAAGATTAACACACACATACACACATACACACACACACACACACACACACACACACACACACACACACAAAATCAATGGCCCTCCTGTATACACATGACAAACAGGCTGAGAAAGAAATCAGAGAAACATCATCCTTCACAATAGCCACAAACAACATAAAATATCATTGGGTAACTAATCAAACATGTGAAAGACCAGTATGGCAAGAACTTTAAGTCTTTGAAGAACGAAACTGAAGAGGATATCAGAAAATGAAAAGATCTCCCATAGTCATAGACAGGTAGGATCAACACAGTAAAAATGGTAATCTTACCAAAAGCAATCTACAGATTCAATGCATTACCCATCAAAATCCAAGCACAATTCTTCACAGACCTTGAAAGAATACTCAACTTCATATGGAAAGACAAAAGACCCAGGAAAGCCAAAACAACCCTGTACAATAAAGGAACTTCTGGAGGCATCATCACCATCCCTGACTTCAAGCTCTATCACAGAGCTACAGAGATGAAAACAGTATTGGCATAGAAACAGGACACGATGGAATCGAATCAAAGACCCTGATATTAACCCACACACCTATGAATACCTGATTTTTGACAAAGAGACTAAAAATATAAAATGGAAAAAAGAAACATCTTCAGCAAATGGTGCTGGTATAACTGGATGTTGATATTTTAGAAGAATGCAAATAGATCCATATTTTTCACAATGCACAAAACTCAAGTCCAAGTGGATCAAAGACCTCAACATAAATCCATCCACACTGAACCACACAGAAGAGAATATGGGACATACTCTTGAATGTATTGGTACAGGAGACCACTTCCTAAACATAACACCAATAATAGCACAGGCACTGAGAGCAACAATTAATAAATGGAACCTTCTGGAACTGAGAAGCCTCTGTAAAGCAAAGGACACCGTCAACAAAACAAAACTGCAGCCCACAGAATGGGAAAGATCTTCACCAACCCCACATCTGACAGAGGGCTGATCTCCAATATATACAAAGAACTCGAGTTCAAATCCCTAGCACCTACAAAAACAAATAACAAAACAAAAAACAACAGCAAAAACAAAACAAAACAAAACAAAAACCCAGACACAGGGAGACAGCAGGAGTTTGTTGGCCAGCCAGATGAGCCAAATGCTGGATGGTGAGCTCAGGCAAAGCCTGTTTGAAATAATGTGGAGGGCACAGACAAGGACACTTGTCAGCAATCCCTGGCCTCTGCACATGTGCCCACTCATATACACAGGCATACACTGCATGCACATATACACAAAAATAATTAGGGGCCAGAGTTAAGAGTGCTGACTGCTCTTGCAGTGGACCCAGGTTCAATTCCCATCACCTACATCCCATCACCTACAACCATCTGCCGTTCCCAGGTTAGGGCACCTGAAGCCCTCTGTCGTCCTGGGTTAGGGGTCTGAAATCCTCTGTCATCCCTGGTTAGGGGTCTGAAATCCTCTGTCATCCCAGGTTAGGGGTCTGAAAACCTCTGTCATCCAGGTTAGGGGGTCTGAAATCCTCTGTCCTCCTGGGTTAGGGGTCTGAAATCCTCTGTCCTCCCAGGTTAGGGGTCTGAAATCCTCTGTCCTCCTGGGTTAGGGGTCTGAAGCCCTCTTCCTCTTCTGAACTTGGTGAGCACCACATGCTCAGGACTTGGAAGACAGTCAGGGCTAAAGCCCTTCCTCAGAGGGGAGAAGGCTGGAAACCGGAAGCCACGTAACTGCTTTCCATCACAAGATCTTGGTTTAGGGAACTGGCTGGTTATGCAAACTCTTCAATCCCAGTGCTCTGTGTCTGTGAGTAACATGTAAACTATTTTGGTTTTGCAGTATGTTCCAAGAAAAACAAGCCCCATGAAAAGAACCAACAACATTAATGGACAGAATTCCATTCGAGAAAGGCGTTGCCAAGGATTCCCTTCCTAAAGGCGGACTCGAGGACACGTGGCAAAGTCAGTTTTTAAAGAAGAAACATGAGAGGACTTTAAAAAAAAAAAAAATTCAATGATTTAGCACACTTGTCATGTAGCATGACAGAGGCCAGGATAAGGGTTATGGGTTCCAGGCTAGCCTCTGTTACACAGATAATCTGCCTAAGTACAGAAACAACAAGCTGAGCCTGGTGGCTACACCATTAACCCAGCACTCAGGACGCAGCAGCACCTCCCAGCAGCACCTCCGAGAGTTCAGGACAGCCTGGACTGCATAGGAGGCGTTCCAGTCCAGCCAGGGCTGTGGGAGGTACAGAGGCCTTGTGCTCACACGTCGGCATTAGGGAAACCAGGAATAGTAAACACACAGGCTTGTCCCTCCACAGGAATGGCTGTATAACCAGTTACCCGCCGCAGAAGACTGGAGCAGATGTGGCTCCAGGCTAACAGCCCAGTGACCTTTGCGCTATCTGTGTGGCAGAGACCATGCCAGATCCTCCCCAGATTCTTATGAGTTTGTCCATCTGCAGAGCCTATCTTTAAGGAAGAAGTCGCATGTAGATGTCACGTGTCCTTTACAGAGAGTTTTGCAGTAGTTACGTCTCACACTTTAGTGTGCATGCAGGACTGAGTCACCACCAGGAATTTTTCACCAAACGGTGCTGAACTTACATATGCCTAAAATAAACTACTTGGGGTCAGACTCCCAGAGTTTGAACCAACACTGGCTTCTTAGTCATGTTGAACCCAACTGCCTTCCTGCCTCTGACAGATGTCCCTCTGCAGAGACCCCCGCCACGCACACACAGTATAACATAGTGAGACCCTAGCTCAAAATAAACAAACATCTAAAATCAGGGGACAGTGAGATGGTCATTAGACAGAGGTGCTGGCCAACAAGCCTGACCACATGAGCTCAATCTCCAAGACCCACATGGTAGATAGAGGACTCCTCCCTGCCCTGCTATCCTCCGACTTCCTTACTACGTGCAGCAAAATAAATGTGTTTTAAAGTATTTGAAAATAAAAATATAATTCCAAAAATCCCTCACTTAATACAAGGCACTTTTGCTAGGAAGATGCTAAACTTACCATTTCAAATCTAGCAGGAAGAGTAACTAACACTGCTTGTATGGGGCTTAGAAGTGTGCTGAGCCCAGTCTGGGGGAGACTGGGAGACAGAGCCTCATCTTTCTTCTTTTGAGATGGGGGATTGCTCAAGGGATCTCCCTCAAAGCCTCCTCAGTAGCTGGACCACCGGCACATTCCAGCACACCAAGGGAAACACCAAACCAAATGGAAGGCAGAGGTCCCCTGCAGAAATGCTGCATCCCACGGGCCGCCTCTCCACGGCAATTCACAAGGCATCTGTTCGATGAAAGTCAGTTTCCCACTGAGTCTGCCTCTCTCTCCAACTCCACCTCAGCTCCCAGAAGGCCTAGCGCAGCTCTCCTTTCCAGCTGAAATATACTACAAGCGAGAGCGACACGTGTAAGCGTCAATTTTCTAGTGTGCGTGCTGGGGTCAAACTCAGGACTAGACACACGCTAAGCACACAGCCTGCTCTGGGCCACCCTTAGTGACCCTACTTTTCAGTCTGTTGAGTGAGGGAAGGGAGTTAAGAGACAGTGAGTATGAGCTACACAAGTGCATGCATACATATGGACCTCAGGCCGAGAATGCTCCTGGCTAGTGCCGCAATGGACAGGAATGAGCTGCTACCATTGACACATCTCTGGAAAAGCTAGTTTCGTCTGTCAGGTGAAAACAGACAAAGGTCCTTCTGCCTTTGTCCCTTCTCTCTTAACATCTGTCCTCTGTCCCACCTAAAGAGTGTCCCTCTAAAATGACCTTCCCCCGAGAACCCCCATCCCCCTTCCTGTAAAAGCCCGGCTAGCTTTTTCATGCTCAACTATAAATGTCTGTGTGACCTGCAGTTCTTTGTGTCCCCATTTCCCAGCCCTTGTGGCACCGGGACTCACCAGGCGTGTTGTTTGCTCAGGCCTTGTACTCCATACTGTCCGCCTGGGACCTCACTCCTCCAGAGCCGCAGGCTTGGCCCCTCCTTAGTCCAGCTCCTACATCTTCTGTCCCCATCACCCAACAGCACACTACTTTTTTTTAAAACTCAGGTTCTTCTGCTTCTCACATGAGAGTAAAAAATGCAGGTTGGTGATTCATGGAAATACCCTAAAAGTCCACAAGAGTACCCGGTGAGCCTGTTTAATGTTTGCTGGCTGGCTGAATGAATGAATGAATGAATGAATGAGGGAGTGAGTGAGCAGATGCTCCCACGCCACCTTCATTAAGGCTTTCTTGTTGTTCTCTCTTGTGTATCATTGACGTTTTCCTTGATGTAGCTATTATCCATCAAGCTACCTCTTGTGACCCCAATGCTCTCCACAGTAGCGTTTAGTAGTTGCTGGGGTGGGGTCATGACAGAGGAGGTGGTAAAGGTACCTGGGACACTATCAAAGCAGATGCTGGCCACCAGGGTCCCCCTGCACCCCTCAGACCCTCCTGGCTAGCTTTCCCCCTAAACTGGCTACTGTTCCTTGTTCCCCTCTCGCCACATGGCCCAGCTCAGCCTGGTCATGTCCACTCTGGACGGTCCCAGATGTCTCTGCCTCTGGTTACGCTCTCCCGCGTAGCTGTAATAAACTTTCTCCTTGCCAGGTGGTGGCAGCACAGCCCTTTAACACAGTACTAGGAAGGCAGAGGCAGGCTGAGCTCTGTGAGTTCAGGGTTAGCTCCAGCACAGCCAGGGCTGTTACAGAGAGAAACACTGTCCCAAAAAATAAACTTTCTTCTCCACCATACCTAGGAGCAGTCATGTCCTTTCCTTTTTCTTCCTTCCTGGGTTTTAGCACCAGAGAAATGAAGAGAGATAAAAAGGAAAGCCCATGACTGCTTCTAGCTACAGTGGAGGAGAAAGTTTACTGTAGACAAAAGGGAGCACATAGACAGAGGCAGGGACATCTGGGACAGTCCGGAGTGGACATGACTGACCTATTTGGGCAGCAAGAAGTTAATCCACCTACCCACCCCTCAGCCTGAGACAGGAATGTTCTAAGTGATAATGCATCGAAGTATGTGGTGAACTATTCTGCAGTTTTACACTCGGCTAAGCTTCTCTAGGTCTTTTCCAAACACTGTGGTTACTCCATTTTTCTTGTTCTCTTTCCATTACGTTCTACCACTTCATGTCCATCATAAATGTTTTAACAAAAAATGAATCCTGTGCACATTATGTAACACAAAGGTTTTGGCTTTTTTAAAGACAGGGTTTGTATAGTTTTGGTTATTCTGGAACTGGTCATGTAGACCTGGCTGGCCTGGAACTCACAGAGATCCAACTGCCTCTGTCTCCCGAGTGCTGGGATTACAGGTGTGTGCCACCACAACTAGCCAAAAGCTCAACTTGTAAAGAGATGTAAACCTCTAAGTAAAATAGCTATCTAATTTTTTTTTCCTTTTTTTCTTTTGAGACAGGAATTCTTCTAACAGTCTTGGAACTCATAATGTAGACTGTGCTGGCCTCAGACTGACAGATATCTGACTGCCTCTGCCTCCTGAGTGCTAGTATTAAAGGTGTATGCAACCTCACCCCGCTTTAAAAAAGAAAGCTATCTGGAAAGCCAGGTATGCTGGTATGTTTATAATCCCAGCACTTGGAGCTAAGGCAGGGCTGAAGACCTACCTGGGCTGGGTAGACTCTCAAAGAAAGAAGAGAGGGCTGGAGAGCACAAGCAGTCTAAACTCATTTCAGCCCTTTTTTTTTCTCGTGTGTAATCACACCTCCAGAAACCCAGGCTGGACTGCCACAATTTCTAAAGCCACATGTGCACAGATCTTGGGAATCAGAATACCAACACAGTAGGAATTAATTAGCCTACTTCTAAATATACTTATTTGCACTTCTAGGAAATCACCTCATTTCTATTAAAAGCTAAAAGTAACTTCAAATCAAAACCACAAAACCAGGCTGGAGCATGTTTAAGAGCACTGGCTGTTCTTCCAGAGGCCCCAGGTTCAGTTCTCAGCACCCACAGGGCAGCCCACAACTGTCTGTAACTCCAGTTCCAAAGTATCTGGTGACCTTTCTTGACTCCAAAGGTACTTACTGTATGTATGTGGTGCACACACATAAATTCAGGTAAAACACACACATAAAATCCTAAAACACCAAACCACAAAACCAAGGAAGACTTTCAATCAGGCACAAATACAATCCCAGCATTCAGGAAGCTGAAGTAGGAGGACTTCGCTGAGTTTGAGTCCAGTCTCCAAGAGAAAGAGAGTCCAGGCCAGCCAGAGCTACATAGTGAGATCTTGTCTGAAATGAACAGAACAGGGAATGAATGTGTGACAGGCATGCCTGAAGCCCTTGGCACCGTATACATTGGGTGTGGTGGGTCAGGCCTGTCTCATTTAACAGCTGGCAAATCCACTCATCCAAGGAGCACTGGGTATAAAACTAATCCTCATTATTTCGTGAGAACATATAATGGCATTCGTATTGAGGTGGACTTCCACCCTGGGACCCATAAGGTTTCGGGTTTGCAAAGCAACTGGTTTTATCACTGAGTTACCTGAGCAGGCTTGTTTTACTTAAAAAAAAAAAAAAAAAAAAAAAAAAAAACTCTTATCAGGCTGTCCTAAAATTCTCTTTTTTTTTTTTTTTTTTTTTTTTTGAGACAAGGTTTCTGTGTAGCCTTGGCTGTTCTAGAACTCACTCTGTAGATGATTATTGAACACAAGTGATCCTACGTCAGTTTGGGCCCTGGATCTTCTCAGCCAGTACCATAAGAAAGTGCCATTGCACCTGGCTGAGGTCAATTTTAATTTGTAAGAACTCACAATTCTTAAGTTACTGGTTGTAGATTAAACAATTTAATATGAATGGCAAAATGTAGTGGTGCAGGGTCCTCAGCAATGGGCCTTAGGTAAGTCACTTGTTTTTTTCATAATGCAGAAATTGGGGGTAGAAACTAAGAGCATTCCTGTGAGACTTAGCAACTAGTGTTTTGGGGACAGGGTCTCACTATGTAGCCCTGTGTGGCCTAGAACCCACAGTGTAGACCACACTAGCCTCAAATCCAAAGATCCTCCTGCTCCTGTGTCTGGGAGAGCTGGGGTTAAAGGCATGTGCCATTGTACACAGTCATCAGGGGTGACACTGGGGTGACACTGGGTAAAAGTCTCACAAACAGTACTTCTTGCTCTCGCCACTTTCTTCTGTGAAATGTTTACATTCTAGCCAGAAACAAAGTTGGATCTTGGTGGCCCTGAAATAGCCATGGTGAGGGACAAGCTACCCTGACTTCTGAGCTTCGGTTTCTGCTAATGCAGTGTTCGTGTTTGCAGCCAGTGAACCAAAGAAGCCACAAGAACAGGCAGGGTTCCGTTTACAACTTTATTAAGAAATTGATAATTGAACAAGTCACAACTTTAAAGAACTGGTTAGGACATTTCTTTTACCCCCTAATTTCCCTCTACTGTTATTCGGTAGCCAGCTCAGGGGACAGGAAGCTGAAGAAAAATTAACAGCTGACTCTAAGAGAACACAAAAAGATGGGGTCGCACACATTTCTCTTGGCGCCCTTGACTCATTCCTCACCCCTCTTCGCCCTGAGACTGCTGAGGTCAGAGGGTCAGACGAGGGGCTGGAGATGGTACAGCAGCTAAAAGCACAGTACCTCGAGACTGTGACTCCAGGCTTCAGCGACACTGTCTTAGGCTCCATCTGTCCTGAAGCCCAAGCCTCCCGAAGCCAGTCACTTCTTCCTGGGAGCTGCTGGCCTTGCTTCCAGGGTCTCACACTGAGCCCATGAGAACACAAGAGCCGTCTTTCCCCACAGGCCCTGGGAGCTGCGCTCACTCTGACCTGCTCTCTCCCTCCATTCTCCACAAGCCAGCTCTTAGGCTGCAATTCTTTGTCACTTTCTCAGGAGCCCTGCCTGTTTAACTTATTAATCTCTCCCTCTTTGGTGGGCTAGATGGCCTGATGTCTGGGGTTCGATCCCCAGAACTGAACTGACCCCCACACACACCTAGGCTCAAGTGTTCTCCCCTCATACCACATCACTTTACCTCCCCAAACGTATTCTTCTTCCAGCCCATCTTCCCCCAGGCACTGCTGGACTTCGATGAAACCTCTCATCTGACCCACCCCAGCTGGCTTTTCTACCCCCACACCACACCAACTACCTGACAGAATGGTCCAGCCCATGGTGCTAAAGGCAAAAGCTATTTCCCTCCACTGGCATTCAGTAGCACTTGGACAGGAAAAACTACTGTCCTTTAATCGCCTAGTCCTTTCACTCCAGCCATTACACAGAGGTCAGAACTTGCTCTTAGAAACTGGCCTAGTCCCAGGATACACCTACCGTCTATAAGCTATCTGACCCTCACTATTTAGAAGCCCTTACAGGTTCCATATCAACTCCCGTTACCACACTTACCAACTAGCCCCCGTCTGCTCTTCTCCAAATGTTAGGTGGCACCATCACCACCCAGGACCTGTCCCAAAAGTGAAGGCACCCTTAAGACTGCTTCCTCTTTTCTAGAGCCAGCCTATTATGCAAACCTTTCTAATCCTACCTTGTATACAGCAGCCAGTGACATCTATAAAATAAAGACAGGAGCCTCTCTGCACCTGTAGCCCAAGGACTCAGGAAGCTGAGACAGGAGGATGCTTGAGCACAGGAGCTTGAGATCATCCAAACAATTATAGCAATACTGTGAAACCTTATCACCAAACAAACAGACAAGAACTTGGTACCGAGCTCAGTGGTAGAATGTTTCTTAGCAGGAAGCCCTGGTTCAAACAGACACCTCAACCCCACCCACCCCTGCTCTAATTAAAACTACAATAGCTTCTCACTGCAATTAGGACAAAAACCTGAAAATTCCCACATGGCGAGTCAAAGTCCCAAAGCAGCTCTCCAGCATCCCCCAACTCCTCACTGGACTTGGTCTAACACTGCCCTCATATAGGCTTGGAATGTCGAGCCAGCTAACACCAGCTTGTTCAAGCTTCAGCTCATGTCATCTCCTCAAAGAAACTCAATGGTCATTCCCACCCAATCGATCTGTGACCACCCCACTGGCTGTAAATTCCACGAGTTAGGTATCTTGTTTGGATCTACTAACACTACTTTAAAATTAACTCTTCTTTCCCTATAAGCTAGTTTGTTTTAGGGAAACTACTGTTTTACAGCTTTTGGATTTTTTCCAAAGACTAGAATCACTTTGAAATAAGTTTGCTTATATACTTTTGGCTTTTTTTTTTTTTTTTTTTTTTTTTTGGAGACAGGGTTTCTCTGTGTAACAGTCCTGAGGAGGGAACTCAGATCCACTTGCTTCTGCCTCCCAAGTGCTGGGATTAAGGAGTGCAACAGCATGCCCAGCTTATTTTGACATTTTGTTGGTGTGTAAATCTACCTGTTTTTTCAGCCTGTTTGGCCAGCCTGGACTTGAAGGGGGGCAGGAACTGTCCTAACTCTATCTGGTTCTCTCCGGCTCTGTAACATTCTTAATCTTTCCTCTCCAGTCACTTTGAGTTCCAGGAACAAAGAGGATTGACTGATAAACCTCAGTGTGGCTAGGCCTCCAATTCCGAAGGGCTGCCTGGAGCAGAAGAAACTGCAGAACCAGACACCTACCACATCTCCTAAGTTCTACCCCCACCTCTTGCTTTCCTGATCCAGTTCTTCCTGTTTAACCTGAGCTCAGTGGGTAGTGCCAGCACCTGGAAGGTGGCCTCATTGTCAAGGGCCCCTTGAGGCCTCCGTCCCTACTCCACAGAGAACAAGCTTTTCGAGTCATTTGCATTGTTTACTGGTATACTGGGGCCAACGTGGAGGAGTCTAGCCTGTTGGGACTGCTAGAGGCAGGGCGTTTGCCCTAAGAGCTTAGGTAACAGGGCTGCTGAGATGGCAGCTGAGGGAAAAGGTGATCTGCGGCCAAGCCCTAATGACCTGAGTTCAATCCTCAATCCTCTGACCTCCACACCTGCACTGCATTTACATGATCCCTCACACACAAAATAAGTTTATGGGAAAAATAGCATTGCCGTGAGAAGTAACCCAAACTAAAATAACATGCCGCCCCCCCCCCCCCGCAGTATTAGAGGATGTTCCCAAATCTGCACTGCACTAGGCCCTCCGGAAGGCTCTGGAAGAATGGACTCTTATACAGACTCATCTCTGATGAGTTGGCCAGAATTTCAGTTCTGGAGGCGGTAGCATCACAAACTCAAGTTGCCTACACAATATTGAAGGACACAGCTAGTCTTGGCAAACAATGTTGATAACTCTAAATTTAAAACATCTCCCAGTTAATTGTGATGCTCAGATTCAGAAATCATAGGTTTGAAGCTTTTGGGGAGAAGGCAAACTTTGCTGCTTAACATGGCACGACCTGAACAATAGATTAGATTAATAATAAACAGTACGTAGGGATGAAAGAACAAACAGGAAGTATTTAATATTCAGACACACAAAGAAAACCAGTGCCACTATGTTGCCTTTGCTCACTAGAAAATTAACTACTTCCATCTCTGGATACCTCCTGACCTTTCCAGACTGTTCCCCTGTAACAATTTAAGAATTCGACACTCCTCCCTGGTGTTTACCTATATAAGGAAGCATCCCCGTTTTTTTAGAAAGCGAAGTGCATTTGAAGCTTGTATGAATTTCTTCCCATCAGAGTTTTAAGGAACGCTCATCGTTTTTGAAGTACTATGAAGACCCAAACCAGAAACCACTTGCAAGTGTCACGTTCCCACAATCTGGTGACTAGACCCGGGTATTTTCTGGACCGTTTTACAATACAACCAACTCACCATAAACGGACAAAATAAAATGAGTATCGGAGGAGCATTCTACGGAGGGAGCCCTATCCCTGGCTCTGTAAGCCGGGCCCCTAACCCCAATAATCAAGAGGACGAAGTAAGGGGTCTCAAAGCCCTGCCGTCGGCCGGGGCGCCGGGGAGACCCCACCATCTTCGGCCTGGGGCAGTGATGGAAGGCAAGCGGCCGCCGCGGCCTCGGCTCCCCGCCCGGCCCGGCCCGGCTCCCTCCACACCGGGCGCCGCCCGCCGCGCGGGAAGATGGCGGCCGCCGAGCAACTGCGCCACCAGCCCTGGCCACGGGCCAGGCCCAGCGCCATCTTAGCGTCCTGCGGCCCGCCGCCCCCACCCCGAGGAGCCGCTGTCGGGGCGACTCGGCACGGGCCCGCAGAGCCCAGCCGGTCAAAACGTGGAAAGAACAAGATCCAGACAAAAAAGAAAAAAAAAAAAAAACCAAAAAGCAAAGCCGCCCTCGCCCGGCCCTTCGTCTCCCGGCCGCCGCCTGACGCCGGCCGGGCCCACGGCGCGGCGGGGAGGCTCGGCCCGGCCCGGCCCGGCCCGGGGCCGCGGGTCCTCGGCAGCGGCGGAGGCTGAGTGCGGGCTTGCGCCGCGGCCCAGGCCGGGGATGAGGCCCAGGAGGCCGGCCCGCCCGCCCGCCCGCACCGCCCGCCCGCGGCCCCGAGCCGGCTCCCTCCCTCCCTCTCCTCGGCCGACGCGGGCTCACACCCCAGGGCTTCCGAGGGGCAGAAGGGGCCGGAGGGCTGCGCCAAGCGGCGAGGGGGAGGCTGGGGAAGCCGGCTGCCCGCGCTCGGCCGCCTCGGCCCCTGCTCGCGGCCCGGCCCGGCCCGGCCCCGCCGCGCCGCCCTCCCCTCGCCGAGCCCCGCTCCCTCCTCCGCGGCTCCCGGGCGGCTCCGGGGGGCGGAATCCGCTCGCCCGCCCGCCCGCTCGCACACACTCGGCGCACACAACTAATTTGAAAGCGGCTCAATCAATGAGTCATTAAAAGGCTTCCCTCCCCTCCCCCCCCACCGCCAACCGCCACGCCGCCGCCTCCCCTCCGTCCTCATCCCACACCCCCCTTCCCGAGCTCTCCCACTCCCCGCTCCAGAAATTTGCATCCGCGGATGGGGGCGAAAAAAAAAAAAAAAAGGAAGAGAAAGGGAGAGGGGAAAAAAAAAAGGGCAGGCGCCAGGCCCCCCACGCGGCCGCGGCGCCCCCGGCCCGGCCCGGCCCGGCGCCCCCGCTGCACCCGCGCCCCCGCCCGAGACACTGAACTTGGTCTTCCCGGGGCCCCGGCGGCGCCGGGAGAGGCATCCACACTCGATTCCCCTGGTCTCCGTGTCCATTAAACATCCACCCACCACCACCATCACCCACCCACAAACCCACCCCCCCCCAAAAAAAAAAAACACAGCCTTAGCCAATAGCTCTCTGGGCTGAAACCTAATATCCTGGTTTTGGCAACTGGGTGTTTAATTTGCTCCTCTTTCTTTTCTGTCTGGCTGGAGATCTATCTCCGGCTCCCCCCCCCCCTTCTCCTTCTTCCCTCGCTTCTCCCCTCCCCGAAGGAAAAAAGAGGCAGAGGAAGGAGGTTGTGTTTTTTTTTTTTTCTCCTTGAAATTTTTATCACAAAATTATAATACACTCAAAGGGAAACTCACCGTCATGAAAAAGCAGTGCCTTGTCAACGGGGTTTCTGCGCCATCGCACCAGGGGCGGCGGCGGCGGCGGCGGCGGGCGCGGGGCGCGGGGCGCGGGCGCGGGAGCTCCAGGCCGAGCGGCGCCGGCCACACGCGCTCCGCTCTCTCTCTCGCTCACCCCCGCGCCGGGCGGCGGGCGCCCGCTCCCCGCGCCCGCCCGGCCTTCATGCTCTGCGCCCGGGCAAACGGCTCGTCTGCTCGTCTGCCTCAAACTTCGGTTCTTGCCTAGTGCAAAGAAAAAAGGAAAAGAAGCAAAGATTAGGATTTCTTTAATTAAAATTTTTAAATGTTTTTTTTTTTTTCTTCTTCCCGAAAGCAAAACAAAAACCCAGAAATACACAAGCTCCCAGCCTGGCGATTTCTGTTTCTTTTGGATTTTTTTGTTTTTGTTTTTGTTTTTTTGCGGGGGGGGGAGACGTTGAATGAATGTATTGGGGTCTATTCAAGAAACAGGTTTATCTGTGTACCCTCCCTCCTCCCCCATCTACAAGCTGTGAGCTGATTCCCCTCAGGGGCTCTGAACACACAGCACACCAGTTTTAGCTTAACTTGGAGGGGAGGGTAAGGAAAAATAAAGATTGGTTTAAAACTCCAGTTAAAGCCAGCCACGGGGGGGGGGGGTTGGGGAAAGAGCATATTTTTAAAATATAAAGCATCCCTTTTAATTATTTGGTAGATAACTGGATTAATCTTAAGTTTCCAATGCAGTACTAAACTTTACAGTATCCCTTTCCACACTGAAATGCTGTGAAATCTTATCTGTGAAACTTGTACCCTAAGATTAAAAAGAAAAACAAAACCAGTAACTAAGGAGAGGAGCTGAGCATTCCCTAGCCTTCATTTTATTGCTCTTTTACCTTCATGTTAGTGAAGTTTGCTTAAATAACTCCCATTCTTAAACAGGAAGCTCCAAAACCCTTTAGCTACCCTTGGCCCAACCATAATTACCACCTGTTTTAAATTTCAAATTGTTGAGATTTCTTAAACCACCTAGTAGTGTGAAAAGCATTTAAATAAGTGTTCATTGTAAGAGTCCTTTGTAGCCTCATTACCAATAAGATGGGGAGGGGGGCAGAGGGTTGTCATTTGTTTTAAATAAATACCAAAAGTAGGTGAGATATGAATTGTACATGAATGTAATTCAGGCTTAAAGAGACAGAGTTAAGCTTAACAAGTCTTCTAAGGGTATTTGAAGTTAGTTGGTGTGATCTTGTTGATAAGTTCCAAATAAAATTGTCCCCAGATTTAAATTCTTTAAAATATTGTCTGGTTTCTATATCCTTGAGTAGGAAACAAAACCAAACCTTAAAGGCTCTATGGCACTTCCCTGTGAGTGGTGAGGTAAGATCATGTTCTAGGAATGTGTGACCCTGGGTTCAAACACACACACACACACACACACACACACACACACACACTTCATGCACCTTGCTTACTTATATAACCATGTAATTAAATTACACTTCACAAAATAAATGTGTCAAAGCTGCCATACTATGTTGCTGTATTTAAAATCCTTTTTCAAAAGCAAGCCACTCTACCATTTTATATAATGTAGGTTTTGTATTTAGACCCAACTAAAAAAATACCTTCAGTGGCTTAGTGCCACATAGTATCTATCATTGAGGTGTGTTTTTTTCTAGAAGACTTTTATTTATTTATTTGCTTTAGATTCAGCCAAGGCCCTCCTGCACCAGCAGTTCTAGCATAAATTAGCATATTTCTCTACACTTGATGGTTGGACCAAGCATTTTTAATTGGCTTGGGAAATTTTTACACACATTTTAAAGTGCCTTTGGATTGGTGGGAATTTAATTAGAATACCCATTTGGAAGACCATGGACACAGCAAGCCTTATGCAGCTGGTGCTCACGGGGCCAATGAATCATTAATGGATTTCAGAAAGATAGCTTCGTCATTGGCCAAAATCCCAAGGAAACCAGAAATCTCACTTTAAATCTGATCTACCATTGCCCTGATTTGATCATTACGCAATGTGTGTATAATACATACATACATACATACATACATATAAACATATTGCACCTCATAAATATGCATTGATTATGTAGCTTTCGAGAACAAAATTAATTTTTAAAAAGATGACCTAGGGCATTGCAGTGGCCTATGCTGCGTGGCTAACAGAGCTCAAGGCCCTATGCCATTTAATCACATTGTCTATCCCAAGAACTTGCCCTGGAACCTCTGGAACAGTGAACCCAAGGTTTAATGACCCTGATTTTGCAGACAAGCTCTCAAAGCTTTCAAAGAGTT
This sequence comes from Phodopus roborovskii, assembly GCF_943737965.1. Lineage (NCBI taxonomy): Eukaryota > Metazoa > Chordata > Mammalia > Rodentia > Cricetidae > Phodopus > Phodopus roborovskii. The sequence continues at coordinate 2,198,775 of NW_026126588.1, read as the reverse complement.
GTCTGAAGTCACTAGCCTAATAAGGACTGACAGGAGAAGCCCTGGCTGATGGTTTCCAGAACTTACCCTCTCTCGGGCCTCACAAGTATCCTGGGAACCTGTGTTCTTGCTGTGTTAATGTCATGTCACAGTCCAGTGGAGAGGCACAGGCCGAGGGGGCAACCCTTTAATTAGTCAAGACCTACCCAGAGACTGTCAGTTGTCAAATTGAATTTTAAATCTAGGGGAGGGGTTTGCAAAATACAGGGACAGTAATGGGGTGAATCTCAGTCTCCAGACACACTTATACTTGTAAGAATGCACTAATAAACGAAGGCAACTTCTTAAACTTTCCCCATAGGACTATGGAAACAGCTTAGACAAGGGAGGTGCTTTTGCATGTAACATTTAAGACTCTGTTGTGGGGTCTGGAATCTAAATTAAAATTAGAAATCTTTTAAGAGAACTTTATTATTTCAAAAAGGACCATTCAATTTTTTTTTTCCCCAGACAGGGTTTTTCTGTGTGTAGCTTTGGCTGTCCCGGAATTTACATTATTAAATTGATTTACTATATGTAAATGGCCTTGATTGTACTATCAACAACTTAGTCATCGACACTGATTCCCTTCTGTGTAAGTGACCTAAAAACAAGGGAAATTGAACACCTTTTTTAAATGTTGCAGGATATACTTGGAATTTCTAATAAATAGGCCTAAGGTTCACTTAACAGTTAAGAATGAAAGGTTGGGGATATAGCTCAGCCCAATATAATCCCTATCACTAGAAGAAAAAAGAAAGTGACCCCTTGCCTGGTTGGTTTTTCTCAGAAGAGACCATCCGCCATCCGCCAAGCCCTAGGACCCAAGTTAGATTTCTGGGGCCCACACAGCATAAGGAAAAAACTAGAAATGCCTCTAACCTACACACATTTACTATGGCACGTTCACACACACACACACACACACACACACACACACACACACACACGCTGCAACGCGGCACTAAGTAGCTCTGTGCATGTGGGTCCCAGCCAGATGTGCCCACTGCAGAGGTACCAAATGAGACAGTGAGTGTGCAGGAAACACTCTACATTCTCAGGCTGGCAGATGGCTCAGGGGCAAAGGCATTCGCCAGCAGGCCTGATGACCTGAGTTCCCACAGTGGAAGGAGAGACCTGACTCCACAAGTTGTCCTCCGACCTTCACACATATATGTGCCCAATATGTATACGTGCACATGCACAAAAATAAATGAATGTAAGTAAAAATAAAATTTTAGCAGGTCTGTGGTGGCGCACGCCTTTAATCCCAGCTCTCTGGAGGCAAAGGTGGGCAGATCTCTGAGTTCCAGGCCAGCCTGATCTACAAATTGAGTTCCAGGATAGCCAGAGCTGTTACATAGAGAAACCCTGTCTTGAAAAACCATAATAATAATACTTTAATTTAAATTCTCAACATGTATCAATAAAGATCATATCCTTATTCATAGCTCTGCTTCTATATGTTGGAGCCCTGTAATCACTCTAAGTGAGCTCAGATTCCACCTACATCACTTACAAGGTGGAGGCATTGGGCGAGTCATCTCTCCCTTCAGAGCCTCATCTACAAAATCAGGCTAATTATAGTCCTCACCTGTGAGGGTTATTTTAAGGTATGAGGAACTAGTGCATGGAGGATGTTTTAACAGGGCACTAGGAGCCGGGTGAGCCTGTGGACTCTTCCTGTCTGAGCAGACAATGGCAGTCTTCTATTGCCAGACCTATGTTGTGACTTGAATCTACTTTATTTGTTTGAGACAGATCTCGATATGTATCCCTGGCTGGCCTGGAACTCTCCATGTAGACTACGCTGGCCTCACAAGACCTGCCTGTGTCTGCCTCCTGAGTGTTGGGATTAAATATTTGGGCCACTATGCAGGCCATTGTTACTTTTCATACATGTGACTTTTGAGGGTGGTGTTGAAAGAAGATCGATCTCTCCATGTAACCCTGATTAGCATGGAACTCACTCTGTAGACCAGGCTAACCTGGAACTCACAAAGACCCACCCGTCTCTGTCTCTAGAGTGCTGGGATTAAAGGCGTGCCCCATTTCATCCTCCCCCCATTTCTACATCTTGGTGAGTGAGTGAGTGTGTGTGTGTGTGAGTGTGTGTGTGAGTGTGTGTGAGTGTGTGTGAGAGTGTGTGTGAGTGTGTGTGTGAGTGTGAGTGTGTGTGAGTGTGTGAGAGTGTGTATGTGTGTGAGTGTGTGTGTGTGAGTGTGTGAGTGTGTGTGTGTGTGTGTGAGTGTGTGCGCGCATAGGCTCCTGCCACTCCGCCACTTGAGTCATCAGGCTTGTGGTGTGCTGTGACATGCCAGTGGCTCTCATCTGCCCCCAGGACAGCATCGAGCAGCAGCAGATGTCTAGGTGGGGATTGGCCCTGGCCCCAAGGACCTCCTTCCTGTGTAAACTTCTGTTTGGTGTGTTTGTTTCTGGTTTTTTGTTTTGTTTTTTAATAAAATTGCCCACTTGAGCAAAAAAAAATTTTTTTAATAAATAAAATAGAGAGGTGACTGAATAATCAAATGAATGAAAAAATATAGAGACTTGTGGTGTGGCAAAGTGACAGGGCACTACTCAGCAAGCTGGAGGTCCTAGGTCCGATTCCCAGCATCCCCTTCCCCCAAAAAAAGACTGTGAAATTGCTTTCAAAGTAATACATAAGCAACTTCCTGGACACTGGCAGCGAGTTCACTATCTTGCCCATCTTATTCCTACGTTCAGTGAATGGCTAGGAAGACTTTAAACCATCTTCTAGGTGCTGAGGCTATTTACGTCATGACAGAGTTTTCAAGCTGGGCATTTTCCTTGACAGACTTTTCAAAAAACTCAAAACTCCTACAAGCTGCTAGTCCAGGGACCAGGAATAACAGAGCGCAGCAGCGCTGTTCGCTTTTAAGGCCGCCACACTCCCACCGGTCTTCAGTCCCACACACCCAGCCTGTTTCCCCACAGAGAACATGAGGGGGAGGACAGCACTGAGACACTGGCTATCACATCCTACTGGGAGGCAGCTAGGGGGCGAGACGGAGGCCCCTCCCAGGGCTCAGGCCGAGGGCCCTGGACTCTGGACAGTGCCTTCCCCTCCAGGCATCCAAGAGGATGCGGATGGCAGAAAGAGGATAAGGTGTCAGTCTCATGATCACTCAGGCAGAGGCATCAGCAGTCAGCATCTGCCAGGCTTGGTGGCACGTGACCCCTGCACTTGGGGGATTAGGAGCTAGAGGCAGAATGCCAGAGCTTGAGGCTAGCCTAGCTACATAGTGAGTTTGAGGACAGCCTGGTCTACACAGGACTTTGTTGTGAAACTAGTAAGAGCTGCCAAAGCTGAGTGTGGTAGAGTCAGGAAGGCTGCTGCATGTTCGAGACAAGCCAGGGCCCCTTCTCAAGACCTTAATCTCAAAAACTGTAACTAGGGACTGAAGAGGTGACTCAGGTAGTGGTGGCGCACGCCTTTAATCCCAGCACTCTGGAGACAGAGGCAGGAGGATCTCTGTGAGTTCAAGGCCAGCCTGGTCTACAAAGCAAGTTCCAGGACAGCCAGAGCTGTTATACAGAAAAACCGTGTCTCAACAAAACAAAACAAACAAACCAAAGCCAGGTGTTGGTGGCATGAGCTTATAACCCCAGCACTGGGTCTAAGGCAGAAACCGGGGACCAGTCAGGCTGGCCTATTTGATAAGCTCCAGGCCAGTAAGAAAGACCCTGTCTCCAAAACCAAGGTTGAATGACAAACTAGGTCGTCTTCTGGCCTCCAAAGGTATGTGACACATCTGTGCACACACATGTACACATGCACGTCAACTAAAAAAGAGAGAAACCAAGGAGAAAGGACACTGTATGACTAATATCCATGACCATTGTGTCATTAAAAAGCTACATGGTAAAAAGTCACATCCTTACTGGAACAGGATAGTTAACAGGCATCGTTGGATGGCGTTGGGAGCAAAGGAACAAATACCCTCATACCTCGTGATACTTGCACGTTGCTCATTATGAATCATACTAATCAAATACCAGTTGAATATATGTGTCAGCTCCTTGTGAGTTAATTTAATGTGAGTCATATCTAACACAATCAGGAGGTTGTTCAGAAATCAACAGAGCAAAGGGCATGATGTTCTGGAGGAAAAGCTCACATGGACCTGGAATAAAAGCCTCATGAGATAATTCTACCCACCACCACCAAGATGCACTGAGTCAAGGAGCCTTCTCTGTTCTTCGCATTTGTAGTTCAAACCTTTCACCTTGACCCTCATTCTTTCCTGCAAAGCACAGAACCTGCCCCCAGGCCTCCCTCAAAACCAGCTCCTCTTCTCCACATTCAGACCTCCATCAGTCTCCTATCTAAACGTGGGGGGGGTCTCTCCTCCAAATCTCAAAGTGACTGTGTCCCCACTCCACCAACACCTCACCAAACGAGCATCTGCTAGAAACACAAGCTCCCTCGCTGGGGTGGAGCTCAGTACAGGCTCATGTTGGGCCTGGCTTCAGCCCCTAGCAGGCTGTAGTGAAGATACAGATCCCTACACCCGAGGCCAGGAGTTTAGGTTCCTGCCTGAGACCTCATCTTCAACCATACAGAAAGTCTTAGGTCAGCCTGGCTACATGTCTCAGAACAAACACTGGAGGAGGCGGCGAGCAATCAGACCTTCAAAGTCATCCACAGCTATAGTGAGTTTCAGAAGAAACTGGAGCTGTCTTGTTCTTACACAGCCTGTCAGATGTTTGTGAAAGGGTTTCACGTGCCACCGGTGGAGGTGACGCTCACTGGAATAACCCTGCTTAAAATCTGTAACTGAGGGAGCTGGAGAGATGGCTCAGGAGTTAAGAACACTGACTGCTCTTCCCGAGGACCTGGATTCAATTCCCAGCACCTAGCTCTTAACTGTCTGTAACACCAGGATACTAGGATCCAACACCCTCACACAGACATACATACAGGCAAAACACCAATAAAATAAAAATAAGTAAATTAAAAACAAATAAACGTGGTGGTACACACCTTTAATCCCACCGCTTGGGAGGCAGAGGCAGAGGCAGGTGAATTCGAGCCAGGAGGCCAGCCTGGTCTACAGAGTGAGTGCCAGGACAGGCTCTAAAACTACACTGGGTCTGTCTCAAAACAAAAACAAACAAAAAATAGTTACACTTGACTAAGCAGTTCCTGCAAACCTGCCCCATAACCCCGTCTGAGCAGCATCTGGTCCTTAACACAGCTGTTGACAATTGCAGAAGTTAGACTACTGGAGAAGGGATACTTTGTTTCTGCTTGTATAAAGTGTGTGTGTGTGTGTGTGTGTGTGTGTGTGTGTATGCTTCTGTGAATATTTTTTACTGGTTTCAGTTCACAGCATATTGACAACTACAGTTGTCTGGGAGTTATATTAGTTTTAACCCTGAAGTTAATAGCATGTTTTAAACTATGTATTTATTATTATTGAAATATTATTTACTATGTGTGTAGGTATTTCCCTGCAGGTTCCTAAGTCAGCCAGGAAAGAAAATTAGAGATGCTAAGCCTGGAGCTGCAGATGGTTGTGAGCTGCCATGTAGGTGCTGGGAACTGAACCTGAGTCCTCTGGAAGAGCAGCCAATACTTTTCACCACGGAGTCATCCCTCCCTTCCTCCCTCCCTTTTAAAAGCAGTCTCTCTCAGCAGTTTCGCCAAGGTGTAAATTCTTTTCCCCCTGAAAGGAAAAACCACACACAAAACCAACCAGCAAGTATCTTCTAGATTGCTAGCTTGCCAAGATAGCACAAACGTGGGCAAACAATCTTTCGCTCGGATACTTAGAAGCAATATTCAAAAACCTCAAAACCTCCTTCCTGCCACTTCAGAAAGGAAACCCCCCGCTGGGTGGGCGCAGCCAAGGCCTCTCTACTGTGATGATTGCTGCCTCCATCACCACAGACAAACACATAAGAAAAATAGGGGGTAAAAAGGAAGAGAGTAGAGTAGTCTAAACGAACAGCAGCAGTGGATTCTGGGTACTGGTGGATGGATGGGGATGGATGGATGGGGATGGATGGATGGGGATGGATGGATGGGGATGGATGGATGGATGGGGATGGATGGGGATGGATGGATGGATGGGGATGGATGGATGGGGATGGATGGATGGATGGGGATGGATGGATGGGGATGGATGGATGGGGATGGATGGGGATGGATGGGGATGGATGGATGGGGATGGATGGATGGATGGGGATGGATGGATGGGGATGGATGGATGGGGATGGATGGGGATGGATGGGGATGGATGGGGATGGATGGATGGGGATGGATGGATGCATGGATGGAGCCTCAGAGGGAGGGAGGAGGGAGGAGGAGGCAGGAGGGAGGGAGGCTGTTTCTTTGGCAGGCAGCTTCACAGACAGGAAGCATGACTGTTAACACCCCAGCTCTACACACCACTCATCTTCAGCATCATCATTTGTGTCACCTGATCTGCTCAATGACCTCTGTCCTCATAAACGTTCTGACATCAAAACACGACAGAAAACCAATATATGGGGCTTGAAGAGGCACCCAGTGTGATGCTCTGGGCATCAGGGCAGAGGGAAGGCACCCTATGCAGACAGACAGGTGGAGAGTCAGGTAAAGCTGGGTTTTCCTCCTTTTTTATTTTTTTGAGACAGGATTTCTCTGCATAGCTCTGGCTGTCCTGGAACTCGCTTTGCAGACCAGGCTGGCTGAAAATGTTGTTTTATGTGTATGACTATTTTGCATGTATGTCTGAGCACCACATTCATGCCTGGTCCCTCTGAGGTCAGAAGAGGGAGTTAGATCCCTTGGAACTGGAGTTATCGATAGTCCTGGGCCACCAAGTGGGTGCTAAGAACCAAACTCAGGCCTTCTATAAAAGTAACAAATGCTCTTAAGTACTGAGCCATCCCTCCAGCCAGCTTTCAAAGCCGAGTAATGATAATCAGGACGAGATGGAGAGCTTCAGCTAGAGGTTCCTGTGAGGGGAGACAGGCCCTAACAAGGGAGGGACTGTGCCAAGTCCTGGGTGGTGAGAGGGTTAGAGGTGCTGGCGGGCAGTTTGGGGGATCCCTGAGCTACAAAAGCCAAACTACACTCCTTGCCACTCAGTGACAATATGAAACCTTGTGGAGATCAAGAGACTGTGACAGATGTTTATTAAAAACAGAGGCGGGAGAAATGTAAAGGAGAGCTTGCTTGGCAAGCATAGGGACCTGGGTTCAGATTACAGGATACATGTAACAAGCATGGGGGACATGGGTTCAGATTACAGGATACATGTAACAAGCATGGGGGACATGGGTTCAGATTACAGGATACATGTAACAAACATGGGGACCTGGATTCAGATTACAGGATACATGTAACAAGCATGAGGACCTGGGTTCAGATTACAGGATACATGTAACAAGCATGAGGACCTGGGTTCAGATTACAGTACACATGTAAAAATAATCAGGCCTTGGCATGTGCCTGCAAACCCAGTTCTGGGAGGTAGGGACAGAAAGATACCTAGCCATCTAGGCTAACCAAATCAACGAGCTCCAGATTCAGTGAGAGATCTTGTCTCAAAAATCAAGTGGACCCTAGAGAGATGGCTCAGCACTGTTGGTCTTGGCTCTTAGGACGAAGAGGTAGGTGGATTTTTAAGAGTTCAAGTTCAGCCTGATTTACACAGTGAGTTCCAGGGCTAGCCAGAGCACCATAGTCAGACAGACAGACAGACAGATAGAAAGAATATTGTAATACTCTTGCAGAAGACCTGGCTGAATTCTGTTCCCATCAAGCACACTGAGTAGCTCATAAACATCTGCAACAACAGCTTTAAAACATCCAATGCCTCCAGTCTTCCTGAGCACCTGTCCATACCTGCACACACATGCCCCATCCCACCAACACATAACACATACTTAAAAATGAAATACATATTTTAAAATAAAAAATAAAATGAAGGACGCCAGCAAGTAGGTAAAGAGACCCGCTATACACACCTGCCAACCTGAGTCTGGGCCCCTGGAACCCAAGAAAAGGTGGCAGGAGAGAATCTATTCACACAGTGACTCTCCGACCTCCTCATGCCCTTCTCCCAAACATAAAGTAAGAATCAAATAAATGGGGTCGGGAGAGATAACTCATCCAGTCAAGATGCTTGTCCCAAGCCTGATGACCTGAGTTCAATCCCCAGAACCCACATCCGAGAAAACTGATCCTGTAAGTTATTCCAAGTTCCCTCCACATATGTGCCATTGAGCATGTATGTACACAAATAAGCAAATGTCTGTCTGTAAAATTTGTCCTTCAGAAAGGTCAGGAGCAATTGTGGAAGACGCCAAATGCTGACCTCTGGTCACAACATGCACACAAGAGCTCACAAAGGCTAGGGGACAGCATTTTAGAGCTGAGAAAAGGTGGCTGAGTATGGAAGGGGCTGGGGGGGGGATGAGAAGAGACTGTGCTCAGTGACACTCTAGGCTCCCTGAGGCCTGCCTTTCTAGCTTCAGGGTTTGAAAAAGTACCTTCTATCCACTCCTCTTACCTGCTAAGTTCCTTTTCTTTTTTAAGATTTATTTTCATTTTACAAGCATTTGCCCTGCTGTATTGTGTATGCCCCGTGTGTATGTTTGGTACCAGAGGAGGCCAGAAGAGGGTGTCAGGTCCTCTGGAACTGGAGTTCCACAGTTGTGAGCCACCATGTGGGTGCAGGGAATTGAACCTGGGTCCTCTCTAAGAGCAGCCAGTGCTCTTAATAGATGAGCCGTCCCTCATCTTCTCCCTTTCTTTTTAAAATTACTTCTTTTTAGATGAATATATAGATCAATATATAGCCCAGGCTGCCTCCCCCTCCCAGATGCTGCGATCACAAGCTTGCATTATCACAGACAACATATTGCATTTTTTATCACTCAGGCATGCCAGTCTCTCTCCAATGCAGGTCAAAGCAGCAGGTGCTCCTGCTGTGGTAAGCCAAGTGTCTCTGCAGGGGAGTAACAGCTTTATTTGTAGGGCTGTGAAGAAACGCCCGCCCGCCTGTGGACTGAGTAAGGGACCCTTTGAACCATGTCATTCCTTTTGCCTTCCTTCTTTGCCCACTGAACCATCCTTCCGTTATGCAGTTCAGTTTTAAAAGTTGTGTTTGAGCCAGCAGACACAGAGGTTGGGGAAGTTTGTGCCTATTATAAATTCACAGATTGGTCTTGGAGCACAAATCATTCTTCAGTGACCTCCATTTCATTTCCATTGCCCTCTTCAGCCAGGCCATTTATCCAGGGATCCATGGCAACAGCCTTTCCCGGGCGCTGCCCTGCTCCAACCCCTTCCCCTACCCCTTCCCATCCCGAACAACCCGGATGCCAGGAGCTCACAGCTTAAAACCCTGCCGGCTCTCCCGAGCCCTTAGGATGCCTGCAGGCTTGCTGGCGACACCTCTGTCCCCGTCCTTCCTCTTCGGTGACGCTCATTTCCTCTGGCACCTCCCCTGGCTAACCTTCCCTCACCTCTTTCCTTTGTGCTTCCAAACAACTTCCTTTTCCTTGATAACACAAACTGCCTCGCGCACGCGTGCGTGACTCATAATCAGTCATGTCTATCCCTGGACTGAGAGCCTCTGGGAGACCAGGCTTTGTCTATTTTTATACCTCCCCATCTCCCCAGGGCCAGCTATGGCATCTTGCATCAGTACACTAAGCGACCATTTATTGAGTCTATGTTGTGTCAAGCACCTGGCTGCTGCTGGAGGCGGCAGATGCTCAACAGAAGCTACTGACTTGTCCCTGACGAAAAGGGCAGCATCAAAGATGTTCTCTAGACTTGGATGCTTAGGCGAGATGCCTTCTTCAGTCTGTGTGTGGGACTCAATGGGCTCGGGGCAGCAGCCTACAAGAAACATTGCAGGGATCTCTCAGTATTACTGTTTTTACCCCTCCCAAAAAACTGATGCACAAGGGTCGACGAGATGGCTCAGAGGTAGAGGTGCTATCGACCTGACTTGATCCCTGGTACCCACAAGGTAAAAGAAAATGATGTACTCCCACATAATTGCTGCGACACGTTTACCCACACACATATATACATAAATAAATGTTTTTAACTGAGGCATGTCTTATATCCCAATTAACATGGTTCTCCACCTTCCCTCCTCATAATTGCTTTTTCTCCTTCCTTGTATAATTGCCTTAAAAACAAACAAACAAACAAACGGCGACAACAAAACCTTACAGGGTTTCACTCTGTAGCTCAGCCTGGTCTCAAACTCTCAATCCTCCTGCTTCAGCCTGCAAAATGCTGGAGTTATACAAGTGTGGACCACAGGGGCTGGAGAGATGGCTCAGAAGTTAAGAGCACTGCCTGTTCTTCCAGAGGACCTGAGTTCAAATCCCAGCACCCACATGGTGGCTCACAAACACCTATAATGAGATCTGGTACCCTCTTCTGATGTGCAAGCAAAAAATGCAGATAACTGTATACATAATAAATAAAATCTTAAAAAAAAAAAAAGTGTGGACCACAACACCAGGCTAAATAGTGGGGTGGGGAGGAAAAATTTCAAATGTCTTCCTCCTCAGGTACCACCCAGCTTGGGTGGTTTTCCTTTTGTAATTGCAGAGGTGTGTGTTTGTGTGTGCATACACTTGAGTGTCCATGTGTGTATATGCACATGTTCAGATTGTATGTATTCAAACATGTGAGTAGAGACCAGAGGATAACCTCAAGTGTTGTTTCCCAGGGACCCCGTCCTCTGTCATTTGAGATGGGATTCCCCACAGGCCTGGACTAACCAGGTGAGTTAGCAAGGTCTAAGCATCCACTACCCCTGAATTCCCAGTGCTGGGATTATAAACTTGGACTACCATGGCAAGCCCCACCCCTTTTAAGGTGTATCTGTTCATTATGTATAGTGTTTTGCCTGCACGTGTCCCTGCAGGCCAGAAGAGGGCACCAGATCTCATTGCAGAGAGCCTCCCCCACTTCACCCTAGGTTTCACAAGTACTGTTCACACACAAGTGAAATCTGTGTCACTGAGGGAACCGAGTAGAAAACCAGCACGCCATGTTCAGACACAGAGACCAGTGTAATGCTCACACCTGTGATCCCAGCACCAGGGGATGCTGCCAGGAGGGTGAGGAGTTCAAGACTATCCTCAGCTCCATAGTGAGTCTGGACTAAGCTGGGCCACACGGGATCCTGTACAAACACGTGCACACATGTATGAAAGACCTCAGTCACGAAATGCTGCTCCTCCCCACCGGCCACCATGGAGATACCTGCACTTGTGCCTTGACAAGCCACAGGTTACTAGGCATCAGAGACACTGGGGGGGGGCATGCAGCACCCTATTCCTGTACCCCATGTGCCACTCACTGTTCCCTGAACGCCAGCAAGCTTTTTTTGTTTGTATTTACTTATTGATTTAACAAGGTTTCTCTGTGTAGCTTCCGAGCCTGTCCTGGCTCTGTAGACCAGACTGGCCGCGAACTCAGAGATCCGCCTGCCTCTGCCTCCCAAGTGCTGGGATTAAAGGCGTGCGCCACCACCACCCGGCATGTATCAGCAGACTTTGGTTACTCTTCAAACCAAAGGAGGGGAAAGTCTCTCCGCATGAGTGGGTCACCCTCAACAGGCACTCTAAAGCGCTGCCTCAGCATATCACTTACTGACACACAGAGAGCTTTCTCATCCATTACAGAACTTCAGACTTTAGCACGGAGGGACAACTCAGAGAACTGCTTTTCAAGCCCCTCCTCCCCTTCTTTCTTTTGGTACCGGGGGCTTGAACTAAGTGCAAAAAAGATCTGGTCTACTATTAAGCCTGAGACACAAACCTTTTTTCATATGATAACCTATAAAAAGAAACACAGCTGGGTGGTGGTGACACACACCTATAAGCCCAGCACTCAGGAGGCAGAGACAGCTGGATGTCTGCGAGTTCAACTCAGAATGAGTTCCAGGACAGCTAGGGCTACACAGAGAAACCTTGTCTTGAAACAAACAAACAAACACAATGATTTATTTTCTTTTATGTGCATGTATGTTTACTGTATGTTTTTGTGTCATGTTTGCCTTGTGTCTTTGGATGCCAAAGGGTATTAGAGCCCCTGGGATTGGAGTTACAGCTACGGACCACCATGTGGGTACTGGAAACTGAACCCAGGCCTGCTGAGTGGGCACATCAGCCGGCCTGCAATTCCAGATCTCAAAATTTGTGCCGGGAATCCCCAGGGCAAGCAGGCTAACCAGGCCAGCCCTTTCTGCAAGCTCGGGTTCAACTGAGAGACCCTGCCTCAAAGAATAAGGTGGAGATCTATCCAGGGAGATCCCTGATGGCAACTTCCAAAGGCAGATGTGCACAAACACACGCAACCACACCAATACACACATGCATACACGCGAGCATGCATAACATATACATATATACACGGGGGGGGGGGGGAGGGGGAAGATACCGATAAGCAGACAACGGCTTTACTACTGACACACCTGTGACAAAGAAGACAGAGCACACAGCCTCCCCAGAGAGGAGGTGCATGACCGGCTGTGTAGGAAGCAAGTGCCAAGTCCAACACAGACCTGCTGGCTCTCTCCTGTGCCTCCTGATTCACAGCTTCAAGGACCACGGTCCTCACAGATTCAGCTCCCAACTGGAAGCTTCCCGTTATCACCAAGTCCTGTCTAGCCCCCTCTAGCTCTCTGACACTTCCTGTCCCTTAGCTCTCTTGTTCCCACCTCAGTCTGTCGCTCACTCCCACCGTCCCCTCGGCTCCGGAAGACAACTGTTTGGCTCAGCCCTGAATCATGCTGCCCGGGTCTCCCAGGCAGACCCTGTGTTGGGGTGGCAGAGGGGAGATGATAGGGGCTGTTATTATCCCACTGAAGTCTCCAGGGGTTCCAGCACCTTCAAGATGAAGTACTGTCTCTCTGCGATTTGTAAGAGCCATGGTGGCGGAACTCTGCCCCCTCCAAACCTTGCTTCCCATCCACTTTGGGGCAGGGGACTTAGAACCCTGAGGAGCGTTGGCAACTCTGCGGGGTGTGATGGTACACACTTGTAACCCTGGAATGAAGAATTTACAGACAGCCTGGGCTGTACCGCAAGTTTGAAGCCTGTCTGGCCTACATGATCTTGTCTCAAAAGACCACTGATGGATGGGGAATGTAGTGCCGTAGCAGAACATTTGTCTGCCATGTACAAGATCCCGGCTTTAGTCCCTAGCAACACTTATATGCCCAGGCCTCACTCTGAAAGATTCAGGTTTAATTTAGCCAGGGAAAGATCTGGCATCGTGATGTCATTAAGTCACCATGTGATATATCAGGGCTCAGAATACTGCTCTGGTCAGGCTCCTTCCCTCAGACTGGGGCTCCCCGCACTTGTCATGTCTAGGAATACTAGTGCTCCTCACTTCTGGCCATGAAGCCAGACCTCATTGCCTCTCTCGTCCACTGCTATATTCCCAGCACCCAGCACTGGAATGAAATATTTGCCAATAGAAAAGAAGCAGAGGAGTAAATGACCCTGTGTCTCCTTTCACTTACTTAGCCCACCTCACACCATACTGGTCACATTTCTCTCTTAGCCCGTATGTTCTGCAAGAGCCCTGGCTATGTGTGCCCCCTACGCCTGCATGTCTAGCATACAGGTAGCGGTGATTTAAAGAGGGCAGCTGGATACTTGGAAGTACATGATGAGGAGTGCTGGGCAAAGGAGGAATACAGTGTGGCTAAAGCGGCGATGGTGGCAGGTGAGCTTGGTGAGGCTCACTGACAGCTTACGAAAGGCCCTGTGGCCACACAAGGGGGCTGAACACTATGGAACAATAAGCCAGCAGAGGCTTTAAGTCCAGTGACTCTGTCTGCTTGCATTAGCATAGTGGGTCGCAGGTGTTCTAGGCAGCACAGGGAAGACCAATGAAAGGGAGCCACGGCATAGGATGGGAGGGAGAGCCAGAACAGAGAGGGAGAGACACAGACTCACAGGGGTCAGAGATAAAACGGGTAGGATTTGCAGCCCGAGGGGAGCTGTGAGAGAGGGAGGACCTGATGTCCTGGTTGTGGTAATAGCACAATCAGAGGTGGCGTTGACAGCTTAGGAACCAGACTGCCTTGATTCAAATCTTGTTACTAGAATAGGGCTTAGGTCCCTGGAAAAAGTAAGCTTGCCAAATGGAAAGTAAGAGACAGGAAAGGGGTACAGGATATGGAGTGGAATTCTGCCTAAAAGACATCTAAGGGAAGGGGAGAGGAAGTCTGTGAAGAAGACAAGAGGTAGATGAGGCACAGGCAAAGAACCAACTAGAAGATGCAACAGTAGCAGAATAAATACTTCATGTTACAAAGAGCGTTGGGGTCTAACAAGGAGGCTCAGTGGGTAAAGGCACTCGCCATATGCACCTGAGTTCAAACCCTGGGGCCCACAAAAAGTTGGCTATGGTGGTTTGCATCTGGGATCTTGGCATTTACAAGGCTAGATAGAAGATGGAGACAGGCAAACTGCCCTGGAAGCTCATGGGCTCATCAGCAAGTCTGAAACAATGTCCCCAAAACAAGGTGGAGCGGGGAGAAATGGCCGTGTGTAAAGGCATTTGCCATAAAGTCTGCCACCTGAGTTCATGCCTGCAACCCGTATGGTAGAAATAAAGAACTGATTCCCACAAGCTGTCCTCTGACCTGCACATGCGCGCGTATACACACACACACACACACACACACACACACACACACACACACACCACAATGTAAAACCAAAGTTTAAAAAAACTGACAAATACTGGGTGGTGGTGGCGCACGCCTTTGATCCCAGCACAGAGGCAGAGGCAGGTGGATCTCTGTGAGTTTGAGACCAGCCTGGTCTACAAGAGCTAGTCCCAGGACAGCCTCCAAAGGCACAGAGAACCCTGTCTCAAGAAACCAAAAAACAAAACAAAACAAAACAAAAAAACTGACATATGAAAATCGGAGCTAAAGAGATGGCTCAGCAGTTAAGAGCATTTGCTCTTCTTCCAGAGGACCTGAGTTCAATTCCCAGCACCCACAATGGGAACTGACACCCTCTGGTCTTTGAGGATCCCACAGACACTCATCACACACCCACACACACACAATGTACACACATACACACACAGGTACACACACACACGCGCGCGCACACACACAAAGTACACACATACACACACAGGCACGCGCACACACACACACGCGTGCGCGCGCGTGCACACACACACACGCACACACACACAAAGTACAGTCCGGAAGAGGGCATCAATCCCCTGGAACTAGAGACACAGGTGGTTGTGAGGCGCCTGCCATGAGTGCTGGGAGCTGCCTGACCCTCAGGAGCAGCAGCCAGCACTCCTAAGCGCTGGGCCCTCTCTGCAGTCCCATAGAGTACTGCATCTTTATAACCGTGGCAGCCTTGGGGATCTCCCTGCTCAGTGCTTGGCACAGTTCTTTTTTCTTTTCCTTCCTTCCCTTCCCTTCTTCTTCTTTTTTTTTTTTTTCTGTATTGTATGTATGTATTTCTGTATGTATGAAGTGTGTAACGGTCAGAGGACTACTCTATGGAGTGTGTCTCCTTCCACGGCCACACGGCTGAGACACAGCTCCGGCTGTCATCAGGGTTGCTTGGCAAACACCCCCTTCACACACTGAGCCATCTCACCACCCTAGCACAGTCCGTTCTGATAAGCAGGGACTAGATAAGTGTTCTGAGCGGTGTCTGCCTCAGACACAATAGGAGAGGCAGAAGCTGAAGGAAACAGCTGTCATGGCTGTCCTGTCCCTGATGATAAGCACTGAGCCTTTTTAGAACAGGCCATACCCTCACAGCCGTCTTTCATTGTTTCTGTGCCAGAAAAGCCAGCATCAGAGGTGGGAAAATTGGCCTCTCCTCTGATAAGAGAGGAACAGATCTCTGTCGGTGAACACTTCACAACCCATACGTGCTCACAGCTTGCCTGCTGAGAGATGAAAAGGTGAACGGCCTCTCCAGCAATAGAAAGCCGGGTTCTGCTCTGTCTTGATGCATCTGGCCTCTGCCCTCTACCCAGCAC
The DNA here is from genome assembly GCF_943737965.1 of Phodopus roborovskii. NCBI lineage: Eukaryota > Metazoa > Chordata > Mammalia > Rodentia > Cricetidae > Phodopus > Phodopus roborovskii. Next base: position 2,182,721 of record NW_026126588.1, on the reverse strand, counting down.
CCCTGATAAATCTCACGGAGCAGCAAGAGGCTGCATTCCTGCGCTGTTCGGGCACACACCAAGGATCCTTCCAATTAAGGGTTTCACCATTTGCTTATTATTTTCCAAAGCATATAACTACACACATGCCATGTGTTTCTTCTTTTAAAAAGATAGAATCTTGCTATATAGCCCAGGCTAGCCTAGCTTTCTTTCTTTCTTCTTTCAAGACAAGGAGTCTCCATAGCTTTGGAGGCTGTCCTTGAACTAGCTCTGTCGACCAGCCAGGCTGGCCTCGAACTCACGGAGATCCGCCTGCCTCTGCCTCCCGAGTGCTGGGATTAAAGGCATGCGCCACCACTGCCTGGCAAGCCTGGAATTCTTGATCCTACCTGTTTCTGCTTCCTGAGTGCTGGGATTACAAGCTGGGATACCAAGCCTGGCATATGATTCATTCTTAAGGCATTAAAAGCTAAGTAGGAACTAGAGATATTGCTCAGTGGTTAGAGTACATGCTGCCCTTACAGAGGACCTGGAATCAATTCCAAGCGCCCACACAGTGGCTTGCAACCACAAGTAACTCCGGTTCTAGGGGACCCAACATACTCCTTTGTTGGGTATTGCACTCACATGGTGCACATACACTCAGGGCAAACACTCTTACACATAAAAAGGAAAGAAAGATCTAAAATCAAAAACTAACCCAACACAGAGAACCATAAAATATCCAAACCATTGTTACATATAAGCTAAGGTTGGACAGAGACTGTTGAGCAGGTCAAGTGTTTGCCTAGAGCTTGGGCCTACACAAAGGATGAAAGAGAGGACCAGTTCCTGAAAGCTGTCCTCTGACTTCCACACGCACGGTGTGGCATGAATATGTGGGTGCCCCATTCATTTTTTAAAAAAGTTGAAGTCCGGTACATGCCTTTAGTTCCAGCACTAGGGAGGCAGAAGCAGACAAATCTAAGTTAAGGCCAGACTATCTGCAGAGTGAGTACTAGGGCAGCCAGGGCTGCGCAGAGAAACTCTGTCTAAAAAAAACAAAAAACAACCCAAAAGTTAAAGGTCCTATCTCTTTACATCCTCCTTCCACTTTGCAAGATGTCCACAAGATTCACCAGCCTGTCCCTGAGAGGCGCACAGAGTTAACACTATGATTTCTGCTACTGTTTTCTCCCTCTCCCTTCTGTACACCTCCCCTTCCTTCCAATAGGGCAGGCACTTACCTCTGATGAGCCAGGATTCTGTCAGGGACACATCCTCAATCCACTGCCCTCAAATGTTAGAACGAGGATGCAACATGGTCTGGCAATGCCAGCATTTAACAGCCTTCCTATGGTGTTTAACTCAGAAACGAGACACCTGCCTTGGCTACTTACTCCAGCCAGAGGATAGAAAAGCTCACAGCAGGAGCTGGAGAGATGGCTCAGGGGTTAAGAGCACCGGCTGCTCTTCTAGAGGCCCTGAGTTCAATTCTCAGCAACCACATGGTGGCTCACAACCATCTATGGTGGGACCTGCTGCCCTCTTCTGGTGTTCTAGAGAACACTAAATACATAATAAAGAGAGAGAGAGAGAAAAAAAAAAAAGTTCCCGTCCACCCCAGTGCTCCAGGACAACTTCAAGACATCCCTCTCAGACCTCACACCAGTTTTTAAAAACTGTCCCCAACACACCGAGTCAATTGCACAACCCTCCATCTTTGTTCTCTCCCGCTTAAACGTTAAGCTAAACAACAGCCAGCTTTCAGCACCTTCCTGTCAAGTAACTCTGCAAAAACATAGGCAGAAACACAATCCTGAAAGGGCTGATGACACCGACTTCTACTCTGCACAGAGTCCTCACTTGGAACCACTGACAGACTCACCATTTCAGAGAGCCCAAACTCCAAGCTCAAGAAACCTTCCGCCACCAACTTTCTTAATTAGAATGGGAAGCAAAAGCAAAGTAAGTCACGGTTGTTGTTGTTTCCTGTAGCAAAATCAGTCTTCTTTCAGTCTTGTTACATCTATCTGTCTCTCATCTGGGGCTGGAGAGACGGCTCGGGTTAGGTGCAGTAGCTGTTCTTTCCTAGGACCTGAATTCCTTTCCCAGCACCCACATAGCAGCCCATTAACTGCCTGTAACTCCAGTTCCAGGGATCTGACGCCCTCCACAGACACTGCACACTCGTGGTGCACATACGTATATCCACACACAATATTCATACATATAAAATGCAAATAAATAAATCTAAAACACAATCTATCATGAGAGGAAGAAGCTAGTGCATTCCCTAGGATCCCTAAACAAAGTCATCAGCTATATTTCAGTAGCCTCAAATTGTGAAATAAAATTGCTTTTAAAAAGTAGAAAACAAAAGCCTCTCCTATCTTGCCCAGGAAACAAAACTAACAAAAATTAGGCGCCTGCACGGCTAGCCTGAGTGACCATCTTTTCCATCCATGTGTGGTCAAGTATACAGACATGAAAACACCAACAAGTGAGTCCCCTCCTGCCCTTCACCTCGCAGGGAATTTGCCACCCAGTGACGCCTGTCTTGAATCAGTAGAGGAATGCTCTCTCCAATCAAGAATTTGTGCTTCAGGTTTGGTTTTTTGTTTGTTTTTTGTTAGAAAAGGAAACGAGTGGGATGTGAGGCTTGGAACTCAAGTCTTAATTCCAACTTAATTGAATGGCTCTCATTTCCTTGCATCTTTCTATGCAGAAAGCGCAGGTATATGGGTTAAATTTCAAGTGAGGTTTTTTTTTTTTTTTGCGATTAAAAAAAATCCCAATTAAAAGAACAAAAATGGAGGTTGGCAACCAGGGTGGAGACGGGGCTGAAACCGAGGGCTGTATGTGCTGCCCGGGTCCAGGAGGCCCGGTGGCTGAAGGCAGCATGCGAAGATGCCCCCGGGTCCTTGGCAGCCGCCGCCTTGGGCTCCTGCTAGGGACTGCGCGGTCTTGGCTGCCCACTCGCACCTCGGGTTGGTCCGGACTTTAGGCTAGGCTCGTTCACTTCCGGTGACAAATCCCTCCCACCACCTCTAGAAATAATGTACCGTTTCCCCATCGCCCTCCTAAAGACTGTCGACCCTGTGACGAGAGTAGAGGCGCCCGGCCGGGGGTCTTAGCCCCGCGCGGCCAGCGACCGCCAGCTGCGCAGGGAGTGGCCGCCGCCACCGCACTAGGGAGAAAGAGGGTGGGGGTGGCATGTCATTTCCCCCGCTCCCCCCTCCGACTGCAGCAATTGGCCAGTAATAATAATAGTAATAATACTAATAATATTAATCTGTTTTCAGACTCCCCCAGGAACCCCGGAACCCGCTCCAGTGAGGAACCCAGTCTCTCATCGCGGGGCTTCGCGCCTTCTTCCCGCCCCAATAACTGCCCGCGGGGACCCAGGCGCCCCCAGGCCGCGCGGAGCTGCAGTGGATGGGGGAGGGCAGGAAGGATGAGGGTTATCAGGGTGGCAGGGACCGGCTGAGCGAAGAGGTGATGGAAGGGAAACGGGAAAGAAAAAAAAAAGAAGAAACCAGAGGCATGCAAGCGGCTCCCTGGCCAGCTGTTCCAGCTGCAGCTTCCTCCGGCGCGGCCCGGGAGGTGCAATAACCCCCCCTCCATCTTTCTCGCACTACCTATCCCCACCACCACCACAAGCACACATTCCTCCCCACCACCCTGTAGCAGATCTCCGGCCTGTTAGGGGGTAGTAGGGAGGAGCTGGGGGGAGGGGGAGGCCTGCGAGTTTCTAACCTTGTTCTTATAAACAAACCCACATGTGCAGCTGCCGCTGCTGCAACTCACCCCACAATCCCGGATATAAGTCCTGCCCCTTTAAGAGGAAAAAAAAAGCTTCACCCGCCTGCCTCCCACCCCACCCATCCACCAGGACCTTTGTCTCCCCACCCCCTCCTGTCAGCCGGCCCCGCCCTCCCCCCGCCCCTCCAACGCGGAGAAACCAATAGGCGAGGAGGATATGGCGGGATCTGACGTCACCGCCGCCGACCAATCACAGGGCGCGTTGGTGGGCGGCCTTGCGGAGGGCGCCGGGAGGAGAGGCGGCGGGTGAGGGAGTCAACATGGAGGGTGTGGAGTGCTCGGCGGCGCTGGGCGAGGCGGCCCCTGGGTCCCCGCGGGACCTGAGCCTGGTGCCCGAGCGCATTCAGAGGCGCGAGCAGGAGCGCCAGGTGGAGGTGGAGAGGCGCAAGCAGAAGCGGCAGGGCCAGGAGGTGGAGGAGGAGAAGAGCGGCTTCTTCGCCGCCGCCTTCGCCCGGGAGCGCGCGGCGGCCGAGGAGCTGCTGCGGGGCGCGGCGTCGGCCGAGCGGCTGGAAGAGGCGGCCGAGCGGCTGCAGGGGCTGCGGAAACTCCTGAACGACTCGGTTCTGTTCCTCGCCGCCTACGACCTGCGGCAGGGCCAGGCGGCGCTGGCGCAGCTGCAGGCGGAACTGAGCGAGCGGCGCCAGGAGCTGCAGCCCAAGAAGCGCTTCGCCTTCAAGGCGCGGAAGAAGGATGCTGCCGGGGCCGCCCAGGTAGACGCCGCACCGCTCGCCGCGGCGAACCCTTCGCCGCCCTTGACCCAGGAGGAGGGAGCTCCCGAGCTCAGCTGGGCCTGTGGCTTCTCCAACCTGGAGTCCCAAGATTTGGAGAAGAGAGCCGACGAGCTGCGCCAGCGCGACATCCTTTTGAGCGACCTGACCGACTGCACCGTCAGACTGCTTGGCAATCCCAACACCTTGCGGCTGGCAAAGGCCCGCGGCTGCAAGGTCCTCTGCGGCCCGGTGTCTACCTCTGTGTTCCTGGAGGACTGTCGCGATTGCATACTGGCAGTGGCTTGCCAACAGCTCCGTGTCCACACTACCAAAGACACCCTCATCTTCTTGCAGGTGACCAGCAGGGCCATCGTGGAGGACTGCAGCGGCATCCAGTTCGCCCCTTACACCTGGAACTACCTGGGGATCGACAAGGACTTCCAGGACTCCGGGTTAGATAGGAGCAGAAATAACTGGAACCACGTTGACGATTTCAACTGGCTGGCCCGAGATGTGGCCTCCCCAAACTGGAGTATTCTCCCTGAAGAGGAACGGGACATCCAGTGGGACTGAGCATTAGCCACACTCAGTGACATCCCATTCAGTTTCCTTCATGTTGTCACATTGTTTGTGTTTCCCATACTAGGGGCCTGAAATTGTTGAAACTTTCCTACTTGTGAGTTCCATTAAATTCATGACAGCTAACGGGGGCTTTTGCTACTTCGATGACATTTGCTTGCCTTCCTTTGAGTATGACAGTCTGAAGAACGTTTGGACTCTGAGGGATTTGCTGTTCTTATAGTTGACCACAGAGCGTAATAAAGTAGGTCTTCAATAAATAATAAGGGATGTCAGAACTCCATTAGTGGGCGGTTAAATGGAGTGGCAAGCCTGTACAAGCTCCATTAACAGGCCTGCGCTTCCCCCACTAAAGGTTTGCCCCTCCATTTCTCTGCAGGGCTATAAAGGCTTCTTCCCCGGCTTTGGAATGCAGTGTTGTGTTAGGTCCGAAGTTTTGAGTGGATGAGGTTGAGCCTTCAGCTCTAAGGCTGAAATGGCCACTGCCCCTCCTCCCTCCATCTTTTTCTTTCTTTCTTTTGGTTGAGACAGGGTTTCAGTGTGCAGCCCTAGTGTGCACAGCTCACAGAGATGCCCAGTGTTGCTGCCTGACACCACACCCAGCTCACACACCCTTTGTACACTTGCATTAGTACTAAACCCTCAAAACCTATGAAGCACTTCCTGTTGGCGCCAAAACCTATGAAGCAGTTCCTGTTGGCGCCATGTTTCACTTGAGAAAGCGTGTAATTGGCATAAAGTCACAGCTTACATGATGTGCTTTGGAATCTGAGACTAGTGTGGACTTTTTAGGTTAATTCATGTATGTTATGTATATGAGTTCGTTTGCATGAATGCCTGCTAGAAGAGGCCATCGGATCCCATTATAGATGGTTGAGGGCCACCATTGGTTGCTGGGAATTGAACTCAGAACCTCTGGAAGAACAGTCAATACTCTTAACCTCTGAGCCATCTCTCCAGACCCGACCCATCATTTTTTTAAAGGTCAGCTTCCATGCTAGCCCAGGTCTGGAACTTTCTCTGTAGGCTGGTCTCAGAACACTGACCCTTCCACTTGAGTCTCTTATGTGCTGGGATTTGGAGCTTGAGGCTGCACTCCCAGTGAGACTCCATGTTAACAGCAGACTGAGTACTGAGCTTGGAGTAGGAAGGAAGGCTCTGGACACAGGCCAGATTGAGTCCTTGGTCATTATTACGCTGCTAGCTGAGTTAGAATTTTCCCACTACTCCACTTGCTCTGATACCCTCAGTTACAACCCTGTTCTGCTCTGGAAACCACTGTCCAGCATTTTTAAGTGTAAAACTTAACTTTTGTTGTGTTTTTGAGACAGGTCTCATTGCAACCCTGGCCCTAGAACCCTTGCTGTCCTCAGATCACCTGGCTGTCTCCCTGTGCTGAGATTAAAGGTGTGCACCATCATACCTGGCCTGGAAGTTAGTTTTAGGACATGTTTTTTAGATTTTAACAAGCATTAAAAAAAAAAAAAATTATTCTTCAAGGATTAAGATACTGAAATGCCTCACACACTTATGTTTAAAATATATATAATGTTCTGTCTCTCTATAGAGAGGATTTAAAGTAGCTTCTTGGGTAAGTGAAATCCTGACCCATGGTAAGAATTGAGCCAGATTTTCAATCTCTCCCACTAGCCTTGGGGTGGAACACCAATAGTGTCAGTCACTCAGAAGCAATGCCTCTGATAGACAGCAGACACACAGGTGTCATAAATCTCTCAGTCATGTGCATTCAGTTACAAACTGATAGCCTGCAGGAGACAAAACTCCAGTAGCATACGCTAATGGTCTTGGCAATTCTTTGAGGACAGATTTTACAGGAAGACTCACTACACTTAGTACAGTTCTGGCATTGGGTAAGTCCTTGGGTAGGCAGGATTTGATCTTCATTACTGCTAGGAAAAGAAAAACAGCAACAAAAATAAAATATTGGGTCTGGGGAGATGGCTCGGTGGGGAGAGTCCTTGCTTTGCAAGCTTGAGTACCCAAGTTCAGAACCCTAACCCATGTAAAAGTTAAGTCCTTTGCCTTTAACCCTAGTGCTAGGGGAGGTGGAGACAGGGATCAAAGGCTCATGGCCAACTAATGTAGCAAAAAAGACTCTAGGTTCTGTGAGAGACCACCATCTCAAAAACTGGTAGAAAGATGGGAAGATGCTTCTGGCCTTAACAGGCAGGCAGAGAACTCACACCAAACATGCTAAATAATGCCTTGAAAAATCCCTTAGACCTTAGAAGTCTGTCAGTTAGTTTTTTAGCTTATTTTTCCTTCAGACAGGGTTCCGTGTAGCCCAGTCTATCCTGAAACTCCTGGTCTCCCTGCCTCAACCTCCCCAGTGCTAATAATACAAGCATCTGCCAACACACCTACCACAAACCAGCAAGTTGTAATAGGCCACAGAATGACAGTTTGAGCTCTTAGTCCCAGCTATATTGGCTGAGCTCTCCCTGCTGTTGAGCAAGCCCTCTATGCCTCTGAGTGACCTCCACCAATTTCAGATCTTATGGCTGTGCTTTAAACATCACCAGATGAGCATTGAGCATCTAGCTAGCACCCCATTAACATACTTAATATTTTTAAAACATTGCCAGTCTTCCTTTCTAGAGACTTCAGATCCTCAGCACCCACACAACCATCTGTAACTCCAATGCTGGGAAGGGGGTACTTGATACTCTCTTCTGGCCTGTGGGCATTGCCTGCAAGTGTGTGCAGGCTTACATGCAGGCAAAACACTCATATGCATACAATAAAAGGGGGAATTAGTATAAAACTAATCTCCCTGTGGGTCTTTGTTTGTATTTTGTCTATACATTTGTAAACATGCTATACTGAATAGCCTTTTCTTCCTGAGTCCCAGTGGATGCACGCCCCTTGCCTTGTTACGGTTTATACATGGAGGTCTTTCATATGACTGTATATATCAAGTGGGTTTGTTTACACGGAACCTATGACTCATTTCATCAGTGTCTAATAAACATTAGTCTTGTCAATAAGCTGAGCTTGGCTTGCCAGCAGCTCCCGAGTACACTACCACATCTTGCAGGTGACCAGCAGGTCCATGGTGGTGCATGCCTTTAATCTCTGCCCTTGGAGGCAGAGGCAGGTAGGTCTCATGAGTTCAAGGCCAGCCTGGTCTACAGAGTGAGTTGCAGGACAGCCATGGCTACACAGAGAAATCCTGTCTGAAAACAAAAGTTGTCAATGAACATCCTTGTGTAGAAATGACTCAGCAATGCCCTTCTGTAGGCTACATATGGATGGAAGTTGCTGCGTCAACAAGCTGTGAGCGTCTATAGACTATGATATCAGTAGTGTTCCTAAGAGGTGTGTTAATTTACCCGTGCTGCAAGAGCACTGTACCCTCCCGTCTTTATCAGCACAACCTGCTATCGGAATTCCGGATCTTTGCCAATCTGATAATGTTATCTCCTTGTAATCTAACTATAATCTTTCCACCTCCATTGTTTAAATCCTTTTGTATGCAGCCGCTACCAAATTGGTCTTCTTAAAGTATGCCACTCTTGGTCTAAAGCTTTTCTAGGCTCCTGTTGTCTTGAGACTCACTCCTGGCCAGTGAAGACAAGCCCTCCACCACGTGTTGGTCCCCTGCTGTTGTTACTGTGTGTGCCATTTCCTTTTACTCAACAAGCCCAGAACACCCATTAATCACACAATCAGGGCCTGTGAAGAGCTTAACCCGGGGAGCTATTTACAAAGAGTAGGTAGAGTTCGGGAAACAAATGAGGTGGTGTGAGACCTCCGTCTTCCCCAGGGCTGAAGCTGTTACCTGAATGAGAGAGATAGGAGTGAGAGAGAACACCAACACTTGGAGGCTTCAGAGGAAGAATGCAGCCAGCCAGAGTGGAGGTACCTGGGGGCCACACGGGAACGGGATCTGACTGCCTGCCACTGGCCGGACCTAATTGGAAATGTCAGAGCATGTGTACAGCCCATAGTAATCAATTTCTAGGACACATGGCAAGTGGGAGAAACGAAGACAGCATCCAGACAAGCAAATGGAAGATAATTTGGCTACATTTTCTTCCAAACTTCTTGGGCTCTGTTCCATCAAATTCCACACACTTTGGGGCCGTGTGCACTGGCCAGTTTTGTGTAACTCAAATGTCACTTCTCTGGGTTTTCTCCAGTCTCTGAAAATGAAGCAGTGTGTACACACACACACACATAGACTTTCCGTCTCTTACACACACACACACTGCAGTACTGGGGGGGGGGGGGATGGAGTCCAGGGTCTTGGCACACACTAGGCAAATGCTCTACCACTGAGCTGCTTTGCTGATCAGATGTTTATTTGTTTTTAAGACAGGGTCTGTCTGTGTAGCTCTGGCTGAACTCATAGAGATCTGCCTGCCTCTGTCTCAAGAGTGCTGAGATTAAAGGTGTGTTCAGCCATGCCCAGCCCAGAATCACATTCTGAGGCAATATGAGCAAGAAAGGAAAGTGAATGAGCCGGTCTCTGGGGTCAAGTTGTATTCTCCAGTAGCTACATTTAAAAACAAACAAAACTCTTGGAGACGGGATCTCAAGTAGCCCAGGCTGGTCTCGAACTTGCAGTTCGAGTAGTAAAGGATAATGTTGAACTTTTGATCCCCCTGCCTTTATCTTTCTTAGTGCTGACATTACAGTCACGTGCCACTATGCCAGGTTGATGCAATCCTGGGAATCAAGCCAGGTTTTTCTGCATGCTGGGTAAGCCTTCTATCCACTGAGCCGCATCTCTAGCCCATTTATTTGATTTTTATTTTCCTAGAGATAAGTCTCACTGGCATCAGTCAAACTCATGAACCCTCTGTCTGACCCCCAGAGGAGTAGAAGTATAGGCAAGTATACTCAACCCACTCAGTTTGGCAGGCTTGATTTTGGAGGGGAAAGAAAACAACATGGATATTGCAAGCCAACTCAGTCAACATTTCCTGGACTGCCAGGGGCCTCTGAGTCAGGCGGACTTGCACATGACTTCAGCAAAATCTCTATTTCTTTGGAATTTAAGAAAAGAAGAGACATCACGGCAGCTCCAGGGCATGGACAGAAGAGACGGTTCTTGTCTCCAAGGGTCACAAGGTTAGGTGTCCTCACATACCATGTTCCTATGAGGGAGCAATTTTGTGAGCTTTTACAGTAACAGAAGAAAGAAAGTCAAATGCCAGTTACAGCCGGCATGACTCTGCTGTGGCCCAAGTTGCTGACTGTCACAGTACAGCATGACCCTTGACTGGTGGAACCAGGGGTCTGTTTGTACATTCCAAAGGATTTACCTAATGGTCCCAAAAGATCAGGAACAGAGGAGGGTTATTAAGGGGACTAATGATGTCCTAAGAGAATGTGGCTCAGGGCCTGCAGTGTCCTAACCTCTGCACGTCAGTGACGTGCGATTCAATCAATCACCTTTGCAGACACAGCGCCTTTCCAGGGACTCTAGTTCACAGTGAAAAGCAGAGGAAGCCCCCAGTGTTCGCTCTGACGGAGAGATGAAGGCAGGAGAAACTGCCTCTTCCTAACCTGGGTTACTGAAATCGTTCGGGGAAGGGGGGCATTCGTTCATGTCCTACCATAATGAAAAACTCTAAAAGAGGACACAAGACTGTTAACTGATTGGAATGACAAGATTATTGACTGACTCGGCTTCCAAAGAACTGGCAGACAGGTAAGGGGGCCATAGGTAGATAATGGAGATGGCAAACTTCCATTTTCTTCCTCACTGTCCTGATGAGGCAAATGCCTGGAAGGGTTCCTGCCAACAGGGGTCCCCTTCCAACTAACTGGTCTAGGCTGGCCAGATATGTTCAAGGTTGGTCTTGAACATGTCTACCTGAAGCTATGGGCCTGTCAGATCCTGTTCCTTCTCTCTCTCTCTCTCTCTCTCTCTCTCTCTCTCTCTCTCTCTCTCTCTTCCTTCCTTCCTTCCTTCCTTCATTTATTTATTTTGTTTTCTGAGACAGGGTTTCTCTGTGTAACAATACTGGCTGTCCTGGAAGTTGCTTTATGTAGATCAGGCTGGCCTCGAACTCACAGAGATCCACTTTTCTCTGCCTCCCAAGTGCTGGAGATTAAAGGCATGCACCACCACTGCCTGGCTTCTTATTTCTTTGTTTAAGCTGATCAACCCAAAATGAGGGGAAGGGGACCCATCCCAGGCCACCAAAAACACTTGAATCCCTAGCCCTCCAGGGGAAAGTGAATTTCAGTCCTCCTGGCCCCCCATGCTCTGTGGAGGGTCTTCTGTGAGCATTGCTGTGTGTGCATGTGTGTGAGTGTGCATGTGAGTTTGTGAGTGTGCATGTATGCATATGTGTGTGCTAGTGCTTGTTAAATGTGTATGAGTATGCATGTATGCATGTTTGTGCTCGTGTGTGTGTACATGTATGTGCTCATACTTGTGTGGATGTGTATATGAGTGTAAGTGTGCACACATATGTGCATGGGTGTGCATGTGTGTGTGCTTTCATCTCTTGTAAAGCTGCCTACTATGTGAGAGATTTTTCCAGCCTTTTAACTCTGTTTTCGGTTTTCTGAGACAGGGTTTCTGTGTGTAACCCTGGCTGTCATGGAACTCTGTAGACCAGGCTGGCCTCCAACTCAGAGATCCGCCTGCCTCTGCCTCCCGAGTGCTGGGATCAAAGATGCACACCACTATACCTGGCTTTGGCCTTTACATTTTTAAATTGGTAGAGAAAATGAACCCAATCGGTACCCATAGATGGTAACCCTGCCTCACTGCTTGAGAGACTGAGCTGTGTCTCCTATAGGTGGCTTCAGAATATGCCTTTGCTGGAGTCCAGCTGACGTGGTACTCACCATGTAGACAGGCCTGACCTCGAGCTCATGTCTATCCCTCTGCCTCTGCCTCTGCCTCTGCCTGACAACACAGGCATGGGAAATCCCCACCCAGAGCAAGATCTACTCTTTACTGGCTCCTTCCTGAGGGATCCATCCACTCCCTTTGTTCTTCCTCCTCTCCCTCCTCCCCCTCCTTCCCCTCCTCCTCCTGGCTCTCTTTGCCCAACCCCCACTTCCCACATTAGTTAACGTCTACTCAAATCTTTATCTTAGAGCAGAGTTTCTTGACTTTTTTCCACTATCACATCCTTAGGGAGCCTTTAACGTCTATTCATTTTGAGTCAGGATCTCATGTGGCTCAAGCTGTCTTTGACTCCCCCATGTCACCTTTCACTGAGAAAGTGTGCCACAGAGTGGAGTGATTAATCACCTTTTGCCTTTCTGGGGATATTGGCAATGGTGCATTTCCTTGTTGCAGCTGAGAGACATTGAGAAGCAGCCAGGGATTCCATACACAACCTGCAATGCATCAAGCAGCTCTCATAACAGAAAGCCCAAGTGAAAAGTCAGTTCATGCACAAGGAAATGTGCAATTAGGCTCACAGCCATCTCTTCTCTTTACTAATGCCACAGACTAGAACCCCCTAGGACGGAAAGGGTAGGGCCTTCCATGGGGAGTCAACAAACCCTGGCACTTTCAGGGGAGGTGGGAGGGAGGGGAAGGAGGGGAGGAGTAGGGGGACTGTGGTCAGTATGTAAAATGAATACAAATAAAAGAAAAAAGAAAGCCCTAGAACAGCTATCTCAAAATGCTGAGACACAAACCCCGCCAAACAAACTATATACTGAGTGAAAACAAGATGTAAAGTCAGGCATGGTGGCACAGCCATTAATCCCAGCACTCAGGGGCAGGCAGATCTCTGTGAGTTTGAGGCCAGCCTGGTCCACATAGTGAGTTCCGGATCAGACAGAGCTACACAGTGAGTTTCGGTCTCAAAGACAAAACTGAACTAAATCTCAAGCTAAAGGATGACGTACAGGTATGTTCGTAAGGGTATGTTCAGAAACAAATGTAACCATACCAGCTGCCTGGTGTGGCCACACATGCCGCAGAGACAGGCAGATCTCAGTGAGTCGGAGGTCAGCCCAATCTACAGTGAGTTCAAGGCCAGCCAGGGCTGAGCCGTTTGCTCAGCTTCATTTGCTTATGTTTTAAATGTAACATAAGTAACATTTACCAAGATTTAATCATCGCTTGATATTCTGATTGAAAGTGAAATGTTTTCCTCTCGTGGGCCCATTTCTAGTTTCCTTTTGCCTTTGGTAATTTGACCTTGGTAAGTGATCTCTGCGCCACTTTCCATGCATTGAAGCCATTCTTTTTATGGCCACGAGGGGGCGCGCATAAACGCGACATCGGCTCCACGCTGTGCGGTTTGGGGCTCCCGGCTAATCCCCTGTCCTTGCAGGGCTATTTTTACAGTCTACTTCTGACTTCTACTCAGTGCTTCCCTCCTATTCTCTCTCATCCACACGCTTGCCCTAGGGGCCTCCCACAACCATCTAAATCCTGTTCCCGGACAGCTTCCAGGTGCTTGCGCGAGGGAGGCAGAGTCTCGCCTGGGGAAAAGTCTGCACTAAAGCATAACAACTCCAGCAAGCCAAGTTCTTTCTTTGCAACATCTTTGGTGATGAAACCTTGAAATGTTTTCAGGTTCCGTCAGGAAAAAAAAAAAAAAAAAAAAAAATCAGAGACCCATGGTATGGTAAAAAACAAGTTTTGCCCAAACTGTGTGATAACAGCAACACAAGAGGTTCCTGTATACCACACTCCACAGCCACTAGTTGACCTCCGGAGATGCCTCCGGAGTGGCGCCCAAGCTTCGTTTTCCAAGGTGACTTTGTTGGAGGAAAAATAGTCTTTGTTTCGTGGCTTCATTCTTAGACCTCCTTTGTGGGTTTTGGTTTGATTTTACTTAGTGATCTGGAAACAAAGATATTGGAGACAGTGTCTGGCTGCTGGCTACGTCTGGTCTCAAACTCACAATCCTCTGTAGTACTGTAATTACAGACATGCATCGCAGCACTGGGGTTACCTGGAAATTAAAACACAAACAAAACACTGGTGTGTGTGTGTGTGTGTGTGTGTGTGTGTGTGTGTTCATCTATCCTGCCATAGTGTAAGACCCTCAGAATGAGGAGTCTCCCAGTTCCGGTTGGTATCTCCAAGAACTCAATGTCCAGTCTAGTTACTGCAACACGCAAGAGGTTTTAATAAACAGGAAACGTTTGCGCAAATGAGCTCCTCCAGCACACAGGCTAGAGAGAAGCGTCCCCCCCCCCACAGGTGTTTTTAAAGGCAAACCCACAAGCTTAGGGAGGGGGTGGGACCCTCTGTCCATTGAGTACGTGACCCTTTGAGGCTGGATGGTCTCTCTATTAGGGTCAACAGACCTTAGGGCCTCAGGGTGTGCTAATTAATCTTGTCTGGGCAAACCAGAGTTGTAGCTATCTCTTTGTTTCCTAAGGACCCTATTCACCACCTGCTGACTCACAGGAAAGGAGGGGCAGTGTGAATTCTTGTCATCTCAGGGCCTTGTGAGAGGAAGCTAGCAAATTCCAAAGAACAGATATTGGTTTCCAGGTTAGCCCTTCATTTCAAGTGAGGGGTTTCTTTAACTTTACTTTTTTGTCTTTCAGTAGAAGTCAGAGGACATCTTGTAGCATCTCTCCTTCTACCATGAGACTCTTGGGTTGTCAGGAATGGCCGCAATCACCTTTATCTCATGGACATCCCATTGATGTCCATGGCGGTTCCACACAGGGTCTCTCCGTGTAGCCCTGGCTGTCCTGGAACTGGCTCTGTAGACCAGGCTGGCCACAACCTCAGAGATCAGCCTGTCTCTGCCTCCCAAGTGCTGGGGTTAAAGGCGTGCGCCACCAGTGCAGTAGAAATGACTTTTCTAAGTGACCCATAAATAGAAGATGATGTTGACTAGCTGAAGGTGACAGAGTGTAGAAAACCCTGGACAAGTCACTGGGTGTCAATTGGCTTAACACTGATGGCAAAACACAACTTTGAATGGCAGGGTGAATTGTAGTAGTATACTATTTTACCTGTGTGTTTTGTCTACATGTGCACCGTGTGCATGCCTGGTGCCCAAGGAGACCAGAAGAAGGCATGCACCAAATGCCCAGCTACCATGTGGGTGCTGGGAATCAAACCTGGGTCCTCTGGAAGAACAGCCAGTTCTCTTAACCACTGAGCCATCTCTCCAGCCCCATAACTCTTTTAAATTAAAAGTAAAATAGCATAAAACAGGATCTGGAGAATGTTACTTTTGTGAATATGGGTATGTTAATAAAAATCAGTGAATTAAAAAATAATTCCAGGGCTGGAGACATGGCTCAGTGGTTAAGAACATTGACTGTTCTTCCACAGGACCCAGGTTCAATTCCCAGCACCCACAGTTCCTGGGGAGCCAACACTTTCACACAAAGTATATATAGGCAAAACACATTAAATAAATAGACAAATCTTTAAAAAACAATTGCAAACAGAGGCTTCAGCAGAGAAGGCACACAGGTGGGGACTAAGCATGGAGAAGACGCTCAGGGCTGGGCAGGTGACCAGCGGGTAAAATGCTTGTGTCCTCAGCACGCATATAAAAGCTGGCATGGTGACTCACTCCTGTACCCCTGCTCCAAGATGGTGTATGGTGTGGGTTCCCAGACAGCCCAGTTGAGCCAACTGGAGAGCTCTAGGTTCCGTGAGAGACCCTGTCTCAAAAAAATAAGTTGGGGATGACGGAGGAAGAGACCAACACCTCCTCACACATAAGTACTGGCACTGTAACTGAACACACATCCACGCATGCGCACATTTGAGCCTCAGTATAAATATATAAATATGAGGCACTGCAAATTAAAACTTAAAATAGCAAATTAAAATAACAGTGTGCTAGCATTGTACACTTTTTTCTTTTCTTCCTCTTTTTTGGGGGGCATTTCGAGACTGGAGGGTTTCCTCTATGTAACAGTCCTGGCTGTCCTGGAACTCAGTCTGTAGACCAGGCTGGCCTCGAACTCACAGAAATCCACCTGCCTCTGCCTCCCGAGTGCTGGGATTAAAGGCGTGCGCCACCGTTGCCCGGCTGCATTGTATACTCTTAAGACGGATGAAAATTGCTGGGCATGGTGACACCCAACTTTAATTCCAGAACGTGGGAGGCAGTAAATTTCAGGACAGCCAGGACTACCTAGAGAGACCCTGTCATAAAAGAGAGAAAAAAGGGGGTGGTGGTGAAATTAGGAGTGGGAGAGAACCCCTGTCTAAAATAAGAACAAACAAACAAAAAACCCAAAACACCCAACCATCAAGCTAAGGACGGCATCTGGAATTACTTCTTTGTGATCTCAACACATATGAATGGATGTTTTTGCCGTGTGTGTGTGTGTGTGTGTGTGTGTGTGTGTGTGTGTGTGTGTGTGTGTGTGTGTACCGCTCATGTTTCTGGCCCACGGAAGTCAGAAGTGGGTGTCAGATCCCTTGGAACTAGAATCACAGATGGTTACGAGCCACTATGTGGGTGCTGGAAATCAAACCCAAGTTCTCTGTAAGAGCAGTGTTCTTAACCACAGCCACTACAGCCCCACTCTCTTGGCGCAGATGCATAGACCCGACAACCTCCCCGTGGCTTGCAGGAGCTGCCCAGCCTATTCTAGCCAGCTCAGTCCTTGGGGTTCTGGACTTAAGAGATGAGCAAGTACGCTCCTGGAGGCTCCTCCCAGCCATGTTTTAAATTAGCATAGCTTTCTCTAATGGGATGACCCTGGCTAAAGAGATTAACAACTGCATTGTGGATCCCATTTTTAATCTGCAGTGTTCGGGCTGTCCCTCCTTGGCTGGGAAGGTCGCTGCGGGAAGGACGGCCTAGCCTGGCTCCTGCTACCATTCCGGAGTTAACGGGGATCCTAGGCTAGGGAGGCCCCAAGATGGGCAACTCCCTGCAGCGTGGGCCGGTGGCACGCTTCCTAAAGCCCTGAGTGGTCTAGCCCCTGACCTCATTCGGGTTAGGCGGGGAAGCTGAACTGTGGGAGGCTTCCTGGACCCCAGTCGGCCAGCATGGCGCTACTCAAAGTCAAGTTTGATCAGAAGAAGCGTGTCAAGTTGGCCCAGGGGCTCTGGCTTATGAATTGGCTGTCTGTGTTGGCTGGCATCATCCTCTTCAGTCTGGGGCTATTCCTTAAGATTGAACTCCGCAAGAGGAGCGAAGTGATGAATAATTCCGAGAGCCACTTTGTACCCAACTCCCTGATAGGAGTGGGGGTGCTGTCCTGTGTCTTCAACTCTCTGGCTGGCAAGATCTGCTACGACGCCCTGGACCCTGCCAAGTATGCCAAGTGGAGGCCCTGGCTGAAGCCGTACCTGGCTGTGTGTGTCGTCTTCAATGCCATCCTCTTCCTCGTGGCCCTCTGTTGCTTCCTGCTGCGGGGCTCCCTGGAGAGCACCCTGGCTTATGGGCTCAAGAACGGAATGAAGTACTATCGGGACACGGACACTCCGGGCCGATGCTTCATGAAAAAGACCATTGACATGCTTCAGATTGAGTTCAAGTGCTGTGGCAACAACGGCTTCCGGGACTGGTTCGAGATTCAGTGGATCAGCAATCGCTACCTGGACTTTTCCTCCAAGGAGGTCAAAGAGTGAGTAGCTGCCGGTCCAGGGTGGGGATCGCAGGGGTTTGATGTCCCCAGCCTGCCCAGTGCTTCCCTCCCCCCCCCCCCTTTATGTCTGTGTGAGGGCCGTTATGCTGGACCTTGTGAAATTGCCAGCAGTCTGAGCCCTCTGGCCCTCAACAATGGCAACTTCGTCTGGTTCAACCTCACATCTGGCCGAGGCAGGGAAAGGTATGGCATGTAATAAAGATGCTTACGTGGATCAGAGTTACTAGGAGAGCCATGACGTGGGCGCTTCATACACTAAGAACGGGGTCTTCAGAGCTCCCTTAGACTCAGATAGTTCTGTCAAAAGAGGCGGAGTCTGTCATAGAACTTAAATTTCCTGGTTTGCACCTTGGTTTTCCAAGCTTTCAACACTTGAAAAGGCCAAAGGTGTCAGCAAAGAGTCGGTCCTTGGATAAGGCAGAATTCAAGGTTTATCTTCCCGGGATTCAGGGAGGGGAGTGCAGTCAGCTTTAGACTCAACTTTGTTCTCATCTGGCATGTGACCTCAAGCAGGTTGCTGACCCCTGTGGGTCTCTCCCTGCCATTCAAGGGAAGATGTATGGTTTGCCTCTATCTGGTATATGAGAAGTGCTAACTAAATGCTTGCTCGTTTCCTCTCTCTCTCTCTCTCTCTCTCTCTCTCTCTCATCAGCGTCTTGCTATGTATTTTGGCTGTTTGGAACTCCTTATGTTGACTAGGCTGGCCTTGAACTAGGAGAGATCCTTCTGTTTCTGCCTTTCAAGTGTGATTAAAGGCATGTGCCACCATGCCCAGCCCAGTGCGTTTTTATCTGTGTGCGTGTATACAGTGTGGCACAGTGTGTGAGCAGAGGGCAACAGGGTCTTTCTTTCCACTGTGGACCTGGCATTCACACTCGGGTCTTCGGGCACAGCAAGCGTGTCAAGCACTTTTACCCACAGAGCTGTTTTGCTGTATTCTTGGCGTGTGTGAAGATGAACTCCTGTGATGGTGGTGGTGGGTGCTGGTGAGAACAAGCCTTGGCGTCAGCTCTGGCTGCTCTCCCCACGGATGCTCTCTAGGGAGGGGACATGCTCTGCAACCCCCTGGCTGACCTTCAGGGCTGCTTTTTCCTCTGAGTAACTCTGACAAATCTCCAGGGGTGTTGAACTAACCGGCGGGCACCCAGGAGCAGGATGCGCTTGAAGCCCAGGTTCCTGGACCATTGTCAGCTCAGGGGAGGTTTCGCTTCTCGGGTGGAAGGAAGACCCCAGTGAAGGTCACTGGGACCTCATTTTCTCTGTGGAAGGAGATTACAGACACAAATCCCCAGCCAAGGAGGGGATTGTGACTAGCTCTGCCCTTCCTAGATGACAGGTCTGTGGGGGCGGCAGAGGAGGCCATGATTTGCATAAGCCTCCTCGGGAGGACGGACAGCCAGGGGACAAGCAGAGGCCAATGGGAAAACCAGACGACAAAGGGTTTCTGTTTTACACCTTTGTTTCACACTTTTCTTTTACTAATGTGGATTCGGCACGGAAAGCTTTTCTTTTTTCTCCTTTTCAGATTAACTGAATGTTTCACAAGTGTATAACATGTTTTGAGCAGGTCTACCCCTCTCCTTCTAACACCAATCCCCACCATTATTTCCTCCCAACTTCATGTGCTCGCTCTCTCTCTCTAGTAAATGGAGTTCAGTTAGTGCTATCACTATGTTCTTGGGTGTCTGGACATCTACTGGAGCATGGAGAGTCTCTCAGGGGCCCCCATCCCTGAAGAAAACTCTCCTGCAGCAGCCATCAATCGCCGGTAGCTCCTCAGTGAGAGGTGGGGATTCCTGACCACTTCCCATCCGTGCCGGGACTTTTTCTGGTTGATTTTGACCAGGTCTAACTCACGTGCTCAACAGCTGCTATTATTCAGTACATGCACGGCCCTGTTGTGCCTGGAAAGCACTGGTTGTCTGTAACAGGGCATTGGCCCGGGCACTCTCTGCCCACCTCTCCCGAGATGACACCCACCTGAGCACTGGGAGGAGGGCTGGGACACAGAGGACCTGGTTGGCGTAGAGCAGTCTACAGGCTGGTATTCTCTGCACATTGACCAGTTGTGAGCCTCTGTGTTGATCTCCAAGTACGGTGAAAAGAAGCGTCTCTCTCTGATGGGTGTAATAGGCCATTAGGACTTGCTTTAATACTACGGCCATTTGCAAGAATAGCAGTAAGCTTTCCCCTAGGGACCCTTTCCTTTTCCCACTCAGTACTGGGGATAATGCAGGGTGTTGGGCATGCTAAGTAAGTGCCTCACCAAATCCACCTTCTCCTGCCCATCTGCCTTTTTCCCTCCCTTCCTCCTTCCCTCTCTCCCTTCTCCCCTCCCCTTCCTTCCCCAGTCTCTCCCTCCATTCTTCCCTCCCTCCCTCCTCTCCTCCTTCCCCCTTTCAGCTACCACCCCAGTCCTCTTTGTCAGACTCCCGGTCTCCCCACAGTCAAATATTTGAAGAGTAATAGAAGAATTCCTTTATAATTCCAAATTCCTTTCGCTCTGAGAATGGAGAAATGACCCAGTCACTCTACTCCTAATGACCAGGGGACCCAGATTTCCAAGTGGACATTTAACTCGATCACAACTACTTCAGTGGGGCTGGCAAGGTAGCTCAGTGGGTGATGGCACTTGATGCCAAGCCTGGCGACTTGACTTTGATGCCACGCGGCGAGAGAACCCATGCCAGCAAGTGTCCCTGTCACACAAGTGCATGGCACGCTTGTGCCCCACTACAGTAAACAACATGTTCTAAAAATATTTTTAAAATTTTATCTCTATGTACCACACCAACTTGCTGGGTTGCAAATGCAATTATCCTTGTTGGTTTGTTTTTGTTTTTGTTTTTCAAGGGTTTCTCTGTCTTAGCTATCTTGGAACTCACTATGTAGACCAGGCTAGCCTCAAACACAGAGATCTTCCCAAGTGCTGGGATTAAGGTCATGAGCCGCCACCACTGCCTAGTGGGATGCAATTATCTTAATTCCATTGTCCTGGAGAAAACTTTCACTATTGTACACACACAAAATATGATTGGCACTGGTAAGAGGCATGCAAATAGAAAAAGAGCAAGACATGGTAGTATACGATTTTAATTCAGTACTCGGGAGACAGAGGCAAGCAGATCTCTGTGAGTTCAAGGCCAGCCTGGTCAAGGATGGCCAGGACAGTTACACAGGGAAGCCCTGTCTCAAAAAGAAAAGAAAAAGGAGTCAATAGAAAAGAAAATGTGAACAATCCTAGACTAAAATGTAGGCAATGTCAATTATGGATGAGAAACTGTCTTGAGTTCCTTTTTCTATTTTCTATGGTTTTTGAAGTTATTGTTTTGTTTTGTTTTTTTTGAGATGGGGCGGGGCACATGACTGTCCACAAAAAGCTTTAAAAAGAAATTAAGGATAACATGAACTGATTCCTTTTGTTGGTGGGGTTGGAGGGGTGCATGTGCCACACTGTGTAGAAGTCAGAGGACAACTTGCATCTTAGCGCTTTTATGTCAGCACCCCGGAGAGTAAGGGTACCCCTCAACCTAGAACTACCCCTGTCCGTCCTGACCTCCCCACCATGCTTCTGCAGGCTGTCCTGAAGGTCATGGGTGTGCCTTAGCATCCCCTCTCCTCTGGGGTCTGGGAAGAGGGCACATGATCTGCTGATCTGAGGTCTGCACAGGGAGGAGCCAAGCCCATGAAGGACCTCAGACCCCAGGAACACAGATCCGTCCCCAGCCAGTCTTCCCTTCATCTCATTGTAGGGCCATGCCCCTGTCATCAGACTGGGGTGTTGGTTCCCGAAGGAGGAACCTAGTTTAGCACAGGGGAGGAAGGGCCAAGCTCAAGGTGGGACTCCCTGGGCACCCTTGGCCCATCATCCGGGATATTGCCTTGTTTCCCTAGAGCCTGCCCCCCTTTCAACTACAGATTAGGGCCCCCCTTGCCTCCTAAGACATAGCCAGGTGGCACAGAGCTCCTTAGGTGGTGACTTGGCTATTTATAGCGAAGTATTTCCCAGGCTATAAAGGCACTCTGCTCCGGGGACACTGGGCCTGGTAGAGTCTTAAGAAAAGCTTGTATTCTAGGCGACCCCTCCCCCCCAGCCAAGGCAAATCCAGCCTGCAGGGAGAGACAGGTTACAGGTTGAGGTACCTGGTGCAGCGTGATGTGACTTTACCCTACTCAGGGCACAGAGGGACACTCAGGGAGTGGGGGCTTTGGCAACCCACCTGAAAGAGTGAGAATCTTAGGAGCGAAGGTGGACAGTTGATCCAGGGGCGTTTAGGGCACGGGGTCCTCAGCATGCTCTCCTTCCTCCCATCCCTCTTCCTCCCTCCTCTCTGCTGAGCTCAGTCTCTCCATTTCTTCCCTGACTGGCAGGCAGAGCTCCCTTCGGGTGGTGAGGAAGTCAGTCCTCTGTTGTCAAGGAGCCCCAGTGGGAGGGAGGGAGCGCTGGGGGGAGGCTGTGGGGACCAGCAGGGTGACTCAGGAGTGGGGCCCTGGGGACAGTCTCTGCTGGCCCTGGCCCCATGGCTGCTGACCTGAGCCTCGCTTCACGTGTGCAGAATTTGCTTCAGCTTGGGGACATCTGGGGGCGGTGTGGGGTTGACTGATGGTGCTAGGCAGTGGCTCCTGAGACACAGGAAGGTGAAGGCAGTAGAATCAGAAGTTCAAGGTCATCCCCAGCTGCAAAGGGAGTTATAGAGGCCTAGCCTAGGACAGAGGCCTCCGCTCCCTGAGAAGCGGGTAGATTCCGGGCAACAGGGGAGTCGGTGTAACTGCTGTGGGGTGTCTTCTGTTACCCGTGTGGTTTTAGGTGAGACACTGCCCTGCCCAGAGTCCCACTTCCTCCTCTCCAGAACAATCTGGTGGTTTTCAAGTCCTCTTCAAGGGCCTTGGTAGAGAGAAGCCTGCATTTTCTGAAGGCTGAGGGAACAATGTGTTGTTACCTGAGAGGCGATGAGCTCCAGTCACCACACACAGGCCCGGAGAGGCCCAGCCACACAGATAATGTGGCACTGAGATCTGTTCTCTGTCCCTGGTGACACTAGAAACGGCTGCACAGAATACATGTGCTGGGAGAGAGGGCGCAAGAGACCACAGCCTACAGGTCAGAAGCAGGACACACACCTGAGAGTGGACGCCCACAGCTTTGGGTAAAGCCCACGGAGGCTCTCGGTGCTTGGAGGGAGAAATCGTCTCAGAGACTACATTCTGCTCAGTGTTCCCATGGCCACCGGCCTGCAGGAGGGAAGGGATGGAGAGACAGGGCCTCTACCAGCCTCAACCTCCGGACTACCGGTTTGAGCCTCATTTCAGATACCTTTGTGCTGGACCTGAGCAGGGTGTGCAGGCTTCACCGTAGCTCGCGGACATCTGAAGGCCCTGCCAACACCCTGCAGCCTGCCTTCCTGCCCTCTGAGGGCACCTCACCTCACTCATGGGCAGGCACTGAGCTCAAGCCCAGCAAGGTCTGGTTCATGCTGTCCTGTGCACAATGGTGCCATCAGGGAGATGGTTCTAGCGGCATCCCAAAGCTATGCAGTCCTTGCCTCCTCCAGGGCAGCGAGCCGGCACATGCCTGCCTTGGAGAAGGCCTTGCCTGCAGCTACCCTCAAAGGCCAAGGGCTACAGCCCCTAACTCACAAGTGAGCGGCCCCTGTAATGTCCTCTGTCTGTTCCTTTCATAGCCTGATGTAGGCTCCCCAGGGACTGAGGATGGCTCTTGCTTGGCCTCTTGCTTTGTAGTCTCTGTGTGCCATGCCCTCTTTGAGCTGAGGAAGCTGAGGTGGACCAGGACGCAGGGACTTGTCTGAAGAGATGAAGCTGGTCTCTGCAGGGTCCCCCTCCCCACTGCCGCAAACCCTGACTCCTAGTGCCACCTACCCTTTAGGCAGTGCGCCCTGCCCACCGATGGGTGTCAGGACTGAAGGACATGTGGCTCTATGTCATGACCCAGGCCACCATGTGCGGCCTTCCCCAAACCCTCATCCCGGTGTGTGGAAAGCAGTTTCCAGAAAAGGACCCACAGTTGGATCTACAGCAAGAGGTGCTCGGCTTCTCTTGGAGAGAGAAAAAAATGTAAATTCAGATAAGTAGGGCGGCTTAGTGGTGGGGTGGGGTACCAGCTCCCCCAAGTTGTCCTCTGGCCTCCGTATGATACCATGATACACGTGTGTGCACACAACAGTAAATAAGAGAACCGCATTCTCTCAAGTAAGACACTGATGAATTCCCTTAAAACAAAGCAAAACTCAAAACTCCAAGGTTCTACTTTTCATCTACTAGGTCTGTAGAGATCAGAGCTTGGCCTGTGTGGATGTGGGCGTGGGCCTGAGTGTGGGCATGGGTGTATGTGGATGGGAGGTGTAGTTGTCTCCCATGCACATGTGATATGGCCTCTCAAGGGGGAAGGGGGAGGGGGTGGGGCACCCGCAGACACAGGTTCGCCATCTGCGGTCCACCCACCGCCACATCAGATGTGGCTCACTGAACCAAGAAAAACAAAAATCCAGGACACTCTCCATTGGCGGGTGTGGAAAGGCCTCTAAGGCTTAAGGCTACCACGTGGGTTTTTCAGTTTTTTAAAGCAATTATTATTATTGTTGTTGTTGTTGTGTGTGTGTGTGTGTGTTGTATATATACAGGTGTGAATATTCGGCACTGTGTCTGTGGAGGTCAGAAGACAGCCTGTGGAAGTGGGTTCTCTTCTCCAATGGTGTGGGCCCCCTTCCTTACCCACTGAGCCACCCTGCCAGCCCCCACGTGGGCTTTTACAGACAACAGTGCTAAGGCAGCCTTGATTGAGGGAACATGAGCATGTATGAGCATGTGTGTGCTCATGCATACTGTACATGAAGATGCATGGGTGTGTGGAGGGTCCTTGGGTGCTGGCCAAGCAGGCTACACTGGCTAGCCAGTGACTTTCAGAATCCATCTGCCTGGTTCCTTCCACCTCCATGGTCAAGCTCTTCACCAAGTGAGCGGTCTCTTTAGCCTTTATTACGATTTATCTTTGGAGACAGAGTCTTAGGTAATCTGAACTGGCCCTGAATGCACTGTGTAGCTGGGGATAATCAGGGTGATCCTCCTGCCTCTGCCTCCCAAGGGCTGGTGCTCCACCAGCCTGGCCAAGTACATACATACATTTTGTTTTTGTTTTTTTTTTTTCCTTCGAGACAAGGTTTCTCTGTGTAGCTTTGTAGACCAGGCTGGCCTCAAACTCACAGAGATCCGCCTGCCTCTGCCTCCCAAGTGCTGGGATTAAAGGCGTGCGCCACTACTGCCCAGCCATAAGTACACTCATCCTAAGTGCTGGGAGAATTTTGTCACCCCTGCCAGGTAACACATACAGTCTTTGGGGATGGGAAGATCCCTCTTGGATTTTGGGCTGCTGTGGAGGCACAGTGTTCCCTAAAGAAACAAACTAATACAGAGGCTGCGTCTGGCAGCTTAGGAAGCCAGCCATGAACAGTCTTGTCTTTCCAAGGGAGTAGGGATAGTCCACTGCTGTGAGTTTATAGGGATGAGGCCTATGCCTGTCCCCGGTCTCCAGGGGGCCCTGGGCCAGAGCAGGCTTTCCAGAAATACCTTTCTAGAAATGGCCTTGGTGATGAGTGGCCTGTGACAGGGAGAGATGGTTGGTGAAGAGGTGAGGAGTTAAATTCTATCAAAAGCAGCAGTCACCTCAATCCCAGGTCCTTGATTCCTACTGGGCTGGCGTAGATCCAAGAAGTCCCTGCAAGCTGGTAGGGGGCTGTGTACTGAGTGAGGTATCCACCCGGCCTGCACCTGATACTCTGACCACACCCATTGGGGGGATGAGGACAGGTGCGGACCGGACCTGGGGGCCTAGGTCTGGGGTCCCGGAGACAGAGAGCATCTGGGTTCCCTTGGGTCGGGAACCCGCAGTGGTGTTTCTGGTGTAAGTGATTTCTCCCGAAATAAACATCAACCAGCCTATATTGTGTCCCAGAATCTTATTTTCAGCTTGAGTCTTATTTCCCACGCAATATTCTGGTGCCAGGAATGGGGTAGAAGATTTTCACGGGACCTGGAGTTTCACCCAGGCAGCGTGGCATCTGCACCGCCCCGTTCCCCACTCCCCAGTTATCCCTCCCCAGTTATTTGGTAATAGCTTGCAATTTCCCTGCTCCCCGCCCCGCGGTCTGCTCGCATTGCGCATGCGCTGTGCTTGCTCCAGCAGCAGCAGGCACCCGGTGAGCTTGGCCACATCATAGAGTTGGGTAAATCACTGTGATCTCTGTTTACTTTGTCCTCTGCCTCTATCTTTTAGAATATTCACGGCACGTGGTGGGGTGTTTGTCTGTGGGCAGTACATGACCGAAAATGCAGGTTCCCAGTGGGTAGGAAGACCAGCTGCCTGGAAACCTGAACCAAGCTATTTCTCTTCCAGTCGAATCAAGAGCAACGTGGACGGGCGGTACCTAGTGGACGGCGTCCCTTTCAGCTGCTGCAACCCCAGCTCACCACGGCCCTGCATCCAGTACCAGCTCACCAACAACTCGGCACACTACAGCTATGACCACCAGACTGAAGAGCTCAACCTCTGGCTGCACGGCTGCAGGGCCGCCCTGCTGAGTTACTACAGCACCCTCATGAACTCCATGGGTGTGGCCACCCTCCTGGTCTGGCTCTTTGAGGTAGGCCCACAGAGGACACTGGGAGGGAGCCTGCCCGACTTGGGTTTAACACGGTGAAGCCAGACCTAGGGAACAAACCTCGTGTAATTTAGGCTGGCCTTGAACTTGACACATACCCAAGGCTAGCCCTGAGTTCCTTATCCTCTTGGCACTGACTGCCTCCCACGAGCCAGGAAACAGGTGCCCATCACCACGCCTGACTTCTTCTTATTGTTGGGACAGAGCCTCACGTTATTGCCCGTGCTGGCCTTGAATTTACTATCTCTGGCCTCAGCCTCCCCTTAAAAGCTGGGACCACAGTGCCCACCACCCTGCTTGGCGTCATTGCTTTCAAAACACATTTAGCAAAAATCAACATAAAATGAACTTTTCTTCCTTCCTTCCTTTCCTTTTTTTTTTTTTCTTTTTGAGACAAGGTCTTTCTATACGTAGCCCTGATTGTCCTGGAACTCCCCATGTAGACCAGGCTAGCCTCAACTCAGAGATCTGCCTACCCCTGCCTTCTAAGTGCTGGGATTTAAAACAACAACAAGCCGTTTAGTGTATTCACAGTAGCACCTATTTGCTGGTCCAAGCAGCTATCCATCTGTAATCTGCGTCTGGATTTACCCATCTGGACACTCAGTATCCATGGACCCTTGCGCTATGTTTGGGTTTTCACTGAGCCCGACTTAGGATTCCTCTTGAGTGTCCACATTTTGTTAAGGCCTTGGATGGCTATAGTAATGTTACATGGGGACAGCAGCTTCACCTCTGGGGACCTTCAGTCAGTAGGGTCTGTGTGGGCTTGTGCTTTGTGTCTAGTCACTGTATAGTTTAGTTTCCTCTTTCTGAAGCTCTGGAGCTGGAGACTCAGCATCCCCCCATTCATCCTCGGAAGGGAATTCCAACACGCAGAGCTGGGAGCTGTTCTAGGTGCTGAACCGGCCAAGAGCTCCTCAGGGGTGACTAGGGAGCCTGCACAGTACAATTCTTGCTTGCAGAAAACCCAGGCTCCAAAATCAAAATGTATAAAGACAGAAACATTAGCTGAGACAGTTTCTTTCTATCAGGGAAAGTGCCTTGAGTTTCTCGTGTATTCCATGGACGTGGATGGGGGGGGTATCTACACAGGTTTTCTAAGCCATCATGTGAACGGACCTCGTGCCTGGACTGCGTGGCTTGAGGTGGTCTTGGAAATGAGTGGCATGATGGGAGCAATTTACCACCAGGTTACAGTCATTGCCGCCTAAAACGCACGACAAAACACCGTCCTTGAAGACTGCAGTGTAGCACTGGGCCTCCTCCCAGATCACGGTTGATGTACCCCAGCTCATAGGGACCAGTTCCTGGGGGACAGGGAGTCCAGACACCCCAACTTCTAGTGAGCAGGGCTGCTACAGGCATTGGGCTGCTGGACCTGCTAGCAGTGTTGTAACTAAACATATGAACAAGAGGGTAGATGCAGAGTCCACGGGTAGCGGGCAAATACATTAGTAAGCTTTCAACAGACAATAACGGCTAAAACTGTCCAGTCACTATCATTAGATACTCCTACAATTAAATTCTCCACAGTGCACCCTTTGGCAGAAGTTTGGTGAGGTGCAGCCAATGCCCGCTGTGCTCTGGGGCTGAGGTGCTGGATAAGCAATGTATGGGGGCTAGGGGGACAGGGCTACTCCTTGGGAGCAGCCTGCAGCAGCACAGGGAACTTGAACTTGCACAGAGGTAAGTAGTGAATGGAATACAAAAGGAAAGAAAAAAGATTATCTTCCAAGCCAGTTACCACCAGCTGGCTGCTCTCTACCTGTCAGGTGACACATAAGGTGCTCTCCACAAACACAGGGTAGCAGTTGCCATCTCCTCTGAAAACCCATAAGCCAGAAGATGCATCCACTGTCTACTAGTCTCACACCATGTAAATACAGGCTGGGATGCCGACTCAGGCAACTTTGGCACCAGAGTCTGCTACAGCGGATGCCAGTAAAGAAATGCAAGCAGCTGGTGACAAACATCCGTCACCACACAGCTGGTGACAAACATCCATCCATCACCACACAAATGAGAGTAAGAGATGACCCCTCACACTGAAGGGTTTGTACACAAGATGACTTTTCCTTTTTTCAGATTTATTTTACATGTGTGTTTTGTTTGCATGCATGTATGGTGCCAGTGGAGGCCAGGAGAGGGCGCTGGATGCGCCCAGGAGGGAACTGGAGTTACAGATGGTTGTGAGCTGCCCTGTGGGTGCTGGGAACCAAACCTGGGTCCTCTACAAGAGCAAGTGCTCTTGACTGCTGATTGACTGCTGATCATCTTCCAGTGTCAGAAATTACTTTTTTTTTTTTATTTTTTGAGACAGGATCTCTCTACACAGACCTGGCTGTTCTGGAGCTCTCTGGTAGTCCAGGCTGGCCTTGAACTCACAGAGATCTATCTGCATCTGCCTCCTGGGTGCTGGGACTAAAGACTTGAGCCACTGAGATTGACTTGGGAGCAACTTTTTAAAGATTATATTTGCTTGTGTGTGTGTGTGTGTGTGTGTGTGTACATGTTTGGGCATATGTGTGCCATGTACACCTGTGGAAGTTGGAGGAAAACCTGTGGGGGTCAGTTGTCAGTTGTGATTTGCTGGGCAGCAAATCTCTACCCCTCAAGCCATCTTGCCTATCTGGGGATACTGCTGACATTCTTACGGGTCAAGAAACACACCGGGAAAGAAGGGAGGACATGGAGTGAAAGACCTCCAGAGCGTGGCCCTTCACGCTCCCACTCAGGAAAGGAGACCCCAAATCACTCACGAGAAGAGGTCTTGATGCAACAGCATGAGGACTTTTTATTCCAAGTGCACTGGCGTCCACAGTCATGCGCCACACAGGGGTAGAGGACTGAGGACCCCGAGGGCAGAATTGAGATAGCTTTTATAGGGTTACAGCAAAGCCCGCACATCGTAAACCAATCATCTCATAGCATCAAGAGCCGGGCGGTGTTAGGCTGTATTTTTCCATCCTTACAGGAGCTGGTGTGTGTGCAGCAAGGTAGGAGGCAGGACAGAGGGGGAGGGTGGGGGGAGGGAGGGGGAGGCAGGACCTTCACTCAGGATTGGCTCTAGATGAACAGGAGACTGTGGAGAGCCACAGTGATCTAGGCAAAGAATCTTACATATTCTAAACAGCTGTAGGTGCGTCTGGAGAGGGAGGCTTGGGGCTCACAACAGGGGACCAGGGCAGGATGGGTCAGACCTTTACCAATCCAGGCTTGGTGCTGCCATCAGCTTTAGGCCTGCACCTAGGGAGATCAGGGAGATGTGTATTGCTGGCACTCACATTTTCCCAACAGCCCAGCTCCTAGCGATGCTCCTCCCCTGCTCTAAGTCTCAGCTCTCCCCATCAGGTGAGCATCACTGCTGGACTCCGATACCTGTACACGGCGCTGGAAAGTGTGTCCAATCCCGAGGACCCCACCGAGTGTGAGAGTGAGGGCTGGCTGCTGGAGAAAAGTGTGTCGGAGACCTGGAAGGCCTTTCTGGAAAGCTTCAAGAAGCTGGGCAAGAGCAATCAGGTGGAGGCCGAAGGTGCAGATGCAGGCCAGGCCCCCGAGGCTGGTTGACAGCCTGTCGGAGCTTCTCCCCTCCTCAACACTTAGTGGACTCCAAGAAATGTGCATACCCCCTTGTCCAGCTGAAAGTCCAAATTTCCCAAGAAAGCTGGGCACCTTCTGACTCTCCTTGGCGTGGGCCTTGAGTTCAGGGTTCTTAGGGCATGCGACAGACATTTGTGAAATGGCTGCCTCCAAACGTGAGGGAATGAGCCCTCCCTCCCACCCAGTGGATGTCCAGTCTCACAGGGGCCAGCCAGTCCAGGGTTCATCCCTGTCCAAGCATGGGTCCAGCTCTCCCACAGGTGACTGGCTGTACCAAGCCCCTCCCCCTCCAGTAGTGTCTGTCTCTTTTATCTGCATGCAAATCGTCACTTGATACATAAACGCAGGGTGAAAAAGACCTAAGGGACATGTTGTCTTTTCTTTAATGACAGGTTAGCAGGCCAATCATCGCTTCTTACGTTAGAGTATGGGGGAGGGGCAATTCTATTTCTGCAAGAGCAATGGACTCCCCAGAGGGTCACCTCCACAAAGGCATTCACAAATGGTGAAGAGGAGAGGGCTTCGCTTTAGCCTACCCCTTCCCCTTCCCCATCCCCTCAGTAGTCCCTAACTCCAGCTTCAACCACGGGCGGCTGGCAGGCCACAGCATCTCTTCCACTCACAAAGTGTTGGGTGAGCCACTGCCCGCGGCTCATCTGAGAGAGAACAGGGTGAGCTTGCTCTCCTTCTGTGGAAGAGTCTACCACTTGGGGCCCAGGCCCTCCCTCCTGGTGGGCTCAGGTGGCCACGACAGTCCTTGTGAACTGCACCGTCAAGAGGAAGGCAAGGGCCTCTGGGAACTTGTTTTCCCTCCCACAAAGCACTGTGGGAATGCTTCTGTATTGAGGAAGATTCTTGGAGACAGGCTTTCTTTCCAAACAGGCATGTGTATGGAGTTGCCATTCCTCTAGGAAAGGCAGGCTTACTAGGAAAGACAGTGCTTACTCAGGGAAAGAGAGGCATGACTTTGCTGGCATCCAGGCTGGGGGTGTCCACATCAGCACAGGGCCCAGCTGCTGCTGGAGTGCACTGTGCAGCTCTAAGTCCTCTCAGGGGCAAGACCAATCAGAGACGCTCATACACCCATCAAGACCCAGGGCTGCCCTGGGTCTCTCAGAGCAAAGGATGGCCCAGAGGCTGAGGCCCAGAGGACAGGCGCCTGTGGTGATGACCCTGAGTTTCCCACTGTCCCTCAGGAGGGCTGGGAACCAATGTGAAAGCTACTTTAGGACCCATCTGTAAACAGTCGTACTAAGAGATATTAAAAGCTAAACTGTGAAAATCTCTTTTGTTAAGTCACTGTCAGTTCAATTCCAGCCAGTTTAAAAAGGCGGAGGCCAGGCCTGGCAGTGCATGCCTATGGCCCTAGCATTTGGGAGGCAGAGGCCAGAGGATCAGGAGTTCTGCTACAAAGTAAGTTCCAAGGCTAGCCTGGGCTACACGAGACTGTGTCTTATGCACAGGGGAGCGGGTGGGGGCTGGAGAGACTGACTCAGTGATTGACAGTGCTGGCTG
Organism: Phodopus roborovskii; assembly: GCF_943737965.1. Lineage (NCBI taxonomy): Eukaryota > Metazoa > Chordata > Mammalia > Rodentia > Cricetidae > Phodopus > Phodopus roborovskii. Next base: position 2,151,316 of record NW_026126588.1, on the reverse strand, counting down.
TTCTTGCAGAGAACACAGGTTCAGTTCCCAGTACCCATAGGTATTCACAATACTTTTAACTCCAGCTCCAGGGGATCGGATGCCTTTTTCTAGCCTCTGTGAACACCCACACATGGCACCCTCCCACAGTTACATAAATAGTAACTTTAAAAAAAGCAAGCTTTTAGCTGGGCGGCCGCACACGCCTTTAATCCCAGCACCCAGAAGGCAGAGGCAGGCGGATCTCTTGAGTTAGAGGCCAGCCTGGTCTAAAACAGCGAGTTTCGGGACAGCCAGGGCTACACAGAGAAACCCTGTCTTAGCCCCCCTCTCCCCTCCCAGTCTTTTTTTTTTTTTTTTTTACATGAGGGATTTCCAAAAATAAAAATGTTTCCTTAAATAGGTGAATATAAGCCTCCCTGGGACCAGGTTATGGGCAGGTATGGTTAGGAGAGAATAGGAGTAATTGCACTGGAAACAGTCATAGGTGGTCAGATAGTTGTTAGAAAACCTAGCCCATTCCTTTTGGTGACCACCAGTGCCCAGTAACACTCTGGTTCCAGGCTCCTCAAGCTGTAACCTCACTGACAGTGTGTCAGCCCAGCCCCAGGCACTGGAAAAGATTAAAACAGGGACTTTCTTCTTCAGTGGTGTGATGGGTTAGAGCTGGCCTGTGTGCCTGGCTGAGGGCTTCACCGCTGAGTCCCATTCCAACCTGTTCTGTTTGAGACTGGGTCCCTGTAGCCAAAGTTGGTCTGGAACATGCTATGTATGTAGAGCAGGTTGTCTCGAATCCAGTCTCTTTTCACTTTAGTTTTAGGGACTGCGTAACTCCGACTGGCCTGGAACTTGTTATGTAGACCAGACTGGCCTTGAATTCGGAGATCTGCCAGCCTCTGCCTCCCAAGTGTTGCCATTGAAGGCCTGCATCCCTATCTTGACCTAGCCTTCTACTTTCAAAACATTCTCTAGTGAAATACCACTTGGTGGCTTCTTGTGCTGAATACCTAGCACTCCTGGGAGTTTGTAGTCTCAGCTCACGTAAGAACCTATAACTCCCTTTGGCATGCTTCAAGCTCACGGCTAAGCCATCAACAAATAAACCCCAAGTAACCTCAATATGGGCTAATAAGATTAGCGAGCTCCTGCTCGGCAGGCGCCCCACCCTTCTCCCCTGGGCACCTGGCATGCTAGGCCAGCAGGTTTACAGCTTAGCGGGAACAATTATGGCCTCTCACCCTCAGTGTGGAGTTTCCGGGTGTGTCAGCGGCAGAGCTGAATCTGTGGAAGGCACGAAGCCCAGGAGGGGGTGGGATGGACGCCTGTCCACTCCTCAGTGGACATGGATTGGCTGCAGAGGGGACAGCATGATGGAAGGAATGACTCAGTCATTCACTCAAGCAAATTAGAACCCAGGTCCATACAAAACTCTCTATAGCAGCATCTGTAAGCACAGGAGGACACCAACAGTCTTTCAGTCGGTGACTGCATTAACATCTGCAGCGTCGAGTACTACTAGCAACCACAGGCGTGTGTGACTCAAATGCGCTCTTCCTTAGAACACGCTTATTTAATATCTTCCAGGCCTCAGTCACTGTGTACCTGAGATGACCTTGAACTGGTGCTGTAGGAGTTACACATCACAGCAGTTTCTGTGGTTCTGGGATGAAGCCCAGTGCTTCATGCATGCTAGGTAACTGAGCTATGCTCTCCAGCTTTAAAATGGATCGATAGGCACAGCAGCAGGCTGGGAGGCAATGATGTGACTCCACTCACCTATCACTCTGGAAGGGGTGCAGGACAGGAGTGAGCCAGCATTCAGGACAGGGAGATGAGGGGCATGAAGGGATGTTTTCCGGGAGACAAGGCTGTTCGAATTCTCAGTTGTGGTGGTTGTTAAACAGCTGTGTGCAGTTGTCAAAATGTAAAGAAACCACCCCGTATTGTAGAAAGGGTTGTTCTTACTGTTTGTAAACTAGGCCACAATAAATACCACTCGATAGGGGTGGCGGCCCACACCACGTGGTAAGTGGGATAGAGGCTGGGCGGTGGTGGTGCACACCTTTAGTCCCAGCATTCTGGAGGTAGAGGCAGGAGAAACCCAGTAGCCAGTGAGAGACAGCTGGCCTGGGGCAGGGTCAGCCACAGGCAGCATTGATGACCAGGTAGGAGCCTGATGTCTGTGTGTCCCCATGAAGAGCCTGATGTTTGAGTGTCCCCATGGAGAGCCTGATGTTAGGAAGTGTCCTGGTTAGAGGATTCTGAGAACACGGACTGATTAAGTCTCCTTCTTGTAAAGTGTCTACTAAGTATAAGAATACAGACAAAAAAAAAAAAAAAAAAAAAAAAAAAAAAAGAGGCAGGCCAGGCGGTGGTGGTACACGCCTTTTGGTCCCAGCACTCAGAAGGCAGAAACAGGTAGATCTCTGTGAGTTCGAGGCCAGCCTGGTCTACAGAGCTAGTTCCAAGACAGGTTTCAAAGCCACAGAGGAAACCCTGCCTCGAAAAATACCAATAATTAAATAAATAGAATATGGACCCACACATAAGCAAGCAGGCACGCCAAGCAAGCGCTTACACATGGCAAGAGTCCCTGAACACAGACCTGCTTCCTACTGAGCTGAGGTCAGAAACGGCGCTATAGTGTTCTAGCTCTCATAGACAACGAGCAGGAAACCTAATCACCTGAGACGAGGTCCATGCTTCCCAGGAAGGTCAGTGTGGCTTGGCTAGTGGCCATAACTTACACTAATAGTTTAAGCCTCTTAAATTTTAGGCTAATATCAATGTCCCACTTATGTAGCAAGGTGACATGGGGAGCTTTGCTGGAGTGCTGTGTGTATGAAACAAAACAGATGGCAGCAGCTGAAATAATGGAACACCTAAAGCCTTTATTTGAATATCTTTAAACTTTTTACATATGATACATTCCAAATTTTACAAGTTGTCCACGGATATTAAAATTATAGCCAATTTATTAAACATATGATTTTCCCTGATATGGAAAGCGTGTTATATAAACATTTCTACAACAAAAAAACATGCAAAACAAATACAAGTCAGATGTGTTGATCAGGATGAGAAGCCATCTTAACACTGTCACACAGTGGAGGCTGCAGATCTGTGCGAATTCACTGCAGACTGACATTCTCCAAAGGGAGTCAATCGCAAGGCTGCTGCCCTCAGGCTCCCGGAGTCAGGCCTGACCCAGGAGTGATGGGATGCTTGCAGATGTCTACAGCCCACTTAGACGAAACAAGCTGTGCTCATGATTGCTTTTCCCGTCTTCTGGCCGGTGCCAGGACTGAACTCGGAACTTTATGGGAGGCACGTGCTCTTGCACTAGGCTCATGCCCAGAGAGGTCTCATAATTTTAAATTTAAGAATGGTGAATGGAGGGTGAAGAGCCAAGAGAAGCCAAACTTAAAATCTGAAGACACTGCTCGTGTCAAAGGTCAGCATAAACAGGCTGTATCACCCACAGCCCATTTCGACCGTGTCAAGGAGGCTAGGGAAAGGGAGAGCATGAAAAATTTTACCTTGGGTTCCTGTTGCACAACCTTAGCTCTCGAGCCTGTGCCAAGTAGAAGAGCTAAGTGAAGTCCATCCTCTGAGGGGAGGCGGCTCCTCACATGATCCTGGAGACTGCTAGCTGCATCTTTCTTTTAGCCTCTGCTCTAGATTTCTGACCCTCCAGGGATACTGTGACAGGGTTGCAGCTGAGTGGAAAGTTGTTAGATGGGTTAGAAAAGCAGACTGCCTCTTTCTGTTCATGTGGCCACATGGAGACCGGAGTTCATCCCTTTGCTGAGTCTGCCATCACCGAGTACATGTGAGCTCTCTGCACGGCTGTTGAATGAGAGAGTAGGTGTGCAGTGTGCCAGAGTTGTAACTGCGGCACCAAGTGGCTATGGTTCTAGAAAGGCACCTCTTAGAATAAAACCTAAAAAGGATAGAAGCTTGTGTGCACTGTCTGAGGAATGTCCTAAGCCCGCTGGCAGACAAGCAGCAACACCACATCTAATCCAGGAGATGTGGGGTGGGGCAAGGAGCCAGTGCTCCTCAGTTTTGTTTGGTTCAAGACAAGGTATCAAGTCATCCAGGCTAACCTCAAGCTCCTCACATGGTTGAAGCTAGCCTTGAACTCCTGGTCCTCCTGCCTCAGCCTCCCAGGTGCTGGGATTAGACTTGTAGTCTTACACTGAGCTGACCTCTCACTTGTCTGCTGCTGTCTGGTTGAGGCTGCACACTCTGGCTCTGTTGACCTCAGAGCAGGAGGTCTGCAAAGCTAGGAGGTCCTTTCCATTTCAAAAGCCCTTTATTTGAGTAAGCCAAAAGTCTTGATAAAAATAGAGAAAAACCAACCATCTATGGCCATGAAAAGCCAGCAGCTCTGCCCCTAGCTTTTCCTGTTAGTATCCCCAGCCTTCTAGGCCATGCAGAGAAGGGAATCCCAGCTTCAAATTCAACTGCTTTGCTTTTGGAGGTGAGGTTCAGTCCCAGAGGTGAACCACATCTCAGGTGGAAGTGTCATCCTGATGGACCCCAGAGCTCCTTTAGGCCTCTGCCATACAGCCAACAAGTTCAACACAATCAGCGATGTGGAATGGCTCAGGCTCCTGGCAACCGAAGCAGGTAGCTTCCAAAGGAGCGAGGCTCCGGTCTCAAAAGGGATCTCAGCCCAGGAACATCTGAGGGACACAGCAATAAAATCTGGCGGAAAATGATGTTCATCAGTCCCTGGAGCCAGAAACTAGAAAAATAAAACTGGGAAGAAAAGCTTAAATAAAGAATTTATTTCAAAATAGATTCAGCCGCACTTATTTTCTGTTGTCTTTCTGGAAAAGCCAGCTGGGTTACAAAACTCCAAGTTCAAGTTTTTGGTAGAGGAGTGATTATAAATGCTGCCAGTCGATGCCAACCAGGGTCTGGTTGGCCTCCTGCGCATGTCCAATTTCCTCCGTGATACTGTGCTGCTGCCATAGCTTCTGGATCTTTCGAAACCGCTCTTGGCATAAATGTAAAGGGTTTCCTCGTCTACAAAGAGACACATGTCACCCACATGCACTGTTTGCCCATCCCTCCATCCCAACCCTCCTGCCCTAGGAAAGGTGCTCAGAACAAGTTTCAGAGTCTGCCCTTTCTGTCCAGTCTATGCCCGCGCACGCACATATACACGCCACACTTTCTCTCGCTGCAGGGTTGCTGAGAACTTGTGCTCAACAGAGACGGCACCTCAGTGCCACACAGCCACACTGAGGTCAGAGAATAGGGCTGGGGGCCCAGGAGGTCCGGGTTAAGAGGCTAAAAGTCTTTCTTCTGTGGGTGATGGGTAGAAAGGGTAAGTGAGGCAGAGGACGGAGTGGGAGAGTGACAGGGTAAGGGTGGCAGCCATCACCTAGGAGCCTCAGGAAAGCAACCAAATGTGTGTGACTGCTGTTGACAGCACAGGCTTCACTGAGCTCCCAGTCCTGAGCTGGCTGCCTCTGGGGAATTGGGCCCTTCTTTTACGGCTCTCATCTTCAGGGCTATGGGATTAACTGTCACCAGGTGGCATATGGCACAACCTGGAAGTACAGATACATTAGCGCTTTCATCCTCTCTGGGCCAAAGGAAAGGCTGGCAAGGCTTGCAGGGGCTTTGTGAGCGGGGCTCATAGCACAAGCCACTGCCTCGAGGGCAGCTATGTCTGCTCCAGTCTGTTCTTACACCATCAGGAGGTAAGCGGTCTCTCCTGGAGAGAGCCACAAAGTCACAGGGCTGGGCCTCAGGTGCTGATGCTGGGGATGCTACGCGGCGATCAGTGGACCGAGGTGCAGGCTCTTCTTCCCTCACACTTATCCTATACTCCTCATGGCAATTTTAAAGTTTTAATTTATTATCTACTTTTTTTTTGTTTTTTTCAAGACAGTATTTCTCTGGGTAGCTCTGGCTGTCCTGGAACTCTCTCAGACCAGGCTGGACTCAAACTTAAGATTCGGCCTGCCTCTGCCTCCTGAGTGTTGACATTAAAGGCGTGCGCCACCACTGCCTTAGACAAGGTCTTCTCACTGAACACAGAACTCGCCATTTCAGCTGTCTGCCTGTCCTCTGCACTGGGGTCACTGAGTGCTGGGGAATCTGAACACAAGTACTAGGCTTTTGAGGTAAGCATTTACCCTCTGAGCCATCTCCTCAGGCATTTTAAAAAGAATTACATTTTTGTTAACACGTGAGTGGACAATCACATGTGTGGTTGTGCTTACACTGTCTGCACATTCTCGAAGAGGCCAGAGGCCACCCTCAGGTGTCTTCCTCCTCAGGCACTTTTTCTCTGGCACTTAACAACTGGGTGACGCCAGCTGGCCAATAAGCCCCAGGAACCCTCCCGACTCCACCTCCTCAGCACCGGGACCACGAGTGTGCAGCTCCACACCTGGCTTTTACATGGGCTCTGGAGAGCAAACCCAGCCCTCAGGCTGCATGGCAAGCACTTTAGCAATGGAGCCCTCTCCTGGCATTCTCCAGTGCCCTCCTTGGAAACGAGCCCACAGGTAACAAAGTCACCTCTAGCGGAACCGGTGCCTGACTGTCAGCATGGCTGACTGCACAGCCTCCTGGCTCATCATGCTCATCATGAAGGGAAGGGCTTCAGGGCTCAGGGTCAGCCTCCCTAACCCCCAGGCTGGGGCCTTACCTGAGTCCCTGGTCCGTCTCCCCGTAGTCATCAAGGTAGGGAGGAGAATAAAAGCATCCTTTGGTTTTGCCAGCTAAAAATAGCACCTGACATTCCCGTACTCTGTGGAGAAAGCATTCATCATTGTGTATTTATACAGATAATGGAGGTGGTGATTCAATTTCAAGCAGAACAAGGGTTTAATGTAAGAAAATAAAGAAATAAATGAAAGCCCAGGGTTGGAAGGGAAGAGCAACTACAGCAGAAAGACACCTGACATTGACAAGCCGTCTGCCCAAGTCTTCAGTGGAACTAAGATGGCTGTAATGTACACGGTAGCGACATACTGCAAATGCGTACAGTGACTGTTGGAGTGAGAATCCAGGATTTCAATAGAATTTAAAACTGCAAAGCGTGAGAAAGACATCTAACGTCTAAACATAAAATCCTAGTGATCTTTTCACTACAATCAGGAGAAAGATACTCGTTTGGAAAATCATGCACAACAGTTACTAAGTGTTTCTTGTTTGAGCAGGACACCTGTCAGTAGCCCGTGACTGTGTCCAGAAAATCTAACAGTACAACAGAAGGAAAAGTTGATGCTGTCTCTGTCTCTCTCTTGATTTTTTGAGGAGGGTTTCTTTGTATCTCTGGCTGTCCTGGAACTCCCTGTGTGTCTCAAACACAGAGATCCGCCTGCCTCTGCCTCCTGAGTGCTGGGATTAAATAAAGGCGTAAGAAGAGAGTGCAAGCAACGGTGTTTCTTAAAGACTTACTAATTTGTGTTTTACCTCTAAGTGTGTGAGCCCACCCAGGCCAGAAGAAGGCGTCAGATCCCTGGCACTGGAGTTACAGGCAGTAGTTAGTGACCACACGGATGCTAAGAATGGACCCGGGTCTTCTGCAAGAGCAGCCGGCACTCTTGTATCTCCCCAGCCCCTGGGGGTTCCTAACTGGGTTTGGGGAGGACAAGGGACAGGGCACTTTCACACTTATGGGGGCCAAGGAGGAGCAGAGCCGTCAGCTGGGAGCTGGGCTGTCCACCGGGAGCTGGCACTTGTGGAAGAACCAAGAGTTGGCAGGGGCCTCACAGGAAATGTGAGAGCGCCGGGCCTTTACAGTCTCCAGGGAACACAGTGGCTTCAAAGGTCCCCGCAGTGCTACTTTCTTGTGTCTGCCCCAGGAGCGCAGTGCTCAGGGGACAAGCCCCTCAGGGCCTTACCTCAGGAAGATGCCAGCCCCGGAGCCGCAGGAGTAGGTGTGTGCTGTGCAGGCTCCGACATCCTCCCCCTCCAGCTCGGCTTGGCAGCAGTAGCTCTGGGAGCAGAGGAGACTTCCACACACCAGGCACAGAGTTGGGGCTCTGCTTTTGTCACCACCTGACTTGGGACACCTCCAAGACAAAGGCACAATAACACGTCACTGCTATGAAGGGGCGTGGCTACAGCGCCCTGGGAGATAGGTTTTCAGTGTTAGCACAAAAGCACGTGCCAGAGATGCCCAGAGATGCAGAAAAAGCCATGTGCCAGAGATGCCCAGCGGAGCAGCAGCTGAGGACAGTCAATGAGAGCCCTGTGTGAAAAGTGAGAATGTGCTACTGCACGGCAGTGAAAAGGATGTGTGTACACTCAGACACATCTCAGTGTAAAACCTGCAGACAGCAGCTACTGACGTGCAAATGTGAGCAGGAACAACGGTTGCTGCTGAGAAACAGAAGCCCACGTAGTTAGCATCCCAGACACACAGGGAAGGCGAGAGAAGACTCTCAGCTGAGACTCTGCCTCCATCAGAGCGGCCTGTGAGACTCTGCCTCCATCAGAGCGGCCTGTGAGACTCTGCCTCCATCAGAGCGGCCTGTGAGACTCTGCCTCCATCAGAGCGGCCTGTGAGACTCTCTGCCTCCATCAGAGCGGCCTGTGAGCAAGCCTGTGGGGCATTTTCTTGCTTGCTAACGGATGTGGGCTTGGGCTGTATAAGAATCAGGCCAAGCAAGCCAGTAACCAGCTTTCTTCCGTGGTCTCTGATTCAGCTCCTGCCCACTTCCCTCAATGACGGAGCCAGATAAATCCTTTCTACTCTCCACTTGCTTTGGTCAGTCCTGTATCAACAGAGTAAACTAGGCAGAGGCTCGGCATGGCGCTCAGAACGATACAGTCTACAGGGCAAGAAGAGGAGGCACAGAGGGGCAACACCGAGGACTTCAATCGTCCTGGCCAGTGCTCTACTTCTTATGGAAGTATATTCTTTAAAAAAATTAGTTCATGTAGGAGTGCTCTATCTGCATGTTCTAACACTGCATGTTCACAAACATGCCAGATGTTTGTGAATCACCATGAGGGTGCTGGGAATTGAACTCAGGAGCTCTGGAAGAGAAGCCAGGGCTCTTAACTGCCGAGCCATCTCCCCAGCCTGCAAGTGTACCCTTTATGCTGCCTGTGTACCAAGTGTTTAAAAATCCATTCAGTACCCCAAAGGCTCCTACTAAAGTGCACTTATCATTCAGAGACCCTCTGTCCTTGCCACTTCCCACGTCTCATCCCATGCCGACCCTGAAACACGGCAAGGGACACTAATCATGTTATGGAAAGGTCTGCTGGTTTCTCTTTCCCAAGCAAAACAAAAAGCCGCCACCAAACCCCCCCCATTGTCTGCAGAAGGTGAGGGCAGGGCATCAAGAGAGGAACTTACGAGAAATTGGATGCTTGGTTAATGAGGCTGCTGTAATCCTCTGGAAGGTCAATCAGCTTGTTAGAGCCTCTTGGGTAGCTAAGAAATTAGAAATGTGAAGATCTCAGTGAATTCACAGCCACGTTAGAAAGATGTCAGGTTAATTCTGGGCTTAGCCAAAGAAAACCAAAGGAGGCGGAACTGAGCAACTGATGTCCTGCCACGGTGCAAGCCCAAGATGGCAACTAAGATGTTCTTGCTGACTATCCAGCTGCTAGGAAGCCATTCTCCACCAGCAGGCCTGGACACAAATCCCTCCCTGTAAGCAGGGCTTGGAGGACTAGGGATCTAAACTCAGGACCCGCACTCTACAGAAGTAGACCTGAGTGAAACTCTGGCTGTGGTAGGACAGGATGTTCTGAACCTGAACCATTAGCAGAGAACCATGTAACCAGCCTAAGACTGTGTTCCATCTGGAGACTTCCTGGCAAAGGGCACACCACTCTGCCTCCTCTTAACGTTCACTCAAATGGGTCTGCCAATCTTCTGGGCAGGAAAGCCCGCCCAGGGGAAGCTGTCTGCAGTGCAGACATTAGAAAGTATCAAGCCTGCCCTAAACCGACTCTCGCCCTTGAGAGTGTTCCAGTAACTCTACCCAACACCAGTAAGATAGCTCACAGGATGCTCATGCCAAGCCTGTCCCACCCCTGGAGCCCCCATGGTGGGAGGGGAGTACCAATGCCTGCAAGTTGTCCTCTGACTGCCACACGAGGGTGTGGCACACGTGCGCTCACACCCATAAATAAAAATGTAAACAGACCACCCTGCCTTCTACAACGTGCCTTGTGTGGTTTGTGCAGGGACTGGGGCTGACTGAGGGAGCTGGTGGCACCTCCCTGATGCACACAGCACCTTGTCTGCCCCCTTTAAGCAGACATTTGGTGTTCAGGAAGGGAGGAGGTGAGGGCACTCACTCTTGGCTTTTTACTGGGTGGCACGGTATGAGAGCCGGTCCACGCAATTCGGGACTGGTGTAGGAGGGCGCCTTTACTAGGGTGACCTGAAGAGCACATCCCTCTCCTTCCTATCAGCTACACTGTCTGCCACTCAAAGAAACTCGGGAAAAGTTGGGACTCAAACCCAGCCGTACTTGAGGGCCTCTTTCTCAGGTGGGGCTCCTGTCTGGTGTCTGCTCAGCACAGGAATGCGGTATGCCGCCTGTCTAGCCCCTGCAAACAGTGTGGACTCCCCAAGGGTGCTCCGGGCAGCGCCTGCTCCTCACACCATCACCAACTGCAGTTTTAAAGGAGCATGCCCACACCACAACTCCCACTTCAGGAAACCACACCTGCCAGGAGCGGCTTCTGTATCTTCAGGGTTTGCCAATTACTCAAGTTAAGCACCGCGGCAGCCGGTGGTGGCCCTGGCACACTCCTTCAATCCCAGGACTCGGGAGGCAGAGGCGGGTGGACCTCTGTGAGTTTGAGGTCGCCTGGTCTACAAATCAAGTTCCAGGACAGCCCGAGTTGTTACACAAAGAAACCTTGTCTTGGAAAAAGGAAGAAGAAACCGCAGCAGTGCCTCTGTGCCCCATAGGAACGATGCTGGCTAAGGGTGCAGGTGGTGTCAGGCAACCATTTACAAATGTGAAAACTTGAAACACACAGGTTCAGACTCATCAGACCAGGCCTTCTCACTTCCCATGTGCATGCGCAAATAGGCAATCTCATCCAGTCTTCTGATTACCATGGTTGTGTGGACTCAAGAAGCAGCAGGCTCGAGCATTGAGACACTTGTGTGATCCATAGGGATGTTTTACACAGGTGGAGTTCAACTAATGCACAGACGCAGATGTGACAATGGAAAAGAAGGGTGCTGTGGTAGTGGGGTGACTTCCTCCCGGCTGACACGGGAGCAGGGAGAGTCAGGTGACCCAGCACACAGTGTAAGAAACCCAGCTGGTGCGGGCCGTGAGCATTATGCCTTCAGGGAGGAGAGGTGAGGGCCCCACCTGAGACCCAGCCACCACTGCCCTGGTCCTAAGCAGCCTTTGGTCTTGGGTACCGGGAGCCAGAGTCTAGAGGGTACAGTGACCCAGCTCTCCGGAGCAGCTGCCTACGGTAGGGTGGAGCTTTTAAGTCACCCCCCTCTTCCAGTGAGTAACTCCTTACCCATAGTCCTAGTGACAAGGAACTCCTAACTTATAGACTACAACTGTCACTTTGGTCTGTTGATGGCTCAGGAGACACACCCAGCTCACATAACCTCATCAGACCCTTCCTGTTATCTGGGTAATTTGAAATTCTCCATAATGAAAGACAGGACTAAAAAAAAAGAAAAGAAAAGAAAGAAAGAAAGATAGCTAACAAGATGCAGGATGAAGAGCTCCATTTCTAAAAGCAGTTCCCCCAAAACCTAATTTCCCCCAAACACAGCTAGCTTGGGTTCTTTCCCTACCCAGTACACAGTGTATTTATGGTCTTGTCTACCTCCAGCAGAAGACCCGGATGCCAAGGGCCAAGGCACTGAAGCATTAGTACTCACACCTCTGTGGCTTCTTGCCGCCCACCCCCACCAAACACCCGAGCCCCTGTAGCTCACCTTATTGCGCCTCGTTCACCTTTCAGGTAGCTTTTAACTTCACTGTTCTGGCACCAACTTTAAGGCAAACACAGGAGGGGAAATTACTTTATTTTCTGAGACAGGGTCTCGCTATGTGGCCTAGCTGGCCTCTGACTGGTTTGTTATGGGTTCTGTTCCCACAGTTGTCTGTTTTGCTATGTTGTTTTGTTTGCTGATATGGGGTCTCCCTATCAAGTCCAGGCTGGCCTAGAACTTTAGATCCTTCTGCCTTGGCCTCCTGAATGCTAGGATTACTGGCAAATGCCATCATACCTGGCTTTACAGACATTAAAAACAAACAAACAAAAACCATGTGATAAAACACAGGTAAGACTGACCATTTTAACCATTATCAATTTGATAGTTCTCTGGCATTAAGCAAGCTCAACTTGTCCACACACCCATTTCCAGAGCTGTCTCATCTGCCTTAACTGAAATCTAGCTGCATTAAACACTGCCCCGCAACGCCCCCCAACCTCTACTCTACCTCCTGAATAGGGCCACTCAGATTCCTGTGGTCACATGCCATTGTCTTGTCTTTACTGCTGCAGACAGGGTCTTAGGATGTGGCCTGTGGCTGACTGAACTCATTACATAAACAGATTGGCCTTGAATTTATAGCAAGCCCTCGCCTCTGCCTCCTATTCGGTAGGGCTGGTGTGGTGGTGTGCACCTGCGATCCTGGTCCTCAGGAGGCAAGGCAGGGGGTCTGAAATTTGAGGACAGCCTGGACTTCCTGAGGGCCTCCCATATCAGCAAACAAAACAACAGCTAGCCGTGGAAACAGCCCCTAACAAACACTTCCATTAAGGAAATGAACATTTCTTCACAGTCCTTTCCCTTCCTCTCCATGCAAACTTACGTACTAGGCTGGCAGTAATCTACCCTGAAGCCAAAATCCTTAGATGAACTCTTCATTCTTTCTCTTAAACATGGATTTATTTGTTTTTGAGGCAGGGTCTCACTGTGTAGCCATGGCTAGTCTGGAACTCGCTATGTAGCCCAGGCCTCTGCCTCCTGAGCACTGGGGTTAAAGTATGCACCCCCCCACGTGGCCAAACACCCTAATACTGACAGCTTGAATCAAGTGCTGAATTCTACCAGGTTCAGTAGTTTTCTACCGAAGAACTGAAATGTGAAAGTGAAGGCTCATTTCAGAAACCATTCCAGATAGTGCAGAAATGTCCAAGCATTACCTTTCAATCAGAGAGTTCATGATCTCACTGTTCTCTTGAAAAAGGCGAATGAGGTTGGTTGGTAGGGAAAGGTAGTTACATAAATGTTCAAAATGGCTTGTCCCGGAAACTGCAAGGGGACAGAAAAGAGGTACAAATGTCACAGTTATGTCCTGGGCAGAGTGAAAGAGAGCTTTCTTTTCTTTTCCTTCCTTCTTTCTGTATTTGAGACAGGGTTTCTTTGTGCAGCTCTGGCTGTCCAGGAACTGATAATATAGACCAGGCTGGCCTCTGCTTCTTGTACTTAGCTTGTGAGTAATAGATAAATTGAATGCCGTGAGTAACATATAAACCGACAGAAAACAGGTATTTCTGACCTATCGTGCTATGTAAATGCTCATTTAACAGAGGTTCTCATAGTCAGCACCTTTCTGGGATTCAGAGGCACAGCATGTATGCAAAGACGCACACCAGCATTCTACAGGCTTGTGTTGTCACAGATCAATGCCCTATGCTCATTAACCAGATGTACAGGCAAGCATCACATTGAGCTCTGTCCCAAGCCATTTTACATTTTCTTTTCTTAGAGTTTTTTTTAGATTTTTCAAGATTTATTTATATTATGTGTGAGTGCTCTATCTCCATGCATGCCTGCAGGCCAGAGGGAGGCATCAGATCCCATTATAGATGATGTGAGTCACTGCTAGGAATTGAACTCAGGACCTCTGGAAGCGCTGCCAATGCTCTTAACCTCTGAGGCGTCTCTCCAGCCCCAGCCCCATTTTACATTTTCTTTAATGTTTTTTGGTTTGTTTTGAGACAGGTTTTCTCTGTGTAACAGCCCTAGCTGCCCTGGAACTAGTTCTGTAGACCTGGCTGGCCTGGAACTCACAGAGATCCGCCTGCCTCTGCCTCCCGAGTGCTGGGATAAAAGGCGTGCGCCACCAAGGCCCGGCCCGTTTTACATTTTCTAACTCATCCTTATTCTACTTATTTTATTTTTATTATCATTAATTGGTAATTCTTAGTTTTGAGGCAGGGTCTCTCTATGTAGACTATGCTGGTCTTGAACTCACACAGCCACCTGCCTCTGCCTCTTGGTGCTGAGATCAGAGTGCGCCAGCCTCACCTTTCACCTTTTTCCTGTGAACATTTCCTACATTTGAAAGAAACAAGCAGGAAGTTACCCTGAAGGTCTGGTGGGGCCGGAACTCCATTTAAGTAATGAAAAAACAAAGCTGAGCACTTGAGGAAAGGCGTGATGCCAGCCCGGATGCTTCTCCACAGGTGCCAGCCGGAGGGTGCTTCTTCCAAGGCACTGAGGGAGGGAACGGAGAGACAGAAAAGCCGCTGCAGTAAGGCGGGTATGAAAACAAGACCAACATTTGGAACTGACGATGTTACGCCTAGGAGGGGTGGGTCAACGCCGGTTAACTATTATGGGATGTCAAGCAGGAATAGTGACAGGGCCTCTAAGAATGTTATTAATATTTACAAAATACAGCCACCTATGCAGAGAAATTATAAAATGAAAACCCAAACCACGTGTGGTGGCGCACGCCTTTAATCCCAGCACCCGGGAGGCAGAGGCGGCAGGGTCTCTGTGAGTTTGAGGCCAGCCTGGTCTACAGAGCAGATGCCAGGACTCTTACACAGAGAATCCACACACCCACACAAAACAAAAACTCAAAACAAACAAACAAACAAAAACCAAACAGCAAACAAACCCCAGCAGTTATTACAGAGTCTTACACCACCAAGTATTACTCTGGTATGTTGGTTGCTTCCACACTAATCTTACACAGCTACAATTATATGAAGCATAACTATCATGGTTTCTATAAATATAAATGTATGTAAAACACCAGCGCGTATCTGTAAATCTCTGTAAGTTCTGTATGTTACATTACTTCATGAGAGTGGGCTCTCAGATGGGATAACTCAAAGATTTTTTTTTTTTATAATGTGTGTATCCAAATGTGTGTGTGCACTCAGAGGCCAGAAGTGGACGTTGGGGGCCTGCTCTCCATCACTCTCCACGTACTCCTTCAAGGCAGGATCTTTTCCTGATGGCCAGGAAGCCCCAGTGACCCTTCTGCCTCCATCACCCACAGGGCATTTTATGATTGCTTGGGTTCAAATCCAGCCCATGGAGTTCATGCAGCGAGCGCTTTCCTGCTGGCACCATCTCTGCAGCCCAGAACAAACGTTCCCGCAGGCCCAACACGCAATATTAGGATCTAAGTGCGACTGCTATTCCAAGGCACACAGTATGTGTCCTAGTAATCTCACTGTGCTAATCCAATTTGCATTTTAATTTTTTTTTTTTTTAATATTTTGAAACAGGGTTTCCTCTGTGTAGCTTTGTAGACCAGGCTGGCCTCGAACACACAGAGATCCACCTGCCTCTGTTTGCACCACCACCGCCCAGCTTCTGATTTGCATTTTGAAACTGCTTATGATAGCTTATGTTTTAGGAAAGCATCTTCAGAGTGTATCGCCCACTAGTTGGCATCTGATTGAGCAACTATAGTGCTCACCACCAAGGAAGCGCGAGGCTCCAGACATCACTATCCGTCTCTCAGAGACTCAGTTGTGTCAGGGATATGAGCAGTCACTCCTAGATCTTTTTAACACAGCAATTTCCCCCACTGGCAATGGGCGGCACCTCCCATGGAAGACTGGGGTCTCACCTTCCAGTACACCGGTGAAGTGTTTTGTGCAAAGAGAGAACAGCTAATTCTTCTTCCCCAGTGGGATTTTCTTGATCCATGCCATCCTCTTCTGAAAGACAAAGACATACTAATGGTCTCCATTCCTTTGTGTGGCTCAAGGGTTATAAGTACCTGGGCCAAGCAGCCAAATACACCCACACACTCACATACAACTGGAAATGCTCTTATAAATACACAGGGCTGCTCTCCATCTGACCACTCAGCCAGCTATCACACTGTGGACAGTATTAACCAATATACTGTCTTGCAGCCACCATGCAGGGGGACTCTAGTAACAGCTGTCCTGCAGTGTTCGGATAACAGGATGCTTGAATGGCATCACAGCTTAAGAATGAGCTTGCTGGGATAGTAACGAAACGTGTGCGTTAAAACAAAACTGGCACTCTGAAACAACATTCAGTGGGTTTAATTCATGCCGTTCACAGACTAATGACTAACTCAAAAGAGCAAAGCATTCATGCTACAGGGGATTTTCACAAGAGAAAGAAACATGATTTAAAACTTTTTACAGGACGACAGACAGACAGAAAAGGCAAGTAACCGGACTGTGATTTGTATACCGCTCTCTCCCAAACATGTCTGTTTTAAACTGAGAAAACTCAAGGTCAAGAAGCTGACAAACCTGTACATGAGGTAAGTAAGATCTGTACGATGTGTGCCATGGTAACCAGGTGAAAAATGTGCAGGTCTCCGGTGCCGAGGCTGCTTCCTGAAAAATCCTGACACTGCAGAGTTGGGAACGCAAGCACCAGGCCCACCTAGACACCAAGCAGATCATCAGCACAGGCCTCTCCTCATGGCCACACCCTCCTGAGCTCTTCTGGGATCCCTTCCCAGCTACCCTCCCCTTAAACTTAAAAGGGAGGAAGGGAAATGTCTGAAAGCCAACTAGAACCGGCTCAATGAACTGGAGCTGAAGGGGCCTGGCGGGTTAGTCACGATCATTTCATTTATCCAGTGGACTCTCCAAGGAACAGATTACTACTGGTAACGATTGATGCATCTGAAATCCCTCCATTTTCTTAACATTTATTTTTTGTGTATGCATCCAAGAGCGTGGACATCAGAGAACATGACCTCCACGTCTGAGCTATAGTGTACACATGCCCCCCCCCAAAAAAAAAGCAAAAGAGAAAACACACAAGATAGTATTATTCAGCCATTAAGCATGAAGTGATGTTATGAACAAGGAAAGGGATGGAACCAGGGATCATACTAAATGAAACATGTCCGACCAGAAAGACAAATATAGCATGCTTTCTCTCATCTGTAGTGTCTAGATTAAAAAAAGAAGAAGAGTAGGAGGGGCCCAGAAAGTGTTAGGAAAGGGTACGGTGAATATGATCAAAGTATGTGATAAAAATATACGTGTGTGTGTGTGTATACACATACATATATATGTATGTAAATTTTGTAAGGAAAGCTACTATATCCTTGTTTAAAAAATACAGAAAAAGGAGAGAGGCAGGTCTGCCATTATGCATTGTTACTGCAGGCTAGATCTGTTGATTTCCTAAGATGCACAAAACAAGCAAACATACTGTGCATAAATGTCAGCATCACTTATGCAGCCATCACTATCTGACCTCTCAGTAGGTTAAAAGCAGACAGTTCTATTACAGATCTCAGCCACAAAGCCAAACAAGAGAGGAAGGACACCCAGATAGCCACAGAACCTAACTAGATATGGACGTGCAGAAATCCACGGTGACAGCGCCTCCTGTTGGCCTCCCTGGCTACTGACTCATCAAGTCCAGGCAGTGCTGTGGAGTGCGGTGAGGAGGCTGCAAAGCTAACTGTAAACACTCACCAGCAGATGAAACATGTCGATGTCTAATATGCACGGGAGGTCTTCATAGCTGTCATTAGGCACCAAGGCTAGAGATGGAAGAAGACACATTAGTACACGTCAGGTGCCAGCATCAGCACAGGCGCACCACAGAGCAGTTGCCAGAACAGAGATGTCACAGACACCGCACACTCACATGCGAAGAGTTTACAGAAGTGTCCTTGCACCACAGAAAGTGACGCCACTGTCCAATGTGCTGCTGCAAACCGCGTCAAAGACCTGAGACAGTCATCCTGAAACAAAGCAGTCCTTAGTTACTGGGGAAAAGAGAACCTCCTATAAATTAACCGTCAAGCACACAAAGAGCAAGTATGGCTGGCCCACAAGTACAGGCTCTCGAGCACTGTTACAGAAAATGGGTCTTACTGAGAAGAGTGAGCGTTCTTACCAGTCTACAAGGCAGGGGCCCAAACAGGGGCTTCTCTTCATCACTCAAAATCCTTTCTAAAGGTGAAAGATGGTAAAGAAGGTAAACTGAATGCCATGTATATACATTTTATTCTTTTCTTCAAAGTTACTTTCTTTGTACATTTTAAAATAAGGTCTATTATTTCTGAAGAGAATGCAATTTTGTCAGGTTGTAGCACTGTTTTTTGTTTACAGTGTTTCTCTGTCCTCAAACTCACAGATCAGCCTGTCTCTGAGAGTTGGGATTAAAGGTGCCACTATGCCCAGCTTGGTATTATCATCTTTAAGGCATTTTTACAAGAATTCACTTTGGATAAAAGGAAAAAAGAATGCACTCTGTAGACCAGACTGGCCTTGAACTCAGAGATCTGCCTGCCCCTGTCACCCAAGTGTTGGATTAAAGGTGTGTGCCACCACTGCCCAGTGTACTTGCTGTTCTTGCAGAGGACTTGGGTTTGGTTCCCAGTACCCGCTTGGTAGCTCACAACTATCTGCAACTCTAGTTCTAGGGGATCTGGTGCCAAATTCTGGCCTCTGCAGTCACTGGGGTCACACACAGTACAGACATGCATGCAGGCAAACAATCATACACATAAAATTAAGAAAAAACCCTCAACTAGAAGATCCCAGAACTATCACCTAATTTCTTTTCTGTTGCTGTGTTTACCTACAAATTGTGAAACAAACCAGCATTTCCCTGGTATACAATTCTTTCCTGTTTTCTTTTATTACTCCTCTATACATCCTTACACTAAACATCATTAAAAAATGACTGTGTATGAGCGTTTACTGTATGTCTGTCTGTATACCACATCAGTGCCTGCTCTCAAGGAAGCTGTGTCTCCTAAGAATCACTCTTCTCTCCTTTATTCCTTTCTTCTTTGCTCTTCTTCAAGACAGGGTCTCTCTGTGCAGCCCTGGCTGTCCTGGAACTCACCTTGTAGACCAGGCTGGCCTTGAACTCACAGAGATCTACCTGGCCCTGTCTCTCGAGTGGTAGGATTAATGGCACGCACCACCACTGCCCAGCTGTGTTTGTTTTTTCATAGCAGGGGTTTCAGTTTGAAGTCCTAGCTGGACTGGAACTCAGATCTGCCTGCCTCTGCCTTGGGATCAAGGTGTGTGCCATCACACCCAGCTTCTAATCACACTTCTAATCAACACCCCTATGACCTGAGGAAGCACGATGCTGAGGTCTTACCTATGCTCTGGATGGTGTATGCGCAGCTCCCCCAGCACATGATGGGTACACGGGGGTCCCCCTCATTGGGATGAACCTTCAGGCCCACCTTGTAAGTAGCTGTTCCAAATGTTGTCAGCATTTCTTTTATGCTATCAGAGTATGGGTTCCTGTGTAAACACGCACAGGTTTAGTTCAAAAGTTGCACAAATGGATAAAATGGCTCCATCTCTCATTTGCTCTGTCCTGTGCTGCAATCAAACCATTGAACATCTCCAGACATGGCTGTGTGTCACTGCCTGACTGAGGGGAGTTATGTTCTGTGCATGAGCAGAGGGAAGGCTCAGGGCCTGAGGCAGGGCAGCCAGGTCCATTACTGTTGGAACCACGAAACTTCTGGTTGATCCTCAGGATGTTTCCCCCCATAGCCAGATGCTGGTGTTTCTTTAACAGGACCTTGGAGGAAAGCTTGTTCTACAGCTGACACCTGGGGTCCCTGGGTCAAAAGCTGGTGGCAGTTACTGACCTCGCTCTGAGACTCAGAAAGCCCTGGCCTGCCCAGCTGTAGGCACTGAGTGTCTACAGCTTACTGTTAAGTGACTACCCACAAACCAGACAGAAGAGTGTCATCAACATTCACTTAAGTTAGTGAACGGAGACGAACCGTGGACTTGGAGATAGCTTAGTGAGAGTATGGGAGCAACAGTTTGGGTTCCATTCCTAGCAGGGACGGGCGGGTGGGCAGGGGAGCCAGGCCAGAACAGCTGTTGAGACTAAGAGACCAGTCCAAGAAGGCCAATATATGCAAACAGAGGACCCCATCAAAGACCAGAAGTCCCCAAGGAACAAACTCAAGAGCCACACAGAACTCAGCAGCGAAAGGCACTGCCCAATGACTAAGAAGCCACATAAAAGGAAGGGACAGCAGAAGGACATTTCAAACATTCCAGACAAGGGAAGATGCCAAGAGTTCAGACTAGTTATGTGGCAAAGAATGGCATTTTCCCTATAGACATACACGGCCACTCCCAAAGGAGAGATGCCACCATGAGGATGGAGCCAGCCAGGGCTACGCTGCCAGAGCCTGTCTCAAAAACCAACAAACAAACAAAGGAACACAGCCAAGGACAATCACAAGGACAGCTGTGCCCTGTCCTGACTGGTGCAGAAGACAGAGGCTGGAGCAAGGCCTCGGGGACAGAAGATGTCTGACAGGTCCGAGAGCGTGGAAAAGCAAGCTCCAGACGTGGGTCAGAACCACCACACCGCCAAGGAGCAACCACAACAGACAGAGAAGCAAGCTCAGGAAGACAAGGAGCTGTGGACCAACTACAGGAGACCGACTGATACAGGATGAAAGTCCTTACAGTATAGAGTATTATTTGGAAGAGGCACACAAAGCAAAAGCTGACCATTGATTGAGTCCATCCCCCAGAGTGATCTTATCTGACAATAAGGTATTACTGAATTCAAAATGTGAAAACAGGGCTGGAGATACATAGCTCGGTGGTAGGCCCCGAGTTCAATACCCAGCCCAGGGCCACAGAAAAGGCACGAGGAAGGTTATGGAGGTTATGGGCACCTGGCGACAGGATTGCTGGGGGCACAGGAAGCAGCGGCCTGAGGCCTTCTCCACATTAGGTCTTCCAGGCCCGTTCACTCGGTC
Source organism: Phodopus roborovskii (assembly GCF_943737965.1). Taxonomy (NCBI): domain Eukaryota; kingdom Metazoa; phylum Chordata; class Mammalia; order Rodentia; family Cricetidae; genus Phodopus; species Phodopus roborovskii. The sequence continues at coordinate 2,130,380 of NW_026126588.1, read as the reverse complement.
ACTCAGGACACACAGGCAGATCCTACAGGCACTACATCCTTATATCCCCTGCCCTTACAGAGAAGGGAACGAGGCAGAGACAGGTCAAGGAATCTGCTCAGTCTCAGAGAGCGAGCATAGTGGCCAGTAGCCTGGTTCTGAACCCCGCGCTGGACTTTGTGACTGGCTCCTGGGCACAAGGTGGGGAAATCTGGTTGGGAATCTGGTGACTAAAGTTTGGTGGGTCCACGGGAAAGGTGGAAGTCAGAAAGACGCCCGAGACCCGGTGGGCAAGCTAAGTAGTCTGGATCTAGGTGTTGTGATAATGCGTTAGAGGGACAGGGACACAGCGGCTGTTTACACTGTGGAGCAGCGGGTGCTGACCAGAGTAAACATCAGTGCTTCTCGTCCTTTCTAATGCTGCAACCCTTTAATACAGTCCCTCATGTTGTGGGGACCCCAGTCAGAATATTATTTTGTCACTACTTCATAACTGCAATTTTGCTACTGTTATGTAATGTAAATATTTGATATCAGGATATCTGATATTTCTCTCCTGTGGAAGTCATTTGATACCCCAAGGGGTGCAGACCCATAGGTTGAGAAGCGCTCATCTACACGCTCTTACGTAGATGCTAGTCTACTATAATTAACTTCATGCAGTATGGATGTGCACTGGTAACATTCCACCCTCAGTCCCGAGGGCCACACCCCACCAGCATCGCTTAACTTTTCAAACGAGCTGGAGAGCATCTTGTACTCACTTAGGATGAAAGTCAGGTCTGAAGCCTTCTGGGACCTGTATTTCACTCATGTCTTCTATGTTCTCTGAAGAGGGAGTATCTGCAGGAATAGGCATTTTATATAGTTATTCAGCAGAACACAATCTCTGTATTTCAGCCATGTAGGCAAATAAACTAACAAACAAATAAAACCTGAAAAAAAAATCCAATTCCTACAAACTGCCAAAATGTCCACGCAAAGAATAACGAGTATTTCTGTGGCTGACCAGTGCACTATCTATAGTTGCTCAAGTTGACCTCCTAGTTCAGCCACTATTTAGAATAAAGCCAAGAGGATGGCATTCTGCGTGTTGAAAACTAATGATAGACTCCTGCCCACAACACTCTCCCACAGGCCCTGAGTGCAGAGCAGGGTCTAGGAAATGCTGGTCCTGCCATGGAAATCTCCTCAACACTGAGTCTCCCATGCAGGGAAACCATCAGCGGCGGGGAGAGATGTCGTGCTACTGTAAACATGAGCTTGTGTGCTCTCACAAATGAGGGGTCAAGTGTACTTTACTGCAACACAGACAAGTGGAATGAATCTTATTGTTTTCTTGAGCCTGGGTCTAGCCCAGGATGGCGTTTTAGGATCCTTCCACTTAGTGTCCCCAGTGCTGAGACCCTGTGATGTGTGTCACCTTGACTAGCTTATATCACATTCTAAAATGAGAGGTTTCATTTCTAAATATATAGAAAGATTTTATTGTTTATTTATAAACTCGACCTTAAACACAGAGATCCGTCTGCCTCTGCCTCTGCGGGGCTAGGATTGAAGGCACGTGCCACTCTGCCTGTTCTATCTATATTTTTTAAAGATTTATTTTTATTTTGTATGCATGAGTGCTTTGCCTAGTTGGTGCACCATGTGTTTCTGGTGCCCACCAAGGTCAGAACACTGAGTTAGAATCTCTGGAATGGGAATCACAAATAGCCACCACACAGGTGCTGGTAACTGAACATAGATATTTGAAAGGAGCAACCAGTGCTCTTAAGCACTGAGGCATCTTTCCAGCCCCTATGACATATATCGTTTAAAAATTTCTTTTTATTTCTCCGTGTGTGTGCAGATGTGTATGAAGGTGCCAGAGGCTAGAAGAGAGTCTTGGATGCCTGGAGTCCCAGGCAGTTGTGAAATTGTGGGTGCTGGGAACCGAACTCAGGTCCTTTGCCAAAGCAGCAAGTGCTCTAAATCACTGAGCCATTTCTCTAGACTCTTGTTTTAAAATCATTATGTAATTTTGTTTGGAGACACATAGAGGAAAAAGGAAACAGGTTAGCAGGGCTGATGAGATGGCTCAGTGGGTACAGGTACTGGCTGCCACGGCTGAAGGCTTGAGCTGGATCCCTCTAACTCACATAGTGCGAGAACCAACTTCTCAAAGCTTCTTTTAACCTCTGCATGCGTACCATAGTTCATTCATGGGCATGCACCGACAGGCACGCACGCACGCACGCGCACACACACACACAGTTTCCAGCACTTACCAGGGGCATTTTCCTCTTTCCTGAGCACCTGCAATGCTTTTATCTGCTGAGATATTGTTCTAATCCACTGTGTCAGATCTGGTTGGTCTGAAAAATTCAACCTCCTAGAAGAGATCACAGAAAATACTTAATACTTTATTCTTAATTAAGATACAAAAAAGCTGTCCGGTGGGGGTAGCAGGGGAAAAGCCCCCCCCCCAAGAAAAGAAGAAAGAAAAAAGTTGCAAAAGCTTTCTTAAATAACATGCATTTTAGACACATTTCAAATAACTGAGAACCAAGGGTATGGGGTTGGGAGATGGCTCAGAGGACCCAGGTTTGATTCCCAGCACCCTTGTGGTGGCTCACAACCACTGTCATTCCAGAGGACCACACCCTCTCTCCTGGCAGCTGTGCCCACCAAGCACAGCTGTGGGAGGGTCACAGACACACATGCAGGCAAGACACTATACATACAAAATGAAAACCGCAAGTCAGGACAGGAAAAATTTGTTGCATTAAAAACAAAACAATCTGGACCTTGTGAGATGGCTGAGCTAGGAAGGGGCTTGCTGCTAAGCCTGGCAGGGCCCATATGGTGTCAGGGAAGTCCTCTGACTTACACAGAATGTACTGGGGATGCCTACACATGTGAGACTATGGGTTAAATGCCAGCAACTAAAGCAAAAACTCAGACACTGGCCAAAGGAAACGGAGTTATTTTCTGAGCAATGAAAGTGTCACTTATTTTTAGTACTGGAATATGGCAGAATTTCTTACACCCCACAATCACCACCACCACAAGCATTGCCCACATGCTTAGTGACAAGCTAATCAAAGCCCATCAGACTCTCCAAACCCTCCCACGTTTGACTGTGCCCATGTGATGAACAGAGAAACTGAGCTATGCAGCCTGACCTGGGCCCTGAGGGACAGAGCTGCCACTTGACTCAGTTACGTCACAACAGTCCAAACAATGTCCTATAACGTCTTCCGTTACAGTTACGTCATCCAAACAATGTCCTATAACGTCTTCCGTTACAGTTACGTCATCCAAACAATGTCCTATAACGTCTTCCGTTACAGTTACAAAAAGAAACCCAAAACCTAGCCAAAGTCACAGGTAAAATCAACCAATGTAATTTCCCTTACAGGTAGTGGATACTTCCTAGTTCAAATACAGGGTAAGTTAGCACCATGATGCGCCTTTGTAATTCAAAAGTACAGATTAAATGGGAACCTGACAACAATAATAACTTTTTTACTTTTATTTTTAAAACAATCTTATTTCATATACCAATCCCGGTTCCCACTCTCCTGTCCTCCCATCCCCACACCATCTCCCCATGTCATCTCCTACCCACTCCTCAGAGAGGGCGAGGCCTCCCATGAGGGATCATCAAAGTCTGTGCCATCATTTGGGGCAGGACCTAGACCCGACCCCCCCCCCCGTATCTAGGCTGAGAGAGTAACCCTCCATACGGAATGGGCTCCAAAAATCCCGTTCATGTGATAGGGATAAATGCTGGTTCCACTGCCCCATAGACTGTCTAGGTCCCCCAACTGACACCCACATTCACATTCAGGAGGCCTGGTGTGGTCCTGTGCCGTTTCCCCAGCTATCAGACTGGAGCCAGTGGGCTCCCACTTGCTCAGGGCATGGATCAAAGACAAAGACAAACTCTGAGTCCCTAAACTGAATAGAAAAACCAGCCTCTGCTCTGAACTGAATCCAAAGAATTGCACAGAAACAGGTAATTTATATTCATAAAACCGACATTAAAAACCTACACAGTTATGTTTTAAACATTTACTTGAATAGATTCTCTGGAAGAGCAACAGTGTCTTAATGGCTAGGCCATCTCTCCAGCACTTACTCACTTTTAATTTATTTACTGTGTATGTGTGTGGTGTGCGTGTGCCCATGTATGCCATAGAAACAGATCCACTTGATTCTGCCTCTCAAATGCTGGGACTAAAGGTGTGCGCTACTACACCCAACAACAGACTGTGTCTTTGGGAAGGAAGTATGAGCGAATATCTTAAAACAGGCTTTCTAGAAATAAGGAAGATATAACTTTTTCATGAATAAACACAAAGTGTAAATCTTCTGTGTAGTGAGATAGTCCTTCTCTGGCACTGACCACGCCTATTTGTTTATCCTGATCCTTATTTACCGAGATACTTCTGTAGCTCTTAGGGTGAATAAAGTTATAGTTCAGCTTGTTCCCTTTTACACAATCAAACCCCACAGATCTGCTAGAAGAAACGACGGGGTAACACACTGAGGTTATCTGGGTCTCCTACCGTCCTCATCTACAAAGCAAATCTGTGGTGTATGCACAGTGCTGGGAAGATGGGACGAGCTTACCCGCTGAAAGCAGTCCTTGGCGGAAGCAGCAGGGGAATCACAGTGTTGCTCAGGCACTCACAGAGCGGGCACAGGAACTCGCCATTCTCTACATCATAGCTAGTGTGCAAGCGCAGTCGCTGCTGCCTTCGCTGTTCTTTAGCTTGAACGGAATCAAAATACCTTCACAATTAGAGAACAGACGTTTATGTCAGCAGGAGGCGTGAGCATCAACATTCTAAGTCACTTTTCTCAAAACAAAACCCTGAACTGAACACAGGCAATATTACTGCAGTGGAGCTGGGATCCTAACACAGGAACGTTATAAACAACAACAAAACCTAACTGATCGAACAAGAGTCTCAAGAGCGGAAGACACACTTCTCGGTGCTGTCTGTTTGGGCACTTTCTCAGGGCTGGTGGACACTTGTCTGGGGCGGCCACACTAACAGAAAGCACAGTGCTGAGGAGCACACAGAGCACCAGGGCAGAGCACGGGGAGGCGTCCCTCTTGGCAGACACTACACCCTCAGGAACCTCAAAGCATGCACTAACACCTTTGGCATCCAGAGCTGCTCACCTTGGACCTGAACAAAGAATACATTGCTCATATAGCCTAGATGAGACAGAGTTTACCCTACTGTGCCAAATCCTTCTGCCCTTCCATTCTCTGCTCTGGAGGGATGAAGGAGACTCTGATACAAAGCTACATTAAAATGTACCCGACACTCTCAAGTTTCTTACTGTTCATTTACAATCATTACAAAGCAAGTAGTTAGTAGGCAAATGTATAGGAAGTTTGCTAGCGTCTTTAGTTCTTTTTATCCCCATTCCAAGAATGAATTTTCCTTTGCTTTAAAAGACAATTCTGAGCCTTCATATGGCTTCTCTTGAGTAATGTAAGAATATAAATTACCTTTGCCAACAATGGGCATGCATAACGTGCCCACAGCTGCCAGTGTGTGTTCCGCAAGACAGGTCAGGGTGCATGAATAACGGATCATATTTTTCTGCATTACAAAACAAACATTAAAAAAAAAAAAAAAAAAACCTAAGCATTTAATTTTCCTATGATCAACAGGTATCCTTAGATTTGTGAAGACCTGGTCCAGGAAATGCTAATTTACTCTGACTTTAGATATCACCAATTTATGCAAGACTGGTAACTTAAAATTGGAGGCTCTTAAGCCGGGCAGTGGTGGCGCATGTCTTTGATCACATAACTTGGGAGGTAGAGGCGGGCAGATCTCTGTGAGTTCAAGGCCAGCATGGTCTACAGAGGGAGTTCTAAGACAGCCAAGGCTACACTGAGAAACCCTGTCTGGAAAAACAAACAAACATGGAGACTCTTGTAATTCTCATAACCTATGCAAGTCAGACAGTCCTGTAAAGTGAGGGTGAACATGCATTAGATAACTGGCTCTCCATCATGGTGTCCACAGAAGGCAGGCCAAACTGTCCAGGGGAAGCCCTCCATAGGTGCGGACACACCTGCCTTCAGTCCCTGTCATTCTGTCTTTACACAGCATGGAAACTGTAGCTAGAGATTAAGTATCCAGGAAGATTCACCAACGTCACATGCAAAGCCTTTGCATTTGAGCACGGTTTCCCTCCTCAGCGTACATGAAAGCTAAATCCCCACTTCCAGCTAGCAAGTATTCAGCCCGAGCGCCTTCCACAACACTGTACCATCTCACACAGGGACCTGAGCCTTCATGAGGTTTGATATACATTCTGGACAATAAAGGATCATGATCTATAGGTTGCTGAGAGACTCCAATTCCCCATCAGGTCCCATGCCCTGAGCTCAGAGAAGAAATGCTAAGGAATGTGTTAAGATACAGTCTCTTGGGGGCTGCAGAGATGGCTAAGAGCCGTGGCTATTCTTCCAGAGGTCCTGAGTTCAATTCCCAGCAACCACATGGCGGCTCACAACCATCTGTAATGAGGTCTGGTGCCCTCTTCTGGCATGCAGGTGCATGCACAGGCAGAAGACTTTTGTTTAAAGTCTTTTTCTATAGCCCTGTCTAGTCTTGAACTCAGAGCAAACGCTCAGGTCTCACTCAGCCCCCGGATCCAGGGTTTAGAGATGTGAACGAATCCCGATGCCAGGCATGGAGACTGCTCGTATGTTGTCAGGGAAGCTGGTTACAACCTAACAGAAAAGCTAGAGCTTACCTGGATCCTGAATGAATTTGGTTCTGTCTTTCGACAGTACAGTTGATCTCTGAACAAATGCTGCCAAGACCATTGCCCTGCTTTCCACAGTAACTTCTTGCTCCTCTTGACACAATATACAGGTGACAAACTGCCTCTGTTCAGGGACCTGTGTCTGTGCTGGGCCCAATGCTGTAAGTGCTGTATCTGAAACCAGAGGGCTGCAATAAAAAGGGTATTACTAAACTGAGCGAGACTGAAGTTTCTCTATAACCGTTAAATGGTAGACTCCAGATAGGTACACGCTGAACCCTGGTTTTCACGACACGAAGTGGTAGGAGCCGTTCATGTGCTTTTAAAACCATCTCTAATCCTCAAAGCATCTGCCTGCAACACATACCAGCCCACAGTGTTCCTTCTTTCCTGAACATCAAAGGTTCTCTGTAGAAAACACCGTAGGCAGATACACCACTTAACCACGGCTAAGGATTTCCTTTAGTGTGTGTTAGGGCCAGAGGTCAACCCTGGGTGGCAGGACCTCTCACTGGGTTGGGGCTTGCTGATTAGGTTAGGCTGTCTGGCCACTGCCCCTGGGATCTTCCCCTTTCTACCTCCCCGCTCCGGGATTATAAGTGTGTTTCAGTGCCCGGCTTTTTCCCGTGAGTTCTGGGAGCAAACTCAGATCCCTGTTTGTTCAGAATACAGTTTACTGGCTGACTTTAAACTATTTCCCTGGCCTAGAAGTGAGCACCATTTAATGGAGGCCACATTCCTATCCAGTAACCTACCACTTCTATCCAGTAACCTTAGGATTAAAAGCAAACGGAAGGACCGATGGTCAAGAGTCTTAAAAGCCATTGTTTTATTTACCTGTCGTCAAGAGTGGCAGAGGCAGAAGCATCCAACTCCACAGTCTGCTGGAACAGCTCCTTGTTCTCATCAATGAAGTGCCGCTGCATTTCAGACATCTGGGCCATGATCTTCTCCCGGCGCAGTCTCGCGATCTCTGCTTTCCTTTTCCTCTCTGCTTTGTCTTTGTCTCTTGAGCTCTGAAATGATGCTCCATTCGGTTAGATTCTTAGGGACTATGGACAGTCTTTTCCCCTAAGCAAAGCATCTGTATTGTGGGCATTAACTAACACCCACTCCAATCTCTTCTTATTTAAATGCAACAGTCAATATAAGACTAAGAGAAGAGACAAACTAGAAAACTGCCACAAGTTAATATATGCATCTTTTGGAATCTAACCTTTGTGAATAATGCCAACTGACTTACTGCAGAGAAACTTATTTGTTCATATTAACCTGCTAAAGTTGTTTTGTACTATTAGTTACCCATTTTTTTTTTCCTCCCGTTGAGACATGGTTTCAATATGTTACAGCCCTAGAGCTAATGATGGAATATGCTGGCATGCCTGGCTATAGATTGCGGTTTTCTTTTCTTTTCTTTTTTTTTCAAGACAGGGTTTCTCTGCATATCCTTTGCTGTCCTGGAACTCGTAGAGCAGGCTGGCCTAGACCTCAGAAGTTGACCTGCCTCTGCCTCCCAAGTGCTGGGATTAAAGGCTTGCACCACCACCGCTTGGCTTAGCTTGCTTTTTATTACCTCTTCCATTATGGTTCCTTCCGTCTCCGCCACAGGACTGGTGGATGAACTCTCCCTTATCTTCTTAATTGCATTAAACATCTAGAAAAAACAAATCTGTTATCCTGAAGTTAAGAAATGTTATTACAAATAACAAGTGTTTAACGTTTCTCACAAGCTGCACAGCAGTGTGGGAATTTTACCTTTAACAGCCACCTAATCATGTCTTTGTGGGCTTCAAGGGAGGGAGCGCTCTGCAAGGTCTCCAGCATAGCTAGGATGCTTGGGGAGTTATTTGGTGCATCACCAGGTTCTAAGAAAGAGAAACAGATGGCACTATAGCAGCTGCCCCATGGAGCACTTATTCCTACAGAAGAGAAATGTAACTGCTTACAACACCTGCTGCCTATCACCTGACTACACTTGACTGCCTTGTGTCTGTGTGTGCATGTGGAGAGCAGGCCAGCTGCCTTCCTCTGTAGCTCTCCACCTTATTTTTTGGGACAGGAGCTCTTACTGGGCCTGGAGTTCAGTGATTGGCTAGACTAGCTAACTACCTAGCTCTTGGGATCTGCTCCCTGGAAACTGACACCTTATAGTGAGGACTCAGAGAGGATTTTTGTGTGGTTATTGGAAAAAAGCACCATAGCCAAAGAAGGGAGAAGGCAGGGTGTGAACGCATGAAAAATGCCTGTAGGGAGAGAATGTAGAAAGGCTGGTGCCTGTGAAGAGCAAAGCACACAGGCAGAGGCGGCTTCTCCCTCTGCTCTTATTTACATGGACAGGAGCAAAGAAGGACACCAGAGATGTCTCGACAAACACGACTGCTGCTTATCTTTGGTGCAGTGGCTGCACCTTAATCTACTGCTACTACAGCCGGCAACTGGGACTCTGCAGTCACAGGCCTGCTGCTTCTCTGTCAGCGGCCCGGCCAACTCAGGAGCAATCTGCTGGGAATTCTGTTCCCGCAGGCATGGGCTCTGATGCTGTCATTAAAGGTGGCTTTAATTAAACACTGTTCTATTTTAACTAAGACTCGAGATTCAGGGCTGGGGTGGAAACCTGCTAGCTCAGAGAGGTTGAGTAGCACCTAGCTGACCTTCTCTCCTTGCTGGACTCTCCCAAAATGCACATCCTTTGGTTCCACCAAAAAAAAAAAAAAAAAAAAAAAAAAAAAAGGCTGTGCCACTCACAGTCGTCCCTCCCCATCTCTATCTTGCCCAGATAGATGCCCTCTGATGCTCTCTAGTTACTTTCTGTTGTTGCTAACTCAACCTCCTGCTACAAAGTTAATTTAATTAATGTAAATGCTAACTTGGGGTTCACAGTGTGCTCGGATATTCCCTGGGGTTCACAGTGTGCTCGGATATTCCCCACATAGGACCCCTTCTCAGGTCTACCCTTCATCATCACTTCAAAGAAATGGAACCCCACATTCCCACCACAGCTCGCCTAGTTCACCCATGAGCAGCAAAGCCAATGGCTGACAATGAGCTGGCTGGCAGGAGAGGCGCACATTAACCCTGATTATCTTTGGAACAGAAAGACATAGAAACTCAATGTGTGGGCTGACATGGGCACAAATCTGATCCAAAAATATAAATGACTAAACAAAATGCATAAACCCCTAAACGATAGAGTCACAGTCGCAACATTCAGGAGTAACAGAACGAGTGCTGATTCTAAAGATGAAACAAAAATTTTCCTTTAAGAGGAAGAGATAGCTGGGCAGTGGTGGCACAAACCTTTTATCCCAGCATTTGGGAGGCAGAGGCAGGCGGATATGTGTGAGTTCGAGGCCAGCCTGGTCTACACAGCAAGCTCCAGGACAGCTAGTACAAACTACATAGCCTATCTGAAAACAAAAGACAAAAACCAACAAAACAAGTGAAATATTAAACCAGGGATGGTGGTATACACCAGCACTCAGATGCCAAAGCAGGCAGGTCTCTGTGAGTCTGAGGTCAGCCTGGTCTACACAAAGCCTGCCAGGCTTACTTATACAGTGAGCCTCTGCCTCCATAAATAGACGGAAATATTAAAAACAAGTATACCAAGTATTAACTGGTGAGCTCTGGGGGTATGTATAGGGTATTCTTACCTAAGTCTTTCAGCTTCTATTATACACACACACACACACACATATATAATATGCAAGTTATATTATGTGTGTATGTATATCACACAACAGCTGATACGTAAATGTATATACAACTTGAAATGTATATACATCTTGAAAAAATTGTTATTGTATGTATGTGTTACTGAGGACTGAACTCAGGATTGCTGAAAAAAAATTTTACAATGAAGTTATAAAACAACATCCCCCTGGCCTTTTTAAAAGCCTCATTACTCAAAAATGAACCACAACAAAGAAAGACAAATTATTTCATATAAAGCCAGGATCCCATGCCATCTGGCTAATTTTCTGATTGTTAGCATGGCAGACACACCCACCATGTTTTTGTAGCTGAGAGCAATATTAATAGCATAAAGTGAAATGCTGACTCCCTCCACGTTTATCCAAGTGCAAGCATATCCTAGAGGTAAACATGCATGTGACACCAACTTCATACACGCACCACCCAGGAAGCGGTTCTTTCGGGAGAAGCCAAGTTCACGTGAATCTCAAAGCCAATCTTATGTGATCTGTCACACAGGTTTCAAGCTAACAGCTCCACATTATTTTCTGCTGTTTGTGAATTAACATTTGTGTGCTCAAGCATCACAGACCCTAAATACTTTTGTTAGGACCTAAATATACCTCCAGATGTTCAGTATCTCCAATACACAGTTCCATAGTGATATACCTCCAGATGTGCAGTATCTCTGGCACACAGTCCCATAGTGATATACCATCCAGATGTGCAGTATCTCTAGTACACAGTCCCATAGTGATATACCATCCAGATGTGCAGTATCTCTAGTACACAGTCCCATAGTGATATACCATCCAGATGTGCAGTATCTCTAGTACACAGTCCCAAGGAGGTTTGTTTTTTTTTGTTTTTTTTTTTAAACTGGGATCTAACACAGTATATTTCACAGATGGACAGGAGCCTTCAACACCTGACCTCAGCACAAACCATTTAGGATGTGTCAAGTAATAGCAGTTATGAGCCATTCTTTAAAATCACTCAGTGAGAGCAGGGCAAATGGAAAGACTACACATACTTGAAATCTTCTGAGTGAAGGTGAATGTCTCCACATGCCCTTCCACAGCATTTTCCAGATGGTGTTTTTCTTCTTGGAGAGCCATCCCAATCAAATGCAGCACCTTAAGCAAACAGTCTCACGTTTAGATGATAAAAAGTAGAAAACCCACAACACAAGTATTTAGAAAAGAATAAAAACACTTACTATTAAAAAATGACAAACCAGAGTCTGAACATGATTAAAACAAATCTCAACTGTTTATTCAGTCAAAGGGGCCAAGCTCATATCCTAACAGAGAACTTCCGGCAAGGAAAAATAAATTTTGCATTTCAGCTGGAAAGCGATCTCAAGCATGAATTCTCAGGGTTCTCTCCACCTACTGCAGTGACAAGCAATAGATGCATAGACGTAATTCCCAGCTTTGTCTCCTACCTACACTGCAACCTTAAAAAATCTAACCAGGTGGCCAAATTTAAGACTTGAGGCATCTAATATGCACTTACTCATCCTGATAATACCAAGTTTTCATCTTCAAGGACTAAATTTTCTTTTCTTGGTTTTTCGAGACAGGGTTTCTCTGTGAAATAGTGCAGCTGTCCTGGAACTCACTCTGTAGGTCACGCTGGCCTCAAACTCACAGAGATTCGCTTGCCTCTGCCTCCTGGGTGCTGGGATTAAAGGTTAGCATTCACCACCGCCTGGCTAAATTTTTTTCTCAAAATATTTTAGTGTAATTTAATTACATGTGTCTGAATGTTTGACTTCATGTATGTCTGTGCACCACGTGCCTGGTGCTCAAGGAGCCTAGAAGAGCATGTCAGATCCCTTGGAACTGGAGTTCCAGGTGGTTGTGAGCCACCATGTGGGTGTTGGGAACCGAACCCTAGACTTCCAAGACCAGACAGGGCTCTTAACCTTTTTAGCCATCTCTCCAGCTCCCTAAGCACTAAATCTTATCCATCTGAAATAGAGATGCTTTTGTCTTGAATGCCACAGTTTATTAAGTGTTTATAGTTGTTCCCACTCTTACAAATATTCCAACTATGCGTCTTAGTGCACTGAGCCTACTGCCCTATACCTCACTAGGCTCATCTTGCTTCCAAAGTTTGAAGGGGATGATGTGAGGTACTCTAGCTTTCCCTCCACGTATGCCAACTGGCCGCCTTGATGGGCGGAGTGACAGATCTGTACATAGGATGAGTGCTGTTCATTCTTGCCTCATCAGCCCCCATGGATATTTTTCTCACCTAACAGCAGCAGTCTCCAGGATACCACAGCTGCCTGTGTTTACATGTTAAATACACGCTTATAAAGGGCAGGGGTGAAGTTTACACACATCTTAATCGATGGCATACTTAGGCCTGCTGAGACAGTCAAGGATGGCAGGTGCCGAGGAAGGCTTGCTTTCACCTCAATTCTTGGCTTTCCTGCTTTCACATGACACTCTAGCAGGGAAGCCCTCAGAGACAACGGCATCACCTTTTTAGCCTAGAGACAGACGGTGTCTGTCCCTCTAGAGTTCTGAGGTTATACATACTGGATGTACAGAGCCTGCTATAAGGCATGGCATAGAGTAGGCAATCTACTGACGGAATGATGATGTCACCAAATGATGATGGAACAGGAAGTGATGTCACCAGTAGAGGAAAAGGAAGCTGGAAGACCCTTGTTGAGGCTCAGCTTCCCCGCTGGTACAATGGATAAAGCAGTAGCTGCTCATCAAGCCTGTGTGGATCTGGTAACTGAAGACTGACATTAAAGCTATAAAGCAAAAGTGGCCCTGCACTGGCCACCTTTAGTTACAGGAACCTAGGTATCCACGCCCCAGTGTCTTTAACTGTGAGATACGGACACTGAGGAGCTAAAGGTTCTTTAAAGAGGAACACCTGTGAAAGTATCTATATTCTGTTAGCATCACAGACTGTGCAAAGGCTGGGATCAAGGGACAGAGACAGGCTGGCTAAGGGGACCCAGTTAACCCTCATCACCTGGTGTAAAAGTATCAGGAGACACGTGGTTCACCAGAGATAAAGGAGAAAATACTAAAATATCATGTGGGCCTCATTTTTCCATTTATTGAGACAGACTTTCTTCAGCCACAGAAAACTGAAATACATATAAACCTACCCTTTGTAGCATAGCCTCTGACCAGGCCGATCCATGATGCTCTACAGCCCACTGCAGGATTGTTCCCATGATGTATAACATGACGTCACATTGCAGAAGGTTAACCAGACTTGCAAATAAGGGGCAGAACGGAGGCAAAGCCGGAGGAGGAAGTGCTAGAAATAAAGTAGAACACGTATGTTTAAGGAGTCATTCCTCTCTGTAGCCCTGGCTGTTCTGGAACTTGCTCTAAGTCCAGGCTGGCCTCAAACTCAGAGATTCTCCTGCCTCTGCCTCCTCTGTGTGGCATAAGGGTGTGAACCACCACGCCTGGCTTGTTAGGGACTTTTGATGTCTTCATTAAAGGATGTTTATTAGCACATATCTTTTAGCTGTATTTTACATTCTCAATGCCAACCAAACGCACAAGGGCAGCTGTATATTAAAAAAGAAAGAAAAACACAATCTGAGCTATACATCAAAAACACTCTCATGTCCTGCAATGTCTCATGATCTCCATCAAATTGTCGACCACACGATGACCTGGCACAGGCCTATGTCTCTCCTGTTGTGTGTATATATATGTTCGTGTGCTGTGTGTGTGTGGTACATGTGTAAGCAGGGGTGCACAGGTTAATGTTGGGTGTCTTCCTTGATTAGTTTCTGGAAATATATACCAGGCAGATCTACTGATGTCTGCCTACTCTAGCTAGCCTCCTGCTTGTTGAGATGTAAGGAGGGTCACCAAAACATGCCCGTATTTATTTACTTTTTATGTGTTTTGTCTGCATGTGTGCCTGTGTGAGGGTGTTAGGTTCTCTGGAACTGGAGTTATAGACAGTTGTTAACTGCCATGTGGTTCTTCTGAAGAGCAGCAATGCTCTTAACTGCTGAGCCATCTATCCAGCGCCACCCACCCATTTACACAGGACTTCTGGAGCTCTGAACTCTGGCCTCCTGTGCTAGGCTTTTATGGGTCATCTTTCATCCCTGTCTTGGCAGGCAGACAGGGCTGAAATCTGTTGTTAGGTCCAACTTCCCTACCCTGAAACCCTTCTCAAGCACAAGCAGCATCGCTTGGAAGAAAGCTGCGGAGGGCAAGCACTGAGACATCAGCAGGAACAGATGGGCACACTAGGCCAATTCAGGGCCATTTCCAGATGTCAGGGGAGGGAGTAACATCTTCCAGTGGGCGAACGTCGTACTAACACTGTATTTGTTCTTCCTCAGAACAGGAGAAACTTCACATGAAAAGCTATTTGAACTCTCCCACACTACCAAGACTGATCATTGTGGCCAACAGAACACTGTTTTGTCAGTAAGAGACTGATGCTGACTTCTGGAAAGAAGATTAAATACCTGTATCTTCCCTGTTTTGTCTTTTCAATTTCCGTTGGGCTTCTTCTGCCTAATGGAAGACAATGTAACAGGAACAAGAATTACAATACATAACATTAGCATCTGTTTTTAACCCGCCCCACCTTTAAGAATAGGTACCCACTGCCCAGGCTGGCCTTGAACTGATCCTTCTGCCTGGATTCCAGGCAGGAGTTAATATGTGTGAATTGGGCAGGTGGTTTCTACCTCATTAATGTTTAATCCTCCCTCCACTACTCATATATCAAGGTTAATTCTTTTTTTGTCAGTTAAAAGAATCCTCAAATGTGTACTTTAAGATTCAGGGAAAACAGATACAAACTGGAAACTTAACTTAGGTTTGAATGCTATGAAATATATATTAAGAAAATGAGAACTTCACAATCATTTTTATTTTTTAACACCATTCATGGAAAAAGTACATCAAATGAAGACTGCAAACATGCAAGTCTTTGAAATGACTAGGAAAACTTCATAAAAGCCAAAACCCGTATCAAGCTATCCCGAGTGTGAATGTGTATCAAGTTGGCTAGTCGAACCTGACACAAGCTGAAAATCTGTTTTCAGAAGTCAAGAAAAATGAACTGGGGATGTATCGCTGTGGCAGAGTGCTTGCTAGCACATGCAAAGTCCTGGCTTTGACCCCAGCACAGGTAAATAAAGAAACAGATAAAGTCAGGTGTGCATATGTGCATTCGATCTTATTCCCCTATGCACAGACAATGCGGTGAAGGCCTTACCATGTCAGACCTGTGGCGATGCTATTTGTCCTCTGGGGTCCCTTTTCAGTGTGTCAGGCATAAGCTTGACCTCCACAGGAAAAACATACATAGCACTTCCTTTTGCACTGACCTCCCCCTTACCTTGGACTGCTCTGCCCTGGAGAAGTGGTAGAAATACAGGTTGAACTCCTGGGCACACTCTGGCTTCAGCTCATACATGCCTCGTCCTGTCAGCCCAGGTTTCCTATGAGGGAAGAGTAGAATTAGAAAAGCCACACTTACCAAGAGCCTTAGACGTTCCAGTAAGACTGGGGCTCTCACCCCTACTGCTCTGTGGGTAGACGTGACACTACACCCCCAAAGCCCTAGCTGGAGCCATCGTGTCCAGCGTCTCCACTTTGAATTGGTCCTAACTGCAAAAGTGAATTCGATGGAGATGTAGCTCAAAAGCCCAACAGAACAGGTTTCAAAACTGATACATTTCTAAGCCTCTGAACACCACATGCACGCTGTTAACTTTCCTGTTTCGTATGTAATATACTCTAAAAAAAAAACTTTTATAGGACAAATTCCATTAAAACACCTGAATAAAATAACACTCCACAGTTAAAAACCAAGCAGGAGGGAGAAAGCATTTAATACAGTGAGGACCAATGTATCTAATATATAAAAAAATAGGCTATAAAAGTACGATGGGGATGAATGGCTAGGGAGAAAATGACAAAAAGGTGCCGCAGTCTACAGGTGGTCAATAAACACCACACTGCATGATGAAATGGCAGTAAGGGAACAAGCGCACCCATTTACTATACAGAGCATAAAGTGTACCAGGCTGGAGAGGAGCAGTGAAGTGGCCCCTGGTCCTCAGTTCAGTCCATAGCAACAACATCCCCTCCCAAGTGAGCAAGTGCATACACATTCGAGTGTTGACAAGAGCAGGGACTAGCAGAGAGTAAACTGATGTACTGCGGGGAGGCAAGCTGCAGTACTGTCAGGACATGGGCCTTGCTTTCCTCTGACCTAGCAGTTCCTCAAAGCAAGCCTGATGGCCTGTGTTCAATCCCCGGAACCCTATCGTAGAAGAGAACCGATTTTCTCAAGTTGCCCTTCGACTTCTGTTGTGTGTGTTTGAGCGCAGGTGCACACAAAACAAATAAATGTTTAAAAAAAAAAAAATCAAACACAAAATATGACAAACTCACTTGAAATGGGCAACGGTTTCGATGACGCTTTCCATGCCAGTCTCCTTGTTCTCCTAAAGTAGCAAGAGACAAGTGTGCTCAGTGGCGTGGACAGAGCTGCAGCACTCTGAGCAGTGTGCTAGCCAGCCTGGTCCAGGAGCATCCCTCTCGCCACATCAGAAAGCAGAGGCTCTTCCCCGCTGAACCTCTAGCGTCAGGATGGTGTGACTGAGCACAGCCAACCAATTAATCCACACCTGGAACAGCAGAGCCCTGGGATGTGTGGATGTGTGAAAAGGTCAAAGGTCTCATCTATTGTAGAGGGGGCTAAAGAGACAGTTCAGCAGTTAAAAGCTTTTGTTGCTCTTCCAAAGGACCCACGTTCAAGTTCCAGAACCCACATTAGGTGGTTCACAAGCATCTGTAACTCCAGCTCCAGGGGATCCAGTATCTTCTTCTGTGCTCTTTGGGCATCTACACTCACAGGTGGACGCACCCCACATAGATACATAATTTAAAACACACACACACACACACACACACACACACAGAACTGCCTTAATGAAAAAAAAAAAAAAAAAAAAAAAAAAAAAAAGGCCTTTCTCAGCTATAGGAGCTGAACTTCTGAAAAGCTCCATGGCTGAAAATGGCCCTTGGAGGAAAGACAGTTACAATTCAACCCATGAATATCCTTGTACAGGTGACTTCAGTCACCTCAATAAGATAATGGCTTATTGTAACAAAGACTTTAATCCAGCACTGGGGAGGCAGAGGCAAGGGAATTTGAGGCCAGCCTGGGCCACACACAGAAACTGTCTTGAAAAACCAAAATCAAGGGGGAAAAAAAAGGACTCTTCTAGTGCTTTCGAAGGAAAAAGCTCTGACAATGCGGGTCCTCAATTGGGTTGAGTGTTCTGTGCAGCCATGGCAAGCTCAGAAAGACCTCAAGATGCCGCCCTCTAGCGGGACAAAAACTTAGCACTAAGACCTTTGCTTGCTAGTCAAAGTTCCCAATGTTTTCTTCTCCAAATTACTCATAGTAACTCCACTAACTGGAGTTACTCACATCTTAGAACTGTAACTTGTACGAAGTACACAGAGATTAACCTGCCCACACTGATGGGTGGGGATGCTCTAGGCACTTACATCTTCAGGTAGAGACTTCACCAGCTCGCTGTGTGCCATGGGTTTGATGCTCAGCTGATGGATAATCTCCCGCTTAATTTCATCTGTAGCGCTCACCTGTCCAACCCCAGGACTGAATCTTTCTCCTGTCCAAAATGAAAAGGTAGATGCACACATTTTACAGACCCATGATACTTACGTGATACATACTTCTAGTTCCTGCAACAGAGTGCACTCCTCTGTCTGAGTCACTTTGCTGTGGGAAGGCAAAGATTGTTGGGAGCAGTTCTCAGCACACTTGAGTGTGAGGCTGCCTTGAGGGCGGCTGGCTGCTCTGGGGTAGGATGAGAAGGGAGAGGGCCTTAGCTTGCTCTGGTGGAGGAGGGGCTTCCTCTCCGCTTCTGTCTAGGGGCAGGCAGGATCTCACCTTATGCCTCTTCATTAGCATCACCTCTGCCTGGTGGAGCTGCTACCCAAGGCCCCAGAAGGTCTGAAGCAGCAGAGTGAATGACAGAGCGGAGGAGAAAGAACTGGGAAAGAGGGGTAGGCCCTGGAGACACAGTAATAACGAACAGACATCTGTGAGCCAAGGGTTTCGTGCTGCAGTTAACACTTTTGGGGTCCGGAAGCCATTCATAGCAAGAGCCACAGGGAGATGAGAGAGTGAGGGTTTAAGTACCAGCGGCTCTGCTCACCACACTTACTAGACAGTGCAAGCCCGTCCCCCAAATAGTCTTTCAGCTCCTTCTGCTTCAGCCATTGCATCCTTTCCGGTCCCTCTCCTAAACCCAGGGACCCTGCATGACTAACGGAGCACTGCTCAGGAGCTCTCCCCACCCACCATCTGCAGACATGTGAGCCAGTCTGGACTCACCGACAAGCATGATGATGAGGTACAGCATCTCTTCTATTAGAGTGTTGTTCTGCTGAACAACATCCTGCAGGAAGGGCAAGTCCAGAGGTAAGAACACGAGCACACCGTCTCTTACAGCAGAGGCTTCCTCAGCACTTGGGGGGGGGGGGAGTGACACGGGGGCTTACCTTATGAGTAACCTCGGAACTGAATCTTTTCCCATAGTCAGGCGTGCTGAAGATCTGATAGAGTTCAAACCGGCTGAGCATGATCATCAGGAAGTGATTTGGATCCATCATAGAGACACCTGTCTTTTTTTGTTTGTTTGAGAGAAAGGAGAAGAGGAAGGTCAGAGGGACATTCATTGTTAGTGAGTTGTTTTAGTTCACACAAGAAAACACAGTTATCTGACCACCAATTCTGAGAAAAGATGGACACCTGCTTAGCCATAGACCCTGTATGGTGTGGCGGACAAGGGGGGACAGGACTCTTAAGTTAGTCAAACAATCTACACAAACAATACTCCCTAAAACCTAAACCCCCATGAGAACTGCATGGTCTACCCCAGCCTCCATTTCTGTCGGTTCTTAGGAGACTGCTATGGGTTTAGTTGTATCTTCCTAGCAGTGCTCACTGCCTACCAGGAACCGAGAGAAATATCAACGAACCTCCTAGTTTGTAAATACGTATAGCGTTCCTGAGGTCTCCTGTTGTGAAATATTCCTTTACACTGTCTGAAGGTAAAGGACCAATAGATGACAAGGAGATATAGCAGGGACATCTAGACAGAGAGAGAGCCCTGGGAAGAGGAAGGCGGGGCCAGCAGCTGGACACAGAGAGAAGGCAAGACAAAGAGGAGGAGAGGAAGAAGTCACCAGTCACGAGGCAACACACAGATCAGTAGAAACGGACTAATTCAAGTTATAAGACCTCGGTTGTTTTTTTGTGAGCTGGTGATCCAAAGAAAAATCTGTCTACAATCCCTCACCTTCTCCTTTTGTGATAAGCTTTTATTTTGTTTTAATTTTCTCTTAATGCCATTTAAAAACTGGATCTCAATAGCTGGGAACTGAACTAGAGTCCAGTGCTGGACCGTCTCCACAGCCCTCTCATATTCCTGTTGTTGCTGTTATTATTATTAGTCTTTTTGAGACAGAGTCTCACCATGTAACCCGGCTGGCCTTGAACTCACAAGGATTTGCCTGTCTCTGCTTCCCAAGTGTTGGGATTAAAGGGCTGTGCCACCAAGCCAGTTTATCTTAAGAAATTTTGTGTTTATATGTGTGTGTATGACATGTGAGTGTTGTGTCTACAGAGACCAGAAAGGCATCAGATCCCGTGGTTGTGGGTGTCTGATGTAGATGCTGGGAACAGAACGTGGCTTCTTTGAAAGAGCAGCAAGAGCTCTTAAGAACTGGGCTATCTTCCGCGTCACAGGTTCTGATTAGCACCTGGGTGGATTTGAGAGGCAGGAGGCTATGGGACAAACAAAGCCGTGTGTGGCATGCTGAACCTGACGGCTCTGGAAACGAGGTGGGAGCAGTGTGCAGGCTGCTGGCCTCGAATGGGCAGTTAGCAGGGGGCAGAAATCTGGGGTGAGGGCTAAGTGACTGGCAGTGGGAGCAAGGCCAAGCCTCCCCATTACCCTGAGGTCGGGGCTTTTAACTCATTACCTGAAGCATCACTATGTCCTTGTCGAACATCTCTCGTCTGCACTTCACATTATGGTAGTAATAGATCTACAAACAGGAATTCATAACATCAGGTAAACAAACATTGACGGGTATGAATTCCTCGTCGTTCCCCCACTCCAAGAAAAAGCCTATGTTTGTGTGCGAGCACAAGTGTGTGCCTGCCTCTGTCCATATGGGTCTGGCGTGGGTCTTTAGTCAACACCATCTTAGCACAAAGAAACCAGCAAGAGATGCATTAATGGTCGTTACAGTTTGCTGAAATTGGGGATGAGGGGAGCAGGGGTGGTTGAGATGGTGACATATGATGACCTGGGTTTGATCCCAGAATTCACACGTATGCAGGTTAGTTTTGTTGCCAACTTGACAAAAGCTGAGGTCAAATGGGAAGAGGGAACCTAAGCTGAGAAAATGCCTCTGTAATTGCAGACTGGCTGGTAGGCAAGTCTGCACAGCATTCTCTCTGTCTATGACTGATGTGGGGAGGCCCAGCCACTGTGAGCAGTTGCCCTGGTTGGCAAGTGGCCTTGGGCTGTACAAAAAGAAGCTAAGCAGTGTTCCTGCCCCGACTTACTTCTACAATGGCTGTAAGATGAAATAACACCCATCCCACAGCTACTTCCGGCCATGGTATCTATCAAGGCAGCAAAAAGCAAACTAGGCCAACGTGAATGTCAGGGACATAACTCAAGCCATCATGTTTTCCTTCAAGTGCCCTTAACTACTGAGCCATCTCAATGCCCACACACCTGGTATTTAACCTAATTTAAGTAAGTGAAACAAATTTTAGTTTTTTTCTATCCAACTTTGTCCTAAAAATTGTTCAAATAAATGTTAAGACCACTGCTACCCATTTCCACTTTCCCTGATAAAATATAAAAAATATAAGAAACCTTAGCTCACCTTGTATTTAATTTTTCTAACAACTTAATACTGACATTAAACCCTTTAAAAAATATTCGTGTGCGCGCATGCGCTCGTGCGTGTGCGTATGAATACCCTCATAGTCAAAAGAGGGTGTCAGATCCCCTGGAGTTAGAGTTATAGAGGTGGTGAACAACCTGACATGGATGGGAATTGAACCAGGGTCCTCTGCAAGAGCAGCAAGCACTCTTAATGCTGAACCATTTCTCTAGACCCCAGATTCCAAACCTTCAATGACTAAGTCCATTTAAAACTGTAAAAGGTTTCTCATAAGAACCAATGAATGGAATCAAAACATCACAGAATTAAAAAACAAACAAAACCCACTTACCTGGTTTACTAACGAGAAGCCATTTCTTCTCCACATCCCAGCATGCACTTGGGCACATAAGACAAGACATCTAAGAGGATGCTCTATCAACATGGGTGGGCTCAGTTCACTCTGTGTGTTTAAAAAAAATTGTTCAAATTTGCAAAAGGAAAGCTGGTTGATTGACAGGAAAGCTTACAAGATAATATGTCTTTGTGTCAATTTAGCTAGGTTATTTATGGTCATCCCAATCTAGCTGTGGCTGAGAGGCATTCTTTATGAGTAATATTTTAGTCAAGTTTGAAAATTACGGTAAATTATCCTCTATAAAGTGGGTGGGCCTCATCAATCCAGACGGAGGCTGTAAAAAAGTAAGGCTTCTCTGTGTTGGGGTACACACATGTCATGGCACAAGACAGGCTCTCACAGCTGCTGTGACCTGTGAGCTTCCCTGAATTCTCTTGTCTTTGGTAGGGTTATAGAAGCGTGGCTGCTGCAAATAGCTCCTCCTGGTTCTGCTGATACAAACCATCTTACCCACTGAGCCACCCACCCCTTGGCCCGTCACCCCCTGCTGCAAAATTGTGGTCTTTGAAGGAGTTCTACCTCCATGCGGAACTCTGTACTTGTGACTAGAATGCCAACTGTCCTCTGGGCTCGCCAGTGTGCCAGGATGCTCTGCGGACTCATTTCCAACCCCATAAACGCATGAGGCAAGATCTTGAAACAGCTCCTTAACCCTGCTCCTACCATGTGCACACACAAACTTGACACATCCTTGCTGGTTCTGTTTCTCTGGAGAACGCGAACTTGGTTTCAAACACAACAAACATAATGACTAGATATTCTTTTTAATGTCAAAGCCACTTACTAGAGGTAGGAGCTCAGGAAATTTATATGCCACTTCACTTTTGCTTAATAATACATGCAAACCTGCACGGGAGAAAAAACAAACAAAAACAAATTTCTATAGGTAAAACTGTGTTTACTTGACTCAATGAGCACCCAACTTTACTGCTTAACTTTTAAAACAGTCTTTGGGAATGTACTGGATTACAAACTAAGTTATAAAATGGAATGCATTTAAATAAAGCTTTTCAACAAATCTACAACAGAGGCAGCTAGAACTCATCTTCATTAATACTGTTGACATTTTTTGAAATAATGCTAAATGTACAGATACAGCCAGAACAGCTCGATAGCAACCAAACCAATTTATACACATTATGCCAGTGTGGAGGTATCTCCTGGGCCATGGGTTTCATTCTTGCTAGAAGTTGAGATCCTTCTGGTAAATGAACAGAGAAACTGGACCTGGACTTGTTGGTCTATGCTGACCCTGACTTCAGAATTAAGTTCCTAGAATTTATGTCCTAGAATTTAGAGTCAAAACCAATTTACCTCCTACCCACAGGAGGAACATTCTAGCTCAACCATCGGCCATTCCAAGGCTACCATTTAGGTCATTCCCTTGACAGACTGCTCATCAGTATGGAGTCTTCAAGAGGCTTCCCTCACTGGGTGAGCCAGCTATATGGACTGTTTATTTTGCTCTCTGTTCTGACCACAAACATCCAAGGCAGGGCTCATCTAATACTGGGAGATGAATACTTCCAGATATTCATAGCACGGACCAGAAATTAGTATATTTCTGGAGTATTAGCTTTTCATTGTGGATGACTATTAGCATCAGCTTCTAACCAGATGATCAGGTTTTGGAAGGATAAAGTGGTAAGTCACTGAGATGAAGAAATTCTTTCTGCCTCTAGTCTAACACTTGACTAGAGGGCTGTTACAGGAAAGAGTATTTCTCCTATAATCAGAACTTTATTATCTCCTCTGTCCTGCCCTTCTTTATTCGGCCTTTCCCTGCCTCCTTTCCTTCCTCTTGTTACTTAGGGACAGGGTCTCACTCTGTAGTGCAGGTTGGCTTTGAACTCATGGCAACTCTTTTCCTGAGTCTTGGGATCACAGGCATTAGCAAGTGTCCACAAATAAAAGTGTTTACAAATAAAAGCCTCAGGAGTCTCAGTGTAAGTGATCTCTGCCTATAACCTGATGGCCAGGCCCTAGAGATGCAGGATATAGAGGGCGGGCTGTCAGCCAGAGAATGTGATGATGTTCACAATGCACCCTTTCAGAAGGAAAGGAGTCATCACTACTTGTCCCCATGACATGAAAGTGATAACAACTTGATTCATAGTTTAGTAATTTAGATGAAATGAACCAATTCCTTGGAAGACACAAACTGTTAATACTCCGATGAGGAATGGATAACCTAACAAGGCCCTGATCTCTCAAAGGAGTTGAATCAGTAATAAAGAACCTTTTCAATATATATATACATTTAAGGAAGCCATGGTATGGATTCTCCATCATCTCTCACGGACGCATACAAAAATAAAACAAAAGCATACCTTCGTAGCACATTTAAAAAGTTACCGAGCCACAATCATTAATTACAGGCTCTGTGATGGCTAACAGGAAGTCACTATTTTCTGAATTAAGAATGAACTAAAGGAGGGGCTGGAGAGATGGCTCAGTGGTAAGGAGCATCGGCTGCTCTTCCAGAAGACCTGGGTTCAATTCCCAGCACCCATATGGTGATCTCACACAGACACACATGCAGGCAAAATACCAATGCACATAAAATAAGAAAAATAAACTAAAAAGGTTGCTAAAAGTGAACTAAAGGGAACACAGTTGAGTAGGATAAGACATCTAGAGTCAAGAGGTCTCTAAGCAACGCTTCGAGGGACCCACCAAGAGAATTAGGTAAGTCACCAGGATTGTAAGTGACTTACAAAACAGCCTGAGATCAATACAGCATTCACTTGCAACCTGTTTAAAAGGTTACTGATCAAAGCAAGAAAGAGCTGAGAGAGCTCAGGTGGCTTCAATTTATTAGTAGTGGCTTAAAAGTGAGTGATCGGTGTGACCTGTCACAAGACTGTGTATGTGCAGTGGTGTTGGAATACGGCCCGCAGTACACTATATGAGACGCGATGCCCAAACACCTCCATGCCAGCTTGGCTTCTTGTTGTGACACTAAGGGCTCTCTATGCCTCAGTCCTCCCGTCTGTGGACCAAGCATAGTGACTTCTACTTCACAACAGAATGCCCAGATCGGTGAACAATGTAAAACCCTCAGGGTGATGCCCAGCACACAGGAGGTATTTATAAACACTACAAGCATCACTACAGACAACTTTAGGGTTCTTTTTTTAGGGGCGATGCTTTACCTGCAAGCAAGCGTGAAATTGGGAGGTGAATGCTAACTTTTTCTTGGGAAACACAGTATCTGATAGTTTCCACTGAGTGTCCACAAATACTGAGTGTGATTGGCTGTTCACCATCAGTAAAACCACCATGACACTGCATCAACACAGCGAGGCATTTCTTGTAAGCTTCAATTAACACTTTTTCCTAAAAAAGAGGGTTTATAATGTAAGTTACTCAAAAGACGGACTTAGCACCTCAAATTTCACAAGTAAGAACCTCAAGAAATAATAAGAACCAATCAAACTCAGTCCTCCCTCCCAGCATGGGTCCCTTTGTGCCACTGTCCTCTGTTCAGTGGATGACATCACTTAAAAATAAAGCTGTGGAAATCTAGACGTTACCAGTAATGTCCCTGCTGTCTAGTCTATTATCAAAGTGACAGCTTTTCTTTTCTTTTTCCCTCAAAGCTAGCTGTTTTCCCATTCTCCATAACTCAACAGTGTTGGCAAGCATCTCTCTATTAACCTTCCGGCTTCAACTCTTGTACCATCCATCCATTCTCCACAAAGAGTAATTTTACAAACACAAACTGAACCATGTCACTGTTAGGTAGACCCTAACATCAGCCTCTCACTGCAACTAGACTATGCCTGAGATGCCCCCAAGGTCCCGACATCAGGCAGTCCTGCCCATCCTTAGACGACCACAGGCCTGTCATCACACAGAACGATGCAGTCGGTCTCTGACTCAGAAACCCTCTTTCTCTGTCCCACAGGTTTTCATACACTGTTCAAGTCTCACGGACACGTCTCTGATGCCGACTTACACGGGTTCTTATTGGTGAAGGAGGATTATGGGAAATGAACACAGCACATGAGTCCCTCCCTGATTATTTCAGAAGGGGAGCTTGTGAATCTGTACTGGACACACAGGCAGAAGGAAGCGTGCTGCTTCTGAGCTAAGACGTAGAAATATTTCCTCAAACCTCTTGTTTTCACTTAGGCTTCTGTCTGCCCTACTCTTTCTCACAACTCCCATCACCACAGAAAGGAACTCACATCCAAAGCGCACCAATCCTGCACCATTGAAATCACGTGTGTTAGTTTCATTTGCAGTGTGAAGGCTGCTTCCCACTCCGGCTCCATTTCAATGTGCTGGCCAACTTGGCGTGTGATCGGGTCCATTCCCTTGGAAAGCAGAAAGGTTTGTTAGAATAAAAACTAGTCTTTTCCTCACACAGAAACCCGAGGAGCGATGCATGAAAAAACAAAAATTGATTACAGGGACTATTCAGATAATGTAGAATGAAACAGGAAGTGTCAGGGAAAAGCTAAGAAATCCAATAAATCTCCTTAAAATCCATTTTGTATGTATGTATGTATGTATGTATGTATGTATGTATGTATGTATGTATGTTTGAGACAGGGTCTCCTTAAGCAGACTGGCTGGCCCAAAGCACATGATCTCTCTGCCTCAGTTTCCCGAATGTTGGGATTATAGGTATGTGCCAGCACATTTTTGCCAGGGTTTGTGTGCCAGTGGTGGCTGAACCCACATACACTAAGCAATTGCTTCAGCAGAGTTCCATCCTCAGCCCCCTGACAGGCTTGTAACATGTTACTCAACTCAGAAATATACTAGACAGTTATATTAGAAGACAAGTGTTATACTTATCCACTAACACATAGCTCACAGTGTTCAGAGGGCCAGAATGAAAACAGACAAACACCTTTTGATACAAAAGAGTATAATTTTTTTAGAAACCAGTTAAGCTACCCTGGTGTATAAGAACCATTTACTAACAGAGAATATAGAACACCTCCAACATTTCCCAAAGGGAATGACCTTTTTAAAACAGCTCTTGCCTAAGTGTTTTAGAGAAGTCTCCTGTCTTCTGTGTTCGAACTGCATACATGTTGATTTCTTTCTACTTCTAGATTCTGATTTGCATGTAGGTATGCTTCACAAATAGACTGATCAGGAAAACAGTCTAGACTCTACTATGTGTTGATTTGACTAAGAGGAGAAGGAATTGTGGAACACCAAAAATAAAACAGGGGCCATGGAGATGGCTCAGTGGGCAGCAGAGCCTGATGTTAGCTGAGGACTAGAGTCACCCTGAGACCCACACTGTGGAGGGAGATTTGACTGCCATGAGCTGTCCGCTGACTGCCTCAAATGTGCTACAGCATCCATTCACCAGCAAGTACACACACACACACACACACACACACACACACACACACACACACACACACACATCCAGAGGCTGGGAGTTTTTTGGAGCTAGGCCTAGTGGTAGAATGCCTGCCTACCGTTTGGGTACAGGATGCTGAGTTTGTCATCCAGCACCTGAGAACAACTTAAGTGTATTTCCAAATAAGTACATTAAGAGAACAACCACAGAAAAGGACTTTCAAACTCTAAAAATGCACATATTAATGTACTCTGTACATTCATGGTGACCAGAAGAGGGCACTTGATCCCCTTGAACCTGAGCTTAGGTTAGAGCTATCAAGTGGATGGATGGTAGGAACTGAACCTGGGTCCTCTGGAAGAACAGTCAGTTCTTCTATCTGCTGAGCCGTCTCTCCCGTTCCAAACAAAACATCTTAAAAAAAAAATCTTATATTTGCTGTGTATGCTGGGGCCAGAACTCATGCCTCTGGCCACTGCAATAAGAGCTTTTCTTTCTTTCTTTTATAAGCACTTTTCTGTACTGAGCCACCTCACTGGTCCACTGAAACATCTTTTGCTAGGATCTCACTTAATCTATTCAAGGAGTCTCAATTATAGAAGAATTTCTTGATCTTTTGGAAATGCACCCAAAATGGGGGGTAGGGAAGCGTACAGAAATGTGTTCACACAGAAGTATGTTCAGTTCATACATACCTGCATGCACTTCAGTAATTCCAAAAAGGCATCAAAACCTTCTAAGAACTTGTGCCTCAGCTCATCTGACCACTCTGTCGGTTTGCTAATCAGCACATACCTACACAGACAGACAACAGTGGCAGTGAGCACACGAAACCTGGCATTTTCCAGGCTGTGACTCGTTTGGAAATGAAGGAAGCACTCACTTGAGATCTAAGATGAGGCTCTGAACTCTCCTGAACTTGAAGGCTTGGAGGGCAGTGTAGCGTTCAAACTGGAATCTGCCCTGGGCATCCCGTTGTTTCAAATGGTCCATGAAGGCCTTAATGATAACAGTCATCAGGTTCTCTTCCGTGATGAGCATTCGAGCCTAAAACAGAGTTTATCACAAAGTCTGGTCATCAAGTCCTGTGCCCCAGGGAACCAAGAGCCATTATCACAACTTCGGCACCCACACTTTAACTTTCTCAGCACAGGTATCTGTCCCAAGTGCACTACCAGATCCTTCCAAAGACTGAACTGTATTTTATGTGTATGAGCGTTTGTCCACACACACACACACACACACACACACACACACACACACACACACACACACATATGTGCAGCATGGGTGTGCAGTGTCCACCAAGGCCAAAAGATGGCGCAATGACATAACTTCTCCTTAACTGGGTCACGCGTGCACACACTCTACAGTAGGTATGGGTATTCATTGCAGAGTCCAGACGTTTATATCACTGCTTTTCTAAAGTTCAGTACGAAACTGTTCCTCCTCTTTGTTGTACCGGGTGACATTTATTTTTGCTTCACTGTCTCTGGGAAGTGGAAGGCCTCATAGCTCCTGAGGTCTGCCATCCAAACAAACAGTTAGACTTGTGCATTCTTCCAGAGCTGGTGCTTATACCTACCTACCTTCAAGTGTGTGTGCAATAGAAGACCCAGTATGCATTAAATATAAGTACGGCTATAAGAGAGCTTACTGCCAACTATCCTTCTGTTTTTAGTTTTTACTTGATATACAAATTTTTACATAGAGAGTATCTCGTAGCACTTCATACAATTTCTCTCATTCGTTCTAACCACCATCAGGCATACGTTCCTATGATATTTAGCCAGGTCTGGACTGCTGTCATCTGCATTGTTTTTAGGTCTGTGCTATTACAAAAGATGTCACAAATATGCACTATGGAAAATGGCAGAAATAACTTCCTGCAAGTAGAATCACCGAGAGGGAGTGCAGTCTAAGTTTTGACACTATCACCAACCTCCTGCCATAAAATAGCTCAGTCATCCCAATGCCCAGCCAGTATGTGAGCCTCCTCATAACTCTCTATTTCATTTCCATCTTCTGTAGTAAAGTGAGAGCGCAGGCGTCAAAGTAGATTTACTTTCCGGTGAGGGGAATGGAAGGTGTGAGAATGACCAAGAACTCCCCAGGGACGGTGACAAGTGCAGGCGGGTGACAGGAAGGGACTCTGTCCTGTTTGCTGTACTGATTGGGAGGGTAAGGAAAGCTCAGGCACCCCACTGGGCTAGGAACAGCCATGCAGCCCCAGCTTGGGACAGGGGAGGAAGGGCTGGAAACTTAGCGGGCACAACACTGGGAGTAGGCAATTTCACAGCCAAGGCACAGGCAGTTGAGGTTAACGTCAGAGATGGTTGGGCCTAAAAAACCGTAGGAGGTACATTGTCCAAGGTTACCCAGAAAGCTTTCAGTCCTTGCACTGGAACTTGTTGCTAGCCTTTCAAGACAACTGTCATCATTAAACAATGATTACACATCCATAGCAACTGTTACCACAGACCCCACCACTTGATGCATTGGCCTACGATCCGACTTGCTTTATAAAATAGTATCATTTTCTAACTCAGTTATTTTTTAAAATTCATATGAAAATTTGCACTGCCAGACCCAGTACATATTTTACAACATATTCACACTAGGCTAAAGACTCCTGTAAGACTGACCAAAAGAAATGTTTCAGGGACATGTTCTGGTCAAACTCAACACTACAGGATCTGATCAGGAGGATGCTGACTGGGGCAGTTAAGAAAATAGACTGGGGGGGCTGGAGAGATGGCTCAGAGGTTAAGAGCACCGGCTGTTCTTCCAGAGGACCCAGGCTCAGTTCCCAGTACCCACACGGCAGCTCCCAACTGTGTGACTCCAGTTCCGGTGGATCCAGCACCCTCTTACAGAAGGCAAAACACCAGTTCATACAAAATAAAAACAAATTATAAAAAAAAAAAAAATAAGCTAAGCTGGGCACTGGTGGCACACGCCTTTAATCCCAGAACTCAGGAGGCAGAGGCAGGCAGATCTGTGAGTTTGAGGTCAGCCTGGGCTACATGGTGAGTCCTGGGACAGTCAGGGTTACACAGTGAAACCAGACTCAAAAAAGACCATGACTCTGGTGCTCTTGAATGCCACCACTCTACCTGCTAGTTTCTGTGCATGTGCGTGTATACAGGAGGTCGAGGGAACCTCCCGTACCATTTCTCAAGCACCATCTACTTTATGAGTCAACTTCTCCCACTGGCCTGCAACCTCCTAAGCAGGCGAGGCTTGCAGGCCACTGAGCCCCAGGACCCTCCTGTCCCTACCTGCCCAGCTCGCTCCTGGCTTTTTTATGTGGGTTCTGGGAATCAAACTCAGGGCCTCGTGCTTACAAATCAAACACTTTACCAACTGAGCCATGTCCTCAGTGCTCTAATTACTGGCCCCTGATTTAAACCACTCTGACATGAAGGCTGAGTTAACGGGAAGGTAATTCTGGTGACAAAGGTCGCATCGCTATAGAACATGTTTATTCTTGCTAGTATCTAGCACATATTATTTTGAGCTAGGAATGTGTTAAAGAGTTACTAATGAAGCTTCTCAAAGAAACTTTCCCAGTAGGGTTAGCTTGGGCTACACAAGACTGTTTAAAAAAAAAAAGAGAGAGAGAGAGACTAAGAAAACTACAGATGTGAAAAGTATCAAATAGAAAATGCTAGACCATGCAAGTCAATGTAATTGGAAATGTGAATAATTAGCAAATTCTCAGTAGTCATGAAAGCCCCTCAGCCAGGTCTGTAGATGTGACTAACGCAGCCCTCCAAATCCCTACATCTCCTGGGACACCTCAGCTCAGCACAGTCTTCTCTAGCTTGCTGCTTCAACTTCTACTGTAAATTTTAATTCACCGATTAGTGTATGTGTATGTGCCTGTGCTCCACAATGCGCACAGGGAGGTTAGAGGACAATCTGCAGGGTCCATTCTCTTCTCCTTCTACCCTGTAAGCCTCAGGATCATACTCAGGTATAATAAGGCTTAGCAGCAAGTGGTTTTGCCAGCTGAGCATCTCATCTCACCCTCCCTCGCTGCACTGAGTTCTAGTTAAGTTCATGAGATTTATTTTACCGCCTTCCTTCAATTTCTTCCCCATCTAATAGACAGCGCGGTCTTTTAAAACCACAAATGTAGGGCTGGAGCTATAGCTCAATGGTAGAGTGAACTTACCTAGCTTGTGTGAGGCCCTGAGTTCCGCACAACATAGACATACCCACACATACTAACATACACACACTCATACACATATACTCACATACAGACATGCACACACATAAGTCAAAATACATCGGTGGAGGTGTCTCTCGTGCCATTAAGATGAACACACAGTGCTTTGATCTGGCCTATAGCAGTAGCATTCGTTAATGGCAGATTGCTAAAGGGGTTCTCTACTAGAGTACATTTTATTTTTTCTTTTTTTTGTGACAGGGTTTCTCTGTGTAAGAGTCCTAGCAGTCCTGGAACTCGCTTTGTAGACCAGAATGGCATTGAACTCACAGAGATCCTCCTGCCTCTGCCTCCCGGGTGCTGGAATTAAAGGCTTGCATTAGAACACATTACTTAACAAAAAGCAATGAACTCCCCTGTCCCCTAGAAAATGCAGTTGTTAGGAAAGTGAGTAAAAACTGTTCTTAAAGCTCCACAGCCTTGTTCCAAGCTCAGGGTCTCCAGGAACACTGAGCTCCTGTTCCCACTTGCGAAGCCCCTCCCATGCACAGTGCACACATCCCCTCTTCCAGTGTCCACATAAAGTACCTTCCCGAGCAAAGCCTCTGGACTCAGGCAAAGGCCTATGTCCTTATTCTCGCTCAGAAAGCAAATTTAATGCGTACGGCTGCTTATCTCCACATCTCTATGCACTGTGTTCCAGCCTGGTGCCTGAGGAGGCCAGAAGGCACCATCAGCCTGGAGTCAAAGGCAGTTTCCGGCCACCTTGTGGCTGCTGGGAACCGAACCCAGGCCTCTGGCAGAGCACTTCATTTATTCAAGCCCCATCTGTTTTGTTCACTATTTCACTTTAAAAAGCCTTGTCTAATAAATGCTAGTAAATTTGTTCAACCAAGTATGACCTTTACCCTACATCATAAAACATAATCAACGGAGGCTTCAGGGCTGTCCTGGCTGGTTTCATGTCAACTTGACACAAGCTGGAGTCATCTGAGAGGAGGGAGCCTCAATTAAGAAAATGCCTCTGTAAGACTGAGTTGTAGGTAAGCCAAGCCTGTGGGACATTTTCTTAATCAGTGGATGATGTGTGAGGGCCAGTCCATGGTGGGGGGTGCGATCCCTGGGCAGGTGGTCCAGGGTCCTATAAGAAAGTGAGCTGAGCAAGGCGGTAAGCAGCATCCCTGCATCAGCCCCTGCCTCCTGTCCTGACTTCCTCCACTGCTGGACTGCAATGCGGAAGTGTAAGCCAAATAAGCCCTTTCCTCCCTGGGTTGCTTTTAGTCAAGGTGCTCATCACAGCAGTAGGTCTTTCCCTAGGTCAGAGAGCACCTGGAGAACACTAATAAAAGACAAGAAGCAGTGTGACTCAGTTGCCTTAGCTACTCTTCCTTAAGTTGGGGAAGGTTGAGGAAGAAGATGCTTCAAGACCAAAGATGGTATATGGCATGTTACCTGATTCGAATGTCAGGAATATATTTGACAAACCAACCTGCTAAGTGTTACCTTATCAGTGTAAAACCACTAGGAAATCTAACTGTCCCTCATCATGACTTTGACATTCAAAGGTACGCTGTGTGTGCTTGGTGACATCTGAAAGCCAACTGCCTCCTGCACGAAGAGTCAGCCTATCCAGGAGCACACAGGTCTTACCTCTATGATTTTGAGGCTTTACTTCTGTTAATGGGAAGCAAGAGCGTTCTCTAGTCTTTCAGTACTTACAAGTGAAGGAACTGTGAATATCTGAACCGAGAGGTCTGCGACTGAAAACTCTCTGTCGTGGTCATCTGTCACATAATCACTCTGCAAACGCTCATAGTTCTATTAAGAAGGCAAAAAAAGGCAAGGAGTGCCAGCTATGAGTTACAAGGGAGAGGCAGACACTACTCACCAGAGTAGGTGCAGTGAAGAACTGGACAGACAGAGCAGTCACCGACACTGCTCGCTCGTGATCATCCTCCATAAAATCTCTCTGCAACTGCTGGTAATTCTAAACAACAAGGGGGAAGAGTCCTCTAATCCAGTGAGCAAACGGTTAAGGGTTATACTCAACAGTCACTGCTGGAGACGCAACAGGAAACTCTGCTAGGACAACGGAAACTCAATGATCACTACCAATCAGATGCTGTGTCAATACTGATTCGCTTCGGAAAGCTGTGCCAATCGCTTCTTCTGGAGCACAGAGGCAGTCCAGCAGCCCAATCAGAGTCTGTGTGTGTGTGTGTGTGTGTATGTGTGTGTGTCACAGCAACATCGTGCTGTCTGTGTGTGTGTGTGTGTGTGTGTGTGTGTGTGTCACAGCAACATCGTGCTGTCTGTCTCCAAACTAGCCCTTCCCTTTTCAGGACACACATCAGACTCACGTGACTCCTGCAAGGTTACCATCAATAGATTTGGGAATAGGACGCAAACATGGATGTTCTCTTTTGTGCTTCCCTGGTTAAGAGCTCCTACTTGGGAGCATACGGAAATTAAGTACTTAGTGCCATCATGTGCTTCTGAAAGCAAAACTTAAGCCACCTCTTGTTGGCCAACTGGAATTCATCATTCACTCCTTCCTCCCTCCCTCCCTCCCTCCCTCCGTCCTTCCTTTCTTCTGCTGCTTTTCAAGACAGAGTTTCTCTGTGTAGCCTCAGCTGTCCTAGAACTTGCTCTGTAGACCAGGCTGGGCTCATACTCACAGGGATCCTCCTACCTCTGCCTCCTGAGTGCTGGGATTAGAGGCCTGCGCCACCATGGCTGAGCAATCACTGCATATTCATGCATTATGGGGGTGGGGGTAGGGAGTCTAGTTTCTATGCCTTTATCGGCAAAAGGTAAAAATATTCTGAAGTTTCTTAGAATTCAAACGGGTGAGCTCACATCTGTCTCACTGTTACATACTAACATTTTTGGAGCCCACAATACGACAGCTGTTTCCTATATAACCTATTGGTTTATCATCAAAACTAAAGGAAATGAAACCTACTTACTTTTGCAAATCGAACAGCAAACAGCTTCTTATACTTCAGGTCCATGAGCAGGCTGCTCATAAACAACTGGTGATACACACTCCTCGCACCTACGGAAGGAGCAGAGTGTGAAGAAGCCAGGGTTCCATTCCACAGCCACAAGAACAAAACTCCATGCTTCCTTCAAACAAAACCTTTGTAACTGGTCCTTTTATTTATTATTATTATTTGTTTTGAGACAGGGGTTCTCTGTAGCTTTGGAGACTGTCCTGGAACTTGCTCTGTAGACCAGGCTGGCCTCAAACTGCCTGCTTCTGCCTCACAAGTGCTGGGATTAAAGGTGTGTGCCACCATTTTTAAAGGCTTTTATGTCTTTAATTATCCACATGTGTGTCTCTGTGTGTGCGTGTGTCCCGTGCCAGGAGTTAAGGGGAACATTTGCCACCTGATGTGTATGTTGGGAGCAGAACTTGGGTCCTCTGCTACAGTGTGTGCCCTCATAACTGCTGAGCCTTCTCTCCCATCCTGCAATGCTTTTAAAAATAAAATGTGTGCAAGATTAATCCCCCCTTTGCTATTTTGAAACAGGGCCTTGTTACACAGTGCAGGCCAGCCTGTAGCCTAGGTTGGTGTTGAACTCTCAACCCTCCTGTCTTAGTCTCCTGAGTGCTGGGAATACAGGCATGTGGTACCTTGTCTAATTCTAAATGTAATACTGTAATGAAATACAAGTTGTTTAATCTAGGTCATAGGACTCCCCTACAATTTTTTTTTCTTTCAAAAAGTAAAGTTACAGTGCTAAAATTTGTGTATATTTGCTAGGGATACTTTTTAAAAGCATGAATATTCAAAACAAAAACAACAAAACCACCCAACTTTGAAACCCCAACCCTTACAAGCAATAAGCAAGTCACCTTTCCATAATTTGGAATCATTAAGCATCAGTCTGTCTACCAGAGAGGAGTTTTCACCATCTGGTCCTTCTTGTAATCCAACCTGACACAAAATCCGACGGAGGCCATCTTTAAACAGAAGGAAGAGTGGTCATGAGACGGAAACCGCAAGCTTCAAAGATTCATGGGAGGTTAACGCTTCAGTATGGGCTCCAACAGAGTGCCCCACATCTGAGGACATTAACTATTTTATTTTTACAAAGAGGAGAAAAAATTAGAAATCATAAATCACAAGCAACTCTAATTGCAGGATATTGAAGCTAATGTGTGTCAGGAAGGCAATAGTTTTCTCTGCTCTAATGAATTTAAGCAGAGACAAAGAAACCCCAACTGGCTGATGAGATGTTGTTCTCTAGGCATTCACGCAGGTGTGATAAAGTTAGTCATAAACACTAGCAGAACAATTTGTGACCCTTACACTATCATATGTATCTATATGGGTTATTATTGCTATCTAATATATTTTCCATCAAACTAAAATCCACTACAGCTCTGCATGAGAGGCCTGGAACGCAGACTCCAGCTTCTTCTAAATGTCACACTTAAGACAGCTCTCCAAGCATACACACATATGGTGTATCTCGTCCATATTTTTTTTCCCCCTGAGACAGAGTTTCTCTGTGTAACAACCTGGTTGTCCTGAAACTTGCTTTGCAGACTAGGCTGGCCTCGAGCTCAGAGATCCTCCTGCCTTTACCTCCTGAGTGCTTGAGTAAAGGCATGGGCCACTACTACCTGGCCTTGTCTGTATATTAATCATCAATTCACAGTGTGTTCTTTCTAACAGCCTTTAATACAAATGTTAAGGGACCTTCCTTACAGTAACATTATAATGTCTTGCCTATATGACAGGTAGCATAAATCTATCCCTAATTTACCCTTTACTGCTGCAACCCAACTTGCATTTTGGCTTTGGACATGAGGTTCATAATTATGATACATTACAAATTGCCTTCTTTGTAAGCCAAGAAAAGGAAAACCAAAAACTAGCAAGCATGTCCCAATGCTTTTCAGATATGCTGGCAGCATTTTGCAGCTTTCTTTGTGAAGGGCTCCACAGGATCTATCATTGAAAACAGTTGCTTTTGTCACATCACCGAGACATAGCCTTGACATTGTAAACCTACCTGAATACCCAATAACACTTCCCAGCCAAGACAGGGCTTTCAAACCAAAATTCTGATGCGCAGCGACTGAAGAGTGCATTACTTGAACTTTGAGCGGCTTGGTTTGCCTGCTGGTGTTCCTCTTAAAGAAAACAGGGAGGAGAGAAGACTAACTTAAAACAGCTGTGTAAGAGGCCGAAGATGCTAGCAATCTTAATGTAATTACACTGTGCACACGACTTTCATGGGTCTATAATAAAGCACTATTTTTTTTTAAATGTACTGACTCAGGTTACTTTTGAGACAGAACCTAATGATTCAGTGATAACAGCAAGAGGTCCTATTTTGTGGGTCACCAGTGCCTTTGGTTATGTATTCGAAAACCCATAGTGCCTATTACAAATACCTTAAATTCTCGAATAAGCTTGCTCTCTGCCTTCAGTTTCTTCAAACAGTTCACTGAACAGATATGCATTATCAACTTAAAACCATGCTAAAATACACACCTGTAACACTCATGAGCTTAACTGGTTCTAAGAACACAGTTCAGTACTACTGTTCAGTGTTCGCACTATTGTAAAACCAATATTCAGAACACTTTTTTGTTTGTTTGTTTATTTCAGACATGTTGTTTCTGTATAGCCCTGGTTGTCCTGACACTCACTATGTGGACCAGGTTGATCTTGAACTCACAGAGATCCTCTTGCCTATGCCTCTTGTTGGTATTAAAGGAGGTACCATCAATCCCAGCTAGAGGATGCATTCTTTTACTTACTTTCAAGGTTTTACTTTAAAATTTCATGTGTATGGGTGTTCTGTCCACATGTATGTCTACACACCACATGTGCACAGTGCCTGTGGAGGACATAAGGGAGCATCAGATCCCCTGGGCTGGCATAATAGACGGTTGTGAGCTGCCATGTAGGTGCTGGGATCCTCTACAAGAGCAGCCACTGCTCTTAAGCCCTGAGCCACCTGTCTCTCCAGCCCCAAGAACTCTTCATTTTAAGCTGAAACCTTATACCTACTGAACATGTGCTTGTCCCTCCCGTAGCCATCACTCTACTCTTCCATCCCGCATACAAGTAGAATCACACAAATATTCATCCATTACTTGCTTATTTCACTTAACGTCAGTCAAGAGTTATACACAGTGTAGCATCTGCAAAATGGCCTCCATTTTTAAATGTGGAGTAACATTCTACTGTACATGTCAACAGGCACTGAGTTCTAGAAATTTCTATTTCATGTGCATACCCAGAAGCAAAACTCCTGGCTCACATGGTATTCTAATTTTAATTTCTAGGGGAACTGCCATGCATCTTCCCATAGTGGTTCCTGTTCTTTACATTCCCATCAGCATCCCACAAGGGTTTCAATTACTCTATGGCTCTGATAACTCTATTTTTCTGGATAGAAGTCATCCTGCAGGAGTGAGATACCTTAATTTCCCCAGGTAGGGTGTATTCCATGTCTCCATGTTCTTACTGGCTGCTTCTCTTTGCTAGAGAAATGTCTACTGGAGTCTAGCAACACTTCCTAAACATATAACTTTACTTCCTTTAATTTCTTGTTTGAGTCCTCTCTAGACCCTACATCCATAGCCTACTTTTGACATGTATAGATTTGCATATTTTCTCTGTACAAACACGTCATTATTCATCTGTGTCAGAGAAGGTTTTTCTAAATCTGCCTCTTGTCTTTTGACTTTAGGTATGGAATATTTTGTTAGGTAAAAATTTGATGTGGCCAAAAATGTGTATAATTCTTTTCCCATCAGCAATCTTACATAGCTTTGAGAGACCTAGAATAATCCAACGTCAAGAATCACAATCTTTGAACACACTTAGGTGACTTTAGGTTTAGAAGCTACAAATGTCTTAATAAATAGTGATACAGAGTTAGTCTTAAGCTGATAAAAAAAAATAATAGACATGTTTTTAAATCACTTACCACAATGACTGATTTCGCTTGATCACAGTACTGGAAATCTCCATATCGAACAGACCTACGCCCCTGAAAAGACATTTAAAACTAACTATAAAAGCATTGTATTCAGCATGAGTAGTCTGTAAACAAGTAACTATGCTTGAACATACAATCTGAGTTAGTCTTTAATATTTATAACATCTGAACTAGTCACCAGTGAAAAACTAAAATTTTGCCAGGCAGTAGTAATGCACACCATTAATCCCAGCACTTGGGAGGCAGAGGCAGGAGTTCAAGGCCAGCCTGGTCTACAGAGTTCCAGGAAAGTCAGACCTGCTATACAAAAACACCCTGTTTCAAAAAATAAAAAATAAAAATAAAAACAAAGAATAAAAAAAACCTAAAATGTCTCTTTAATGCTACCCTGACTATTCTAGTACACTTCTATGCTTTCCACTCTCTAGTATTTTTAATGAGTAGGCAGAATTAGGACAACTGTACATTTCCTTTTAATGTTTTACCTGGTAATAGCTTAGTTTTAAATATATTTGGAGCAATATTCAAATGAAATTAAAAAAATAGCCTAGACACATACACTCTTAACTACTTTTTCTATGCTAGCTTCTCTGTAATAAAAGCCCAATTTCTTTAACCGCAGATCTTAGGAAATACAGATTCCTATAAGTCTGAGGTCAGTCTGGTCAACACAGCAAGTTCCAGCCAGCCGGAACTATGAAGTGAGACCGCATCTCAAAAAGAGTCAAATTTCTCATGATGAATTACTTACATCTCGATCAACTGTAGTTGCAAAGCCAATGGCTTCCTTCTGCGTACAGTTAACAGCTTTTTGGAGAGTGTAAATGACTTGCTCATAGGTGTGAACCTCATCATTAAACAGCATGCAGTAGTAGGTGTCACTCTTCTCTCTGGGGAGAAGACATGGACATTAATTAATGCAGTGTGAAGAGTGGGCGTGGCCATCAAGGCAGGCTTGCGTGGGCAAGAGCAGCAGCAGAGGAACTAAGGCAAACAAGCTCACGTGCTGGCCATAGGGCTCTGGGTGGTGCAGGTTTGTAGCCAGATGGTAACCGAAATGGCAAATTTTACCAGAGAAGCCCATCAGATTCCCTGTGCTGGTGGCCCTGGCCAGTTAAATGAAAATAAAGTAAAACCAAAAACCAACCAAACAAAAAAACACAAGACAAAACAAAAACCGGGCTATGGTGGCACATGCCTTTAAGTCCAGCAATCAGGAGGCAGAGGCAGGCAGATCTCTTTGAGTTGAAGCCTAGCCTGGTCTACAGAGAAAGTTCCAGGACAGCCAGAACTACACAGAGAAACCCTGTCTCAAAAAATCCCAAAACAAACAAACAAACAGAAAAGAAGGAAAAGAAAGAAAGAATGGAGGGAGGGAGGGCGGGAGGTAAGGTACAACCCCAATTATCTGGAACACACTGAAAAAGCAAAGAAGTCACCTTTGGTGACTGATTAGGAGTCTGGTGACCTAATCTCCAATCTCCAGCCCACAGTCACCTTCAGGGGAACAAAGGTCCAACAAGCAGGGAGTGATTTTTCAGAAAAGGGGAGGCTGTGTGAAATGAGCGTGTAAGCAGGGACTAGCAGCCAGTCCCTTTAACACAGCTGTGGCTGACTCCAGCTGTCTGCTCACCAGTCTGTGACCTCAATAGTCTAAATAAAAAGGGCAGCTGGACAGTAAAATGCACACTGTTGAATACATTTTTTTTAAAGTTCACATTTTTCTTTTCTTTTTTTTAAGATTTATTTACCTATGTATACATTGTTCTGTCTGCAGGTACCCCAAATGCCAGAAGAGGGCACCAGGTCTCATTATGGATGGTTATAAGCCACCATGTGGTTGCTGGAAATTGAACTCAGCACCTCTGGAAGACCAGCCAGTGCTCTTAACCTCTGAGCCATCTCTCCAGCCCCATGTGTTGAATACATTTTATAATTAGAAACAAAATAGCTAAAATTGCATTTGAGCATTGTATAAAACCCCCAAATCTACTCATCCCCTAACATCTTTCCAGTTTTATTAGATCATCAAAAAGGAGAAAGTTGGCGGGCATGGTGGAGCACACCTTTAGCCCCAGCACTTAGGAGAAGAGGCAGGCAGATCTCTGTGAGTTTGAGGGTATTCTGGGTATACAGTGAGTTTCAGGTTAGTCAGAGAAAGAGAGCAAAGGACAGAGATGTCAGGGATCATGTGGGGTTTTTTAGTGATAGAACTCAAGTTGTCAGGCTTGCTGGCAAGGACCTCACTTGCTGAGCCATCTTGCTAAGCTTACATGATCTAACACTGCTACAAACCAATCATCCTAGGAAACTCTTTATACAAGCTGCAAGGCTATAATATCAAAGTCATGCTTATGCTAAAATCCAATCTTTTCATTTTAAAAACGGCTTGGACAGCACAGTCGCTAAGCAGGTAAGGGCACTTGCTGCTCTCTCTGACAGCTTGAGTTCAGTCTCCAGGGCCCGCTTGGTAGCTAGAACAACTCCTGTAGGTTCTCCTCTGACCTTCATGGTGTTCAGTCCCTCCTCCCCACACACAAGTAAATGGATGAATAGATGTAACAGTGATTTAAAAGACTATGTTCTCTCCTAGCTGTGTGAATGCTGTTAAAATTTAGCAGTTCCACACACACAAGGAATGGGCGATACTTACTCCATCTCTAAGTCTGCAGGCAACTCGCTTTCTTTTTCCCAGGTCAGTATATCTACTGCGTATCGAAACATAATAGCAAAAATGTTGTACGTTCTTGCTATCACATCTTCTGATAGGTGTACAAGCGGATCCTGAGGGAGAACAGAAAACACAACTCCCTCAGTACACACTAATTAGCTTCTTTTGCCTTCTAACTCTAATTCTCAAAACACAAGAAGGGTGACAGGTTTCGTTTCATAACGGATTTAAACTTGTATATGTTACAAAATACAAAATTAACTTCCTAAAATGTTTTCTTCCAATGATCTCAATTTTAAATTAGCTGAGTCAAAATATGCAGACACTCAAATGCCTAATGAATATAACTAAACATTTTGGAATGGCACACTGGAATCTATAACTTCTGACACCACACCATCTTCCCAGCCTTGCACGGGAGGCTCCAACTTGCAGAACTGAGTGAAGGTGTTGCTGTCAAGCTTAACCAGCTGAATCTGATCCCTGTGTCTACCCGGTGGATGGGGAGAACCAGCTCCTGCAAGGTGCTCTGACTGTTACATGAATTTTTGGTATGCATGTATGTACTTAATCTAAATAAATTCAAAAATCAGAAAACAAAGAAACACCCCACAAAACAAAACAAGGAAAGACAATCAGCCACCCACGTCCCATGGGAGAAAACATGCCATTGCCCATTTGGGACCTGAGAGAAGTCTCTTAAATTAACACAGGAGGTGTCGCACAGTGTGCCCTGTGTTTCTCAACTGAGAGAGGGACCTGGCACCCACTACCTCCCTGTTCACTCCTCCTGTCAAGGGGCCATGTGGCATTTTGATGGGGCTTTGCTTAATTGTCACAGTGATGGAAGGGGCTACTACTACTTAGTGAAGGGGAAGCAGGCGTAACATAACATAACCGAAGGTCTTTATGCCTGCTCAACAACTTTTTCCCATAATCAGACAGTACTTGCAATATTGTTTGTTTTTGCCTGCAAGTGTTTTTTGCCTACATGTAGCACATGCTTGCCCAGGCTCTCCAGGGGCCAGAAGAGGCTGTCAGATTCCCTGGAACAGGAGTTACAAATTGTTGTGAGGCATTATGTGAATCGAACCTGCATCCTCCAGAAGAGCAGCGAGTGCTTTTAACTGCTGAGCTATTTCTGTAACCCTGCACTGACTGGTAGTTGAGGGAGTCTGGCACTGTCTAGGAGACACAGGTCTGGGTCTGTCTATGTTATTACAGAGTGTTAACTGAGGAGGAGGACCCACCCTCCGTCAGCAGCACCTTCTGATGAGGAGCCAGCTGGAAAGAGGTCCAGGCCAATGCCCGTCTGCCTTCACTTTTGAGCCATTGCAGCTAAGGCTGCTGCCATCCAACTCCAGCCTCTGCAAAAATTGGCTTCCCAAAGTGACCTGGGCATTAGTGCCAACTAGGAATGCGGGGGCATCCAGCTCTGTGGACTGCTCTGTCTCTCCAGTATGCAGATGGCCACTGCTGCAAGAGCCAGCTCCTACTGTACATTCTAATAAATCCCCTTTGTAAA
Organism: Phodopus roborovskii; assembly: GCF_943737965.1. Lineage (NCBI taxonomy): Eukaryota > Metazoa > Chordata > Mammalia > Rodentia > Cricetidae > Phodopus > Phodopus roborovskii. The sequence continues at coordinate 2,087,851 of NW_026126588.1, read as the reverse complement.
GTATCTGTGTTTGCTGATTCTGTTCAGTAGAGAACCCTGCCTAAGGCAGGCTGTGCTGTGGGGATCTGCTCTACAACTCTGCTGCTACAGTGGGGAAGAGATTACACACAGGGCATTAAAACCGAAGCCTGGTGGCCTGGAGAGATGGCTCAGCATTAGAGCATTGGCTGCTTTTCCAGAGGACTCAGGTTTGATTCCCAGCATCTGCATGGCAGCTCACAACTGTCTGTGACTTTAGTTCTGCAGGGAATGGATAATCTCTTCTGGCTTCTGTGGACACTGTACCCATATAGTACAAAGACATACAAGCAAGCAAACTTAAAAACATATATCTTTACACCAATGAGGTGACTATGTTTTAAGAAATATTTGTGGATAACAAAATTTAGATTTCACATCACTTTCACAGAGCAAAACACTATTCTATTGTTTTTATCCAAACTATTTTACTTTTTTCTTTGTGTGAATGTGTGTGTGGTATATTTATGTATGTGTATAGGTATGATTGTGTACATACGTACATGTGTATAGAGCCCAGAAAGTCTTTTTCTATCAATTTTTCCTTGGTATTGAGGCAGGGTCTCTTGCTGAAGCTGAAGCTAGACAATCCCTGCTCGTCTAGCTAGCCAGTTAGCCACAAACATGAGGGACTGAGTTGTCCTCAGTGTCCATATGAAGAGTTAGGCCTGGTACAGCACGCTTTAGGCAGGGTTCTCTTTGGGAACAGAATCCCTTACTGGAGAGGGAGGGGGAGACAGGAGGATTCCTTGGAGCTCACTGAGACCCTGTTTCGAAAAGTAAGGTGCAAACAACAGAGGAAGCCAGCCAACATTAATCCGTGGCGCATGCGTGCACACACGCATGCACGCACGCTCGCACGCACACGAGCACACAATATACACGTAAAGACAACTCTGGGTGTTTTTACCTCCTCTTCCACAACTTCCGAGCTGTTGAGTTCATGTCTCTGACAGTAAGGGCCCTCTTTCCATGCTTCGGTGTCACCACAGTCACAGAAGCCTCCACCTCCTGAAGTTGTCATCTTGAAAAAAGAAGACAGCACCTGGTAAATATTCACTGGGCTGTCAGAAAGTAAGGAAGAATGTCCAGTGCTGAGGACAGAAACTGCTTCAGTGTCCCGTGCTTTGAAGGGGAAAAAATATCAAACAAAGGGGCTGTCAATGTTTTCTAGCAGGCCAGCCTGTAAGCTCTTGGCTGATTTCTAAAGCAAATGAGCTATTCTGTTATAGGGGGAGTTCAGGTATTTCAGTGCTGTGTCTTCTGAATTAGGAAGACAGCGGACTGCAGGGCTCCATGGGGATTCGTCAGGAGCTCTGCCTCTATGCTAATGACGCTGTAACACAATGGGTTCAAGGAAACTGGTTCTTTAACAACTCCTAAAATTCTGTTCTTTTAAAGGGTTGGTAAAAAAGTGCTCACTGAAACTCTGTTATCACCTGGAGAATGAGGCACACTTCCTTAAGCTACAGCAACTAGTTATTAAGTCTGGCAAGGCAGAACCTACAGGCTAATAACTGGTACATCGGAATTCTTTTAAAAGAAGTGCCACAAAAAAGAGTCAGGAATGGGTTGATTCAGATGCACCATATTTTAGAAGAAATATGACTCTATTCTGCCCAAAGTAAGCATTTGTATGCCCTGTATCACAGCATAATTAATGTCACATTCCACATATTCCCGGGAGATGCACATGTAAGCCAACAAACATGGGTAAGTTGTCACTTGGGAAAGAACTTGGTGTACACATAACTCTTGTTACCAAACACCAGAGACACAGCAGCTGAAGAGTACCTGGGAGTCTCCAGCTGGTTTATAAAGACAAGTGCTATTCTATATGTCCTTTCTGTTCATTATTACCAAGACCTGGGCAGAGGGAAGAAAAACAAACCGTGGAAAAGCCTGATGCAGCTGTGTCCCAGAATGAAGAACAGTCTGCTCCAGTGACAGTACATGGTTCCTCTTTACAACTGTCCTTCACCTGTGACTCTTGCCACCTCCCATTCCCAGCAGAGAACAAGGGCAGGTTTGGGGACAGCCCCAAACAGAACTATCAAGAGCCTTAGGGGCTGGGGGTGGGCCCTGAATGACACAGTAGTATAGGCCCCTTTAATAAGCATTTAATACCAGACCAAACTAGTTGACAGCTATCACAGAAGACCTGATTTCCATGTTATCTTTCTTAGATCTGAGTTCCAAGAAGTCTAGGTTCTTAACTCCTTTCTACACTGAATACCTGCACATTTCCCCCTAGGATAAAACCCAGGGCTTTGCTTATGCTTGGAAACTGCTATACTAACAAGCCACATTTCCTAAAAACAAAAACAAAATCCCACAACTTGAAAACCATTCTCTACCCTTTACTGGTTTTTTTTTTTTTCTTTTTTTTAAATGTATTTTTTAGGTATGAGTGCTCTGTCTGCATGTATGCCTGCACGCTACAAGAGGGCATCACATCAGATCCACTATAGATGGTTGTGAGACACCACCATGTGGTTGCTGGGAATTGAACTCAGGACCTCTGAAAGAGCAGCCTGTGCTCTTAATCCTTGAGCCATCTCTCCAGCACTCCCGTTTAAATTTTTAATGAGACAATGAAATTCAATACTGTGTGTGGTTGCTATTTGGACATTACTGACCCTGTATCGATGGTCTCTGTGGATACTTCCCAAAAAGCACTCCATGCATAAAACGCAGGTGGGGTCAACTGCACAGTCTCTGTCAAGTTAAAGAAAAAGAGAATGAATGAGTATCAAAAATTAATACTTCCCCACAATATCAGAACCCTTCTATAAGTCTGCAGATCTTTGCTCAGTGAAGTCAGCTCAGGCCATGCTTGACCAGAATGGCCCCACAGGTTTGGGAAGATGCTAACAGTTGCAGCTTACAACCTTCTGCTGAAGCGGCATCGAAAATGAAGGTTGGGCTGGAGTGCTGAGCTCTTCCTTGTAAGATGGTACCACTTTTTTGTTTATTTTGAGGTAGGGTCTCACTATGTAGCTCAGGCTGTCCTGGAACTCACTCTGTAGACCAGGCTGTCCTTGAACTCACAGAGATCTGCCTGCCTCTGCCTCCTGAGTGCTGGGATTAAAGGTGAAGTTTTCTTTGACTCCTTGGAATTCTTAGGTTAACATCTATTTCCTCTGGATCTTCCTGCTCAGATGTATCTCTAAGTCTCATCTCTAGTGGGTAAAGGCCATTGTGTTTAGTGTCTATAACAAATTTAAGACAGTTCTGACAGTTTGCTGATTTGGTTATGTATAGTAAAATTTTAAAAAAATCCCAAAGAATGGAGTGACAAATGTTCCTAAGAGACATAGACATCTTGTTTATTTGAAGTTGCCTTTTTGTTGTTTTTTTCCAAGACAGGATTTCTGTGTAGACCTGACTGTCCTCAAACTCATAGAGATCTGCCTGCCTCTGCCTCCTGAGTGCTGGGATTAAGCACATGCATTGCCATGCCAGTGAGACTCTCTTGTATATTACAGCAAGAACTGCCCTATGACCAACTGGGTTCAAGAGTAAATGTCTGAAGCTGCAAAACCCAGAGTGGACGAATTTTCTATACTTAAATCTGAAGAACATTCTCAAAAGGTTGGCATATAAATATCACTGAACAAGAACTGGAAATATATAACTAGAAGCAATAGTAAAGGAACTTAGTAAGAGCAGTAAAATGTCACCTTTCAGCTGTCCTCTGTGTTTTGAACAGTAGCACAGGTAACTACTCATAGTAATTGTTGTTATGTTTAAGGCACTAGATAAATATTTCACATCTGCAACTGGTAAACAGCAGCTCACAGATCAGTCCACCTTAGTATAACAGAGATGTGGACTCAAGCCAAGCCCACAGTTCTGAGTTACCAACAGTTGCCTCTACAGCCAAATATGCTGTCTACATACTAAACTTTGTATACTTTGTGGTAACAGAGAGTAGTACCACAATACAACTTGATTTTCTACTAAGAGTCAAATTGCATGGAGGTTAGCTGCTGATGCAACTTCGGAGCTGTATTACAGCATGCCTCCCTGCAGGGACTGCTGCACCACCAAACCACTGCACCACCCCAAAGAGGCTGGGTCCAACTGAGATGACTACTATCCGCTTCATTATAATGACAGCTCCGTATCTTCAGCCTTGCAAAACTAGCTGTTCCCATCAAGGACCTGAAAACCCCATGTAAGGGCAGAAAGAGTGTGAGCCCTACGGGGAAAATCCTGACCCATTCTTAAAATAATTTGCCTGAACTTGTGAATAACCCTCTCTTTCATTTACTCTGCCCACAAGACAAGCTGCCACACAATTCTCTCTAGAAGGCTGCGTGCCCTACTTGTGCTCTCTAAGAAATGCATCAGAATTCCTTTGGCCTCGGATGTCTGCCTCTAGGAGGTGACAAAGAACCTAGGACACTGGACAGAGGTCTTGTTTTGCTCCTATCTCAGGAACTCCCCAGTCTTTACTAGGGACAACAGTTCCCAATAGCAGTTGTCAGACTTCTAAGTTTCAGTGCCCACAAGAAAAGGTCCAGCAAAAAAACAAAAACAACAACAACAAAAAAAAAAAAAAAAAAAAAAAAAATAAAACCAAGAATACTCAAAAACAAAACTTTTATTACCATCAACTCATGTAATATTGTGGATTCATGTTTGTGTGTGTGCATGTGCGTGTGCGCGTGTGTATCTACCACAATGCATATATGGGGGTCAGAGGCTTGCAGCTGTCAGCTCCCCCCCCCATGTGGAGTTTGGGATTTAACTCAGGGTATCGGGCTTGGTGACAAACACCCCCAACTGCTCAGCCATCTTGCCAGCAGATCATATGTTTTCAAATATTTTCAGCATTTAAAATGTTATGTATGTGTATCTGTACATAGGTATGTGCAGTGAGTTAGACCAGCTAGAACTGGGTTACCTGTAGCTTCAAGCTGACCAGTGTGGATGCTGGGTCCTCTGTAAGAACCGTATGTGTTCTTAACTGCAGAGCCAATCTCCAGCAACCATCATATATTAACAACAAAGTACATGTCTAAGCATTTAAATTTGGCCATATGAAAAAAAGCCAGCGCATTTTTCCCACATCTTATTATATGCGAGTGAAAAACTAGCATACTGGTATGTGAGAATAAAAGAAAGGGCCTGGTGTGACATGACACAGATCCTTTGGCTTTGTCCCTGTTCTGGCCCGTGCTTCCTAGTGGCTGGAGTAACCCTGAGGTGCTATAAGCCTCAAAGCAAGCTCCTTGTGACCCTCTCCTGCCTGCCTCTCACCTTCTCCCTCCTCTAAGCCAGATGCCCGGAACTGCAAACACACTCTAGTCACTGCAGGCTTTCCGCCCTGCAGAGAGTCATAAAGAAACTCAGAGAGCAGCGCCTAAGTGGATCCTAATGGAGACTCCGGAAGTAGTCCTGCCCCATATCACCTAAAGGAACACTCAAGGCCGAGGAATCCACGCAGACAAGCCTCAGGGATTTTCCCATTGAGTCTAGTATGAGCATTAGGTCTTATGCTTTTTGTCCAATCACATTTCCACATGACTGAGCTTCACCCATGCTCCATAAATACCAGAAAGGATACATCATGGAGAGCCTCCAGAATGTTGAACACCTTGGGGGAGGCACGCCCAGAGGGCACAGAAGGTTCTCTCCGATTTTGCCCTGCATATCCCTTCAACTGTATCCTTTGCTTTACAATAGCTCAAGAACTACAATTCCCTGTGGCACATTAATCAAACCCAAGGAGAGAGCCACAGGAATCCGAGTTACAAATAAACCCATCCTGAATATAGGTGCTTCAGGGCTGTGAGCCATCTAAAATAGGGTGGGAGGGGTCAGCCCTATAGGACTGAGACCTCAACCTGTGAGACCCACCACTATCTTCCTAACTGATTGCTTGCCTGCTAGAGTTCAGGGGCGTTGGAGCTCTGGTCAAGGCAGATGTCTTGGAGAGGCAAAAGGAAGGCTAGGTTGTGGCCTAAGTTCTACAAAGAGCAGTGTGAGAATCACTCTGCACACACCCCAACAAGAGAATAATGTCCCTAAACAGGGTAAGAAGAGTGGTCACACACAACTGGGCAAAAAGGCCATACAAAGCCAAGGAATGGCTGGCTGCACACAGAGACACGATGGGCCTCAAGTTCCTCCTGCTAGAGCACACAACCCCAGAAACAACGCTGAGGGGTTGGGCTAGGCCCGGGGAAATCACTGCAGACCCCAGATATTTCAGTGCTGGGGCAGGGATAGAATCAACAAGAGAGGGTCTAGAAGGACTGACCCCTCAAAGCAATGAGCACCCTTGTTCTCCAGCCACCATCCTATTGCTAAACACCATTCTCTACTGAGAAAACCGGTTTCGTGGGAAAATGGTTCATTTCAAGGCAGACTTGGAGACATTTAAGATGTCACTGTGTTATCTTTGCCCTCCCCCAGGCAGGGTTTCTTTGTGTAGCCTTAGTTGGCTTCGAATTCACAGAGATCCACTTGCCTCTGCCTCCTGAGTGCTGGGATTAAAGGCCTGTGCCACCAATGTCCAGAAACCGTGTACCAGAAAGTAAGTGCTGTGAGAATACCAGCAGCATAAAAAAGCAGGTGACATCAAAGCTCCTACGTACGAGGCTAGGACACAGTGTGCAAGTGACAGAAACGGTACCACATCGATGGGCATGGATCGATGCATCTCAAGTTCAAGTCCTAGCACTGCAAAATATTAAATAACAAAAGAACTCAAAGTTTGATAGAGAAAAGGATAGCTAATAGTGGCAAAGTGCCTTCACAAAACTCGTATTACATGGGGGATGGGACTCTATAGTGGGCACAGCTTGCAGACAGCACTGTAACCCTGTGATCACTGGACCACAGGCCACACAACAGGCTTGGGTCCTCATCTCTGTGCCACTCTGACCAAAGGTGCGAGATCCATTTGTCTGGTAAGACAAACGCAATTTGAAGGACATTTTCAAAAATAACTAGTTTATAATCTTCAAAAGGGTCAAGATCATGAAAAAAAAAAATCAAGTAAAGACTGAAGGTAACATTCAGACTGCAGACTGAAAGGCATACAAATGTGTGATTGGAATTGTATCTGTTGGGCACAAAGGACACTGCTGGAGCCATTGGAATGCAGCTTCCTTACTTGTAAATCACAAGGCTGAATCACATCCATTCTCCATGCATCAGCAGCACACCCAGAGACATCTTTATAATACCAAAGAACTAATCTAACAGTGCTTTGTGGGGATATTTTGTTTGTGCCCTAACAAATAAAGCTTGCTGGGATCAGAGTGCAGAGCTAGCCACACTAGTTAACCATAGAGGCCAGGCAGTGGTGGCATACACCTGTAATCCCAGCACTAGGGAGGAGGAAACAGGAAGTGATGTGGCTGGGTGGAGAGAGGGCTATGAGGTTGGTGCAGACAGGAGCTGGTCCCTTTCAGGTTGAGGGGTTGATAGGTAAGAAGTGGCTGTGGCTTGCTCCTTTGTCTCTGATCTTTCAGCATTTACCACTATGTCTGAGTTTTTATTATTAAGACCAGTTAAAACTCATGCTGCAGCTTGCTTCATTGTACAGTACAATTGATATTCTGGCCACGCTAATAAAGAAAAACTAACAATGGAAACCCAGACACCTTAATTAGCTTAATTTAAATTTCATAACAAAATGTTTTATAAAAAGCAGACATTTCTAAGAACAGTATGTTCCCCCAATGGAATAATCCCTAGCTGAATAAACTGAATGAAAAGACATTATGCTTTGTCAAACAGAAAACTGAATTCTGTGTACATATTTCTTTTGAGACAGGGTCTCTCTATGTCATCCTGGCTGTCCTCTGTAGACAGAACTCACTCTGTAGACCAGGCTGGCCTCGAATTCACAGAGATCTGCCTGGCTCTGCCTCCTGAGTGCTGAGATTAGAGGTGCGTGCCACCACACCTGACTTACATATTTCTTTTCATTACATTAATTTATTTTGTGTGTATGGGCTTCTAGGATCAAACTCTGGTCATGAGAGGCTTAGCAGCAGATGTCATTAACCACTAACCAGCCCATATGTGTGCATACTTAAGGTTAAGATAGTCTGTACATATATGTACATACATGCATGCATGATGCCTATTATGCAGAGAATTTCTGGAAGGACAGAAGTGTTAACCTGTGATAATGAGCATGGGAAGTCAGAAGGGATCAGGGCAGGTTCTTTCTTCTTTCACAGACTCAATTTCACCAATTCTTTAAGGTCATCTTGAATTAGTAAGCCCATATAGGCAAACATATCCTACTTTCTACCATTACCAATTAAAAAGAAACTCCTTGGAGAGATGACTGATTCTCCATATAGGTCACAGCAAATACAGAGAGCTGTGGGCATCTCATCATGCCAGAAAGGGAAGCAGCACCCAAAGCTAATGAAGGCAGAGAAGAGGAACAAAGGAGCCAGTGTGATGGGGTTCCTCAGCCAACTCCGCAACAATGCGCGCATCAAAAAGAATCATTGTAAGCAAGACACCATCAGGAAGGGTAAGGAAGCACTGTGGCCAGGATAGGGATGGAAGCCACTCAGGGGCTTTTCCTACGCTGGTGACAGGCTGCTTCTTGATCTGGAAAATCATTTCATGAATGATTATCTGCCCCCAAATCACTTTATTAAACTGTATATATTGGGGGTGTGGACTTTGAAATGTATAATCGCATAATTTGGAAATAAAAATCTGAAGGTTTCAGAAGAGCACTGTTGGATTTTTACCTGCAAGAATATGTGGGCTCCCCTACTTTAAACACTCGGCCACAGAGATGAGAAGGCTTGTTCGCCTGTTCGAGCTTCGGGAATCCCAGGGCAGGGTCTTCACCACAGATGTACCACTCCATGGGTCCCAACAGGATGTGTTGTGCGAGTGTGTCTTCCTTCTGTGGGAAAGGGTTGGGACCCCGGCAGTAGATTCTGGGTACACAGTGGGCTAAGTGCTGGTATACTTCTCTGGGGAGGTCAGTTGCTTGCAGCCATTTCTTTAGAAAAAGAGAACAACAACGTTTTAAATAAGGCCAACTGACTGCTAATTTGAGCAATTATACCCAACTTCCTTTTTGGTAAAACTATAATAACAATCATATTTTGTTTATACTGTTATACATTAACATTTTAATTTGGGCCAACAAGATGAGGAAAAGCACTTACCTGATGACTTGATTAGTAGGAGAAAACAGCCTCCACAGATTGTCACTTTAGCCTTGATGTGTGTGCCCCAGCCATCTCCCCCCCCCTTTCTCTCTGTCTCTCTCTCTTCTTACTCAGATCCCAGTTACTGGATTCATTTTGCTTCTAATGTTATTCCAATTTTGACAGAGATTTTCATGTCATGGATGAATGGATAGATGGTGTGTGTGTGTGTGTGTGTGTGTGTGTGTGTGTGTGTGTGTGTAGTCTCCCATGAATGTCATCCACAAGAGCCTGGCCTATTGACCTAGCTTCTTTCTCTGAACGCTTCCCTCTATAAATCCCCACTAAATCCCAAACCAAATCACCTTCCACTTCTGTGCCTCAACTTTTTTTCTTTTCTCTTTTTTGGTTTTTTGTGTAACATCCCTAACTGTAGACCAGGCTAGCCTCAAACTCAGAGATCCACCTGCTTCTACCTCCCAAGAGCTGGGATTAAAGATGTGTGCCACCACTGCTCAGCTCTTTTGCCCTCAACTTTTGCTCCCAACTACTTATACATCTGGGTATCTCACAAGTGCCAACCCAAAATGCCCAAAACGAACTCAATCCTCCCACTGCCATCAAAATCTGTTACTGTTTCTCTAGTTTAGCATTCACCTAAGCACACAAGCCTGAGAGTCCCCCTTCTGCTTCACTCAACACTGACACTTTGTCCTCACCATCAGGCAGGCTTTCATCCCCCCCCCCCCCAGAAGCCTTCACCCCTTCCCCAGGAACAGTGTGGCCATGACCTAGGGGCTCCACCAGCCTTGTCCCTCTGCAAACTTTTCCAGCCTCATGGCTGTGGTAATTTTCAACAAATACCAACTTGAGTATGTCATACAGCTTCTCATTATGTCTAAGGTCAAGCCCAGGAAATGGCTGCAAAGTCGTGGCTTACTTCCCCTGCCTTAAGGCTATTTCTAGCCACTCTCCTGAGCGTACTTGCTTTGCCTCAAGCAGTGAGCACCTGGGTGACTGCAGTAAGTTCTCACTCATACGGACATTCCAGAAAGATGACCCACATGGAAAGAGAGCAGAGGGGGATGTCCAAACCTGCAGCATGGGTCAGTTAAGTCTAACAACAAACCCACTGAGCCCTAGGTAAGCACTCTCCAGGCACTCTGTTGTCTTTCCTCTTTCCCGCTGTCCTTCCCTGGCCTTCTGCTGCACCCTGCCTCGGGAGGCAGAAGTGGGCGGATGTCCAAGTAGCCTGGTCTACAGAGCAAGTTCCAGAACGGCCCGGAACTCTTGGGTAGAAACAGGAAGATCATGAGTTCAAGGGACTGTGATCAAGCCTAGCACTGAAGGAGTCAATGTAAGGAGCTGGAGAGGTGACTCAGAGGCTAAAAGCATTTGTTGCTCTTGCAGAGGATCCAGGTTTAGTTCCCAGCACCATGTGATGGCTCACAACCATCCCTAACTCTAATTCCAAGGCATGTGATTTGGCATACACATGGTTACACATCCAGGAAAAATACTCATACACAGCAAACAAACAAAAAGTTAGGCCTTCATTTAGCTATTATCTACACGATCATCAGCCCACATATTTCCTTCTAAAAACAACATTTTAAATATTTGTAAGGTGGCACATGTTAACTTTTTAGTCAATCTCATGTTCCAGACAACTTTGCTAAAAATCTAAACACTTGGTTCACAAGGCTTGGTACCGAAAGAAAGGCTAAAAGTGAATTTCCAAACGTGACCTTCATGTTTGCTTTGTGTAAGCAGGAAGGGACTAAATTATCTTTAAATGACAATATTGCTTAGGAGACAATCCCGCATGTTAAGGATTCTCCCTGTAAAGAGGAGCTATAAATCAAATTGCATTCGTGTGGGAACACAGTATGTGAGTATGCATCCGTGCACACACAATTTAGGCTCCATAGTTACTAAAAGCGCAAGCAGTGGAGTCTTACTCATTAAGGGTTTTTTGATTTTGTTTGTTTTGAAACAGGGTCTCTCTATGTAGCCCTGAATATTCTGGAACTCTCTATGTACACTGGACTAGCCTTGAGCTCTGAGAGATCCTCTTGCTTCTGAGTGCTGGTATTAAAAGCATGCACCACCACATCTGACACAGTGAGTTTTTAAATGGCACCTTTATTGGTCACATCCAAGGGCAAAAAGTCCAATTGTTTACCCAGTGTCAGGTAAGCCAAGATAAGAACAAACATTATCAAACTAGCCTATGCATTTTTTATGAATGAAAAAGTAAGAAATCTGAATAAAATTTTACCTGACAACACTATGAAAGGTTTTACTTAAAAGCATTCCCCCCCCCAAGCTGGGCAGTAGTGGCACATGCCTTTAGTATCCCAGAGGCAGGTGGATCTCTGTGAATTCGAGGCCAGCATGGGCTCAAAAATCCTGTCTAAAAAAAAAAAAGAGAGAGAGAGAGAGAGAGAGAGAGAGAGAGAGAGAGAGAAGGCCTCCCTCCTCCCATGAATGAGGACTTGAATTAAAAAAAAAAAAAAGTGAGTTTAAAATGGTGAAAAAGGCAGGGAATGGGAGCACACCTGTGATCCCAGCACGTGGGATGTGGGGTACCAGATGTTCAAGGTCATCTTCCGCTACTTAAGGGGTAAAAGTCAATCTCATTATAAAAGAATGCGGGAAAAAATTAGTTTTATGCTCTCATCTCTGCTAAAGCCTCACTTTTGTAGAACTGTAATCAAGAAGCAGATGTTCTGAGATGCAATGATGTAGTATTGATTGTGGCTCCACTAGCGGATGTATCAAATCTGTTAACAAAGTTTCTGTGGTTAAAAAAAGAAGCTTGAGCTGGAGAAAGTAGAGCCAGCTCTCCCCACCTGTCAGTCTAGATCCAGGGGATCTGATGACTTCTTTTGGCCTCTGGAGGGCATCTGCACACATGTGCACAGACATAACTAAAAATCAAAATTAATCTTAAAGGAAAGAAAAATGTTAAGGCTATTATCCTTACATGAAGCATGTCATTAGTAAAACAAGTATCTAATTTTAAACATTGTTTTATTGCATGCTACTACTTCAAAACTTAGGTAAAAAAGGCTGCCATGTGATCCCCACTGCTTAGAAGTAGACCACAGGGGTTGGCGACATAGTTCAGAGGTGCAGAACTCATAAGGCCATGGGTACCCAAGACTGCCAAAATAAGTAAACAAATACTAAAGTGTATTACTGTTGTGTGAAAAAGTAAAGCCACCTAATATTTTTGGACTATTACAGGCACCTTAAACTGATTAACTTAATATGTATTGTTACAGCAAGAAAAACAGGATTGTCTCTCACAATGATTGCTCACATATTTCTCAAAATAATAAAATCAACAGCTTTTCATATCAGTTCTCACTTGCTAAATGCAGCTGGGGCTTCCTCACAAAACATTATTGGGATTTCCAATGTGGCTGTACTTTAATTCAGATACATGGACTGGAGCATTTATTACCTTGCAAGACCCCCATCAAGTAAGTAAAGAAACTGTCACCTCATTCCACTAAAGTAAACATGCTATCACAACATTTCCAGCTTTCTTTTGATTGACTGTTAAATTTAACCCTTGGGATTGAGAGCATATATAATATAGAAACAAAAAGACAAGAGAATCCCTAGAGGTTAGCTTTCTTAGCTATTGCACCTAAGTGTGCGATAGCCAGTTAAAATTGCATCCTTCAGGCACATCTGGTTTGCTTTCAAACAAGGCTATGCAATCTCTCCTAGTAAAATGGAGTATGGAATTAGAGGAAAACTACGTTAAGATAGAGGTAGGAAGATACAGAAAAGGGCAATAAGCTCATGACAAGTGTTCAGTACAATTCATGAGAAAGTACTTCATACCTAACGTAACGGCAATAATCAAAACCACAGACAAGTGCTGGCAAGAATGGGAACGAAGAGCCCTCCTGCACTGCTGATGGGTTATAAAATGCCGCAGCCTCTCTGGATACAGGCTGGCAGTTCCTCAAAAGACTTATTACCATATGACCCAGCAGCTCCACTCCTAGGGACACGGCCAGGAGAAATCAAAGTGTGCACACACAAAACCCTACACAAATATTCACAGTAGCTCATTCTGGATATCCAAAAAGCATGAAAGCTCAAATATCTATCCATCAGTGAATGGATAAAACTATATCTATTCATGTGCTATATCCATCTGTACAAGGAGCTATTGTTTGGTAATAAGAAGGAATAAAGTATCAATGCACTCTACAACACTGATAAACATCTGTGAAAAGAAAGAAGAAAAACCATAAAATACATTGTATGGTCCCATTTATATGATATATTCAGAATAAACGAATCTTTGGAGACAGAAAATAGATTAGCAATTGTTTACAGCTTGGAGAAGCAGAGGGACATGTTCCTTTGGAGGGGTGATGAAAATGCTGGAAAGGGAAGTCATGGTCATACAGTTCTAGAAACGCATCCAAACCCTGGAAACACACAGTGTGCGCTATCTGTCCCTAAGACTGTCCACAATGTCAAAGCTAGAAATAACCAACACACCCACAAAACTCCACACAAAATGTCTATAATGAGTGCTGGCAAGACAGCCTAGTGGTTAAAAGAGCTTGCCTGACAAGCTTGGTGACCTGTGTTTAATCCTCGGAGCCCACATAAAGAAGGAAGGGAAGAACAGACGCCACGTGATGCCCTATGACCTCCTCAAGAGTGCCTGACATGCATGTGGATTCACTCTCCACACACACACACACACACACACACAGACTTGACTGCTAGCGAGCTCCAGGGTCCTGCTGTCGCCTGCTCCCCAGCGCTGGGATCACAGCCACATATTGCTGTGCCTGGCCTTCTAAGTGGGTGCTGGGGAGAACAAGTCCTCCTGCCAGTATGAAGAAGCATTTGACTGAATGAGCCATCTCCCCAGCTCCAAATTTCTTTTCGGAGGCAAGGATCCCCTTCGTAGCACAGGCTGGACTGGTACCCAAGTGATCCTGCTGCCTCAGACATTGTGTCCATACTCATAGGCCAGGTGGCGTCACATGCCTGCAGGTCAAGCATGCAGGAGGCTAAGGCAGGGAGATTCTGGGTTCAAGACTAGCCTGGGACACACAGCAATCCCATTTCAAAATAATGACACAAAAGGCATCAGTACTTATTAAGATGGAATTGGTCTGAGCTGGGCATTGGTGGCACACACCTTTAATCTCAGCACTAGGTAGGCAGAGGCAGGTGGATCTCTGTGAGATCCAGACCAGCCTGGTCTACAGAGCTAGTTCCAGGACAGGCTCCAAAGCAATACAGAGAAACCCTGTCTCAAAAATAATAAATAAATACATATAAGTGGGATTGGTCCTAGAAAATTACCAATTATAGAGGTCTAAATTCTGCAATAACTACTTTTTCTGTTTACTCTTCTCTAAAATTTACTTAATAATTTTTTTTTTTTTTTTTGACATAGGTTCTTATTACATGGACCTGGCTGGCCTGGAACTCTATTCAGACCATGCTGGTCTCAAACTGATAATTACCTCCCTCTGCCTGCCTCTGCCTCAGAAGTGCTGGAATTAAAGGAATGTACCACTACACCTGGCTAAAATTTACTTTTAACCTAAGAAAAAATGTCATGTTAATTTTTAGTTGGAGCCTAAGGCTGGAAGATCAACAATGTTAAGTATTTGGCATCCTAATAAAATACATCCAGTAAACACCTCTAGATGCAACACTAGGTAAAATTATACAACTGGGGAGTATGACGGTTCTAGTGTGCATCTGCTCTACTTGAAGGACTTCTCTCGGCCTTCGGACTGCATTTCCTACGATTTAAAAGGGAACTGAGCAAAGAGTAGCAGGACTTAGGGAGATCTTACAAGGTAACAAGGGTCCGTTGGGGATGGAGATGGCTCAGCACCCACACAGGCACCTGTAACACTAGTTCTTGGGGATGTGATATGCGTGGCCAGGGTGCAGACATCTGCACTCACACACATACCCCGACACACAATTAGAAATAAATGAGTAAATAAACAAAAAGGTTTTGTTGCATTTCCTTATCCCCCCCACCCCCTCCTCCATCTGCTTGAAAATTTCATCACTTAAGAGCTGGAAGTGACAGCCTCTGGCACTAGTTTTACAAATGGCGCCTCAGGGACTTCAACAAACTGAGGGTACTCTAAACATTTCTAGAATGGAGTAGCACCGCTAATGTCACTAGACAGCAGATGCAAAAAAAAAAAAAAAAAAAAATCAGTGGGAGAGGAAAAAACCAAAAACCCATAAAACAAATCCCCACTACTTTGACATAAACATATTTGACAGCACTTAGAAAAGGGTACCAAGTCGCAGTTGTTATTTACTTCCTAATTTTCTTATAATAAGGCTTTCATTTCCTTTTCCAAATCTTGATAAATCAAAGGCAGATGAAGGCTGAAAATCCTTGGGTTGTGCAATTTCACACGGGAAGTACATGAAAACAGGCCGCACATCTTAATCTTACAAATATATAAAACTTAGAAAGACTCTTCAGGCAACAATGGATTTTTAAAAAATTTATCACCTTTATACCCTCTCACTGACTTCCAGCTGAACTCCCTTAGTCTCATCAATTCACTCCAAATACTCAACAGCCTCATATACCAAATATTGTCCCCAACATGCAGTGTGCTGACGTGTTGAAGAGTCACTCATTTCCTAAGAGCTTTTCCAGCTGCAGGGCCTTCAAGACTTCTCCAATTGTTTGAGCCATTCGGTCACTGTGGACATTCTGTTCTGATAGGTGTCCCCTGCCCTCACTGGCAAAAGACAACACTGAGTCTGCCGAAGTTAATGTTTTTATACTTTTGCTACTTATATTAGCCCTTACTGAGTTTGAATGGCTTAAGTTTAGGGCCTAAGGGCTGCTGACACACCGTGATCAACTCTACCATTAATGAGCTTGCATCTGTTAACCAGAACTGCTTTCTCCAAGTTATATAACGTCGTTCTCTTCCAACTTTTCCCAACTCCTAGAAAAATTATGTATTTTTAAAAATCTCCCAGTCGCCAGGCCCAGCAAACGTGTCAAGACACTGCATTGCACACAGGCACCAATCTTGCCATCTAACTACACAAACAAATGCAAAACAACTTTTTCAAAAGGCAGTGAGGGTGGATTGTGGGGATGTGCTGTTTGCAGTCTGGATGCCCCCCCACCTCCCCCCTCCCGGCAGTCCCAGCAACAAAGTTGGTGAGGACAACATGCTAAGCGCAGACACTGCTCGGCTTATCCCAAGGAAAGGAACCACAAGATAAAGTAGGGCGAGTACACGGCAAGGCTAGGAAGCCGCTCGCTCGCTCCCTCCCGTACGGCATAAAGGGCAGGCCCGAGTGGATGGAGGTAAAGAGGGATAACGAAGGCGCCGTGGTAGAGTCGCCAGGTATAAGGGGGCCTGGGGACCTCTGCGCACGGAAGGCTGGGAGCAGGCTCGATGGCCTCCTGGGTCCTTTCCCCCCCAGCAGGGCCAGCGCGGCTGTTACCCGAAGTCAGCGGCGCGCACCGGGATTTCCAGGACTCCGTTCCTCCCCCGGGGCGCGGCCTTCGAGGGCCGGACGTAGCCCTCCCGGGCTCCCGCACTCACCCCTGCGATCTCCTCGGCGGAACATTCCAGCAAACTGCGGTCGATGGCCTGCACCTCGGACTCCAGCTCCGACGCCATCTTCTCTCCTTCTCCCCTCCCCGGGCGTTCTCGCCGCTGTCGCCTCTGCCCGGGCCTCGGCTTCGCTTCTGCTCCCGCAGTTGCGACGGTCGCCCCTGTCCCGGGGCCGTCAGTCCCGGGCCGTCCCGGCGGCCGCGAGCCGAGCCGCGCAAGGAGCAAAGCGGGACGCGAACCTGCAGCGAGGACGGCGGCCGCTTGCGCGCGCGCCCGGGCTCAGCGCCCAGAAGTCAAGTCGCCGCCTCGCCCGTGACCCGGGGAAGGACACCGAGAACCCCAGGCCTGGCACTCCGGATGGCCACTACCGCGTTCAACGCCAAGAGAGGGGCAAAAACACCCAGGCGGGGGAGCACAGCATTCTGGGTACTGTAGTCGTTCCCAGAACGGCCAGGGAGCGAAGTGAAGCCTCTAAAAAGCCGCGGCGCGAGAGCATCATGGGAGTTGTAGTCCATCCCCTAGCGGAAGCCTGGAAAACGACACCTTAGAATCCGCGAGAGGAACTTCAACGCCACAAGAGCGAAAGAACGAGTGAACTGTCGTTTTGGTCTCTTAATCACAATTATTCTAGTCATATTTTGATCTCCCCAGCACCACTAACAGTTCCTGGCGCGATAGACACTCGGCTGTCTGTCAAAAGTCTGGTGTCTGACAAGCCCTCAATTGTCAAAAGAATGAATGAACCGCGCGTTCTATCCTGAGGTTCTACTGCCTTGTCATCCCGGCCCTAGTCATCGAGGTGTATTTAGTACCGAGGTTTCGAGAAGTTTTAAGACATATCCTTCCAAACTTCGAAAGTAATTTCGTTTATGACCACGGATTGAGTTTTTTGTTTTTGTTTTTTAAGCCTTGATGCAAAAGAAAAGTAGTCTAACGAGGCCACTTACAGACCCACTCTCGGGGATAAGGGAGTAGAACAGCCCTGGGAACGCGCCTACTTCCGCGTCCAGCCCGCCTGCGTCCTGCGGCTGCGCGGAGGGCAGCCAGGGAGACGAGCTGGCACTGCCATTGTTTTGTTTTGTTTTGTTTTTGTTTTTGTTTGGTTGGTTGGTTTGGTGTTTTGCAGGTTTTCAAAGGTTGAGAGGGGAAAAAAAAACAAAACAAAACAAAAAACTTTAGGATCCAATGGCAGTTCACAAGGCAGCAGAAAAGGTACTGGGTATTTTTCAGCTACGTTGCTGCAAGATTATACTGACCAAACTAGAGGATTTAGCCTTCAGAGCAGATTGGTCAGAGGCTAGTATGTACTGGCTGTAATTTGTGACGTGTATTTGAATACCTTTTAAATTATCTTCGTGGAGAAGTTTAGGCTCTCCCAGGTGACCAGACTCTAGTTGCCCTGTAGGAAGAGGCTGATGTTTTCGTCATTGGAGTTGTTAAGATTAGATCTTGCAGCCTGGCAGCCCTAATATGCGAGGCTTGGGCATTTGTCCTCAGTAGGACAATTAAAGAGATACGCGATAATGAAAAAGCAGAGAAGGGAGACTTCGATATAGCTACATTGGGAAGAGGGACAAAAAAGTCCAGGACCTATCCTCCTGGCCCACCGAAGCGCAGCACCGCAGCACCTTGTTCAGGTTTCGGCAGAAGGCAGTCCTGGTCAACGTGTGGTCCAATCCATCGCGTATCTATCATTGTCTTTATTCCAGTCTCCTGCAAGGAGCACTGACAAGCTGTAGAAACTGCAAGAAATCTCTTTCTGGCTCTGGTTGATACCAGGCACCCGACTCCTATCCCTTGGGGTCCATTTACTTATGCCTTTGATGCTAGGAAATGAAAGGCATTAACTGCCCTCAGGAGCTGGGCCCTGGAAGAGTACCCGAGGAGGGTTGAATGAGAGGGGCCTCTATAGGGGCTTACATATTTGAATGCCTGGGCCCCAGTTGGTGGAGCTGTTTGGAGGAAGTGTGTCCTTAGGGTAGGGCTTCCTGGTTTCAAAAGCCCTTGTCATTCCCAGTTAGTGCTTACTTCTGCCTGCTGCTTGTGGGTCAGATGTAAACTCTCTCTCAGCTCTGTCCAGTGCTGGGCCTCATTCCCCACCGTGATGTGGACTCACCCTCCGAAAATGTGAGCCGCAATGAGCACTTCCTTCTATACATTGCCTCGGCCATGGCATCTTATCACAGCAACAGAAAAGTATCAAACACAGCATTCACTCTTTGGAAGTCTGCCTTCAACTCATAACCCTCAATGAAGAGGAAGAAGGCTAGCCCCAAGTTACTCAGATTTTTAGGCCCTTCTGTTATGATAAAGCTTGTGGTGGACCAGGACAGATTCTATGGTAGGTGAGGGTGACCGAGGCAGAGGGACAAACATGCCAGGCAGACAGAGCTTAAGTGAGAAGTTTTATTAGAAAGGGACGTGGGGGCGGGGGAGGAGAGGTAAAGAGACACAGAGACAGAGAGAGGACAGAAGAGAAGAGGGAGACAGGGAAAGTCCTGTCTGCCCCAGGGGAACAGTAAGGAAGAGGGAGGGGAAGGGAGAGCATTATGGCTGGGCTCTTTCTTTTAAAGGAGTCCTTTACACCTGCCAGCATAATGCCTGAATCCTTACACCCTCCACAACCGTCCATGTCCACAGCCCCAAAATGTCACACAGAAAAATATCTTGTCTACCATGTACCTAGGATTGATTTCCTAGCTAAAGTAAAGCAAAAATATTACTACTGAGCTTATAAGATGTCTCAGTGGGTAAAGTTTGCCATACCAACTTGACGAGTGTCACCATCAGAGTCTGTAGTGAGAGGAGAGAAATAACTCAGTATCTGTCTTCTGACCTTCATACATGGCATGGCTTGAGCACACGTATCATGAAGTTACAAGTTTTTAATAAAAGAAACTATGAGGAACTGGAGAGAGTTCAGTGGTTAAGAGTGCTTGTTGCTCTTGCAGAAGACCCAGCACCAATATGGTGGTTCACAACTGTAGCTCCAGCCCCCAGGCATCTGATGCCTTTTTCTCGCCTCTTAAGGCACCAGGCACACACATGGTGCATGTACATGCTAAGCAGACGAAACAGTTGTACATGTAAAAATAAACAAATCTTGAGGAAAGAACGGAGCCAGGGCACCACACATGCTACACCTATCAGCCATGCTAATTTATCCCAGAGGAAGGCTTGATTTACATATGGAACAGTTCTGAGCCAGACCAAGGTTAGGGCATGACTATGGTTTTGCCAATATTGTGGTATTAGTCAAACTCTTAAAAGATTTTGCCAGGCTTGATGGCACAAACCTTTAATCCTAGGACTCTGTGGGCAGAGGCAGGGGGATTTCTGTGTGTTCAAGTACGGTCCATACAGTTCCAGGATTTCCAAGGTTATATAGTGAAACATGTGGTGGAATATTATTTTAAGATGCGTTACATCTGTTTATCTTGTGGAACATTTGTTTAATGATGCAAAGATGCATATATATTTTGGGGGGGGGCTTTTTGATACAGGGTTTCTCTATTAGTTTTGCAGCCTGTTCTGGAACTCACTCTGTACACCAAGCTGGCCTCAAACTCACAGAGATCCACCTGCCTCTGCCTTCAGATTGCTGGGATTAAAGGCGTGCGCCACCATTGCCCAACAATGTATTGCATTTTTTTTTTTATGTTGCATTTGTTTAAGTCTGTGAAGCTGAGTTAGTTTGCCTGTCTAAAACACCTTGGATGGTCTACTAAAGAGCTGAATGCTCAATAGCAAGGCAGGAGAAAGGGTAGGCGGGACTGTCCGGCAGAGAGAATAAGTAGAAGGAGCAAGAAAAGAAGAAGAGGAGGCCATCAGGGGCCAGCCACCCAGCTACACAGAAAAAAGTAAAGAAAGGCATACAGAAATGGAGGAAGGTAAAAACCCAGAGGCAAGAGAAAGATGGGATGATTAGTTAAGAAAATCTGGCTAGAAATAAGCCAGGCTAAGGCCAAGAATTCATAAGAATAAGCCTCCGTGTGATTTATTTGAGAGCTGGGTGGTAGGGCCCCCCAAAAAGCCAAAGAATAAAGAGTTAAAAAAAAAAAAAAAAGCAACAGACACCCTGTAAAAAATGTAAAAGGAAAGGTACACCCATACCCACACATGACCCACACATGCACACACATGACCAGGTGCACACAGGTGCCCTACATGAAAGCAGAAGGCGTAAGAGGAGAATGTCTGGGGAGAAGAAAGTAATGGGAGAGTGTGGTCTTGTCTTCTGCACAGTGACTGCGCCTTAATCTACTGCATTTTCGGTCAGCAAATGCGACTCTGCAGTTACAGTCCGGCTTCTCTGGCAGTGGCCCGGATGCTCAGGCGCTACCTCTGGCGCTGTTGTTAAAGGTAGCTTTAACTAAATCGCTATCATTCTGTCTATAAATAAAACTCGAGATTCAGGGGCTGGAGTGAAAACCCGCTAGCTCAGAGAGGTTGAGTAGCACCTAGCTGACCTCCTCTCCTTGCTGGCCTCTCCCAGACAGAGCATCCTTCTGCTCTGACAAAACAAAAAAAAGTCAAACCACTCCAGATCCCTCCCTACTACTTCCGGTGTATCCCTCCATCTCTTCCAGACGCGCTCTGAAGCTCTACGATTACTTTCCGTTTTCTAGCTGCTAACTCGGCTTTCTGACCCAAGGTTAATTTTATGCTAACTCGGGTTCACGGTGTGATCAACTATCCCCAAACAGGGGAGCAAAGGAGCAGAGTACAATGATTTATATGTCTGAAAATGTCATAATGAAGCTGTAGGGTCAATGAGAAACAAACACTTGCCACCAAGCCTGACGACCTAGGTTCAGTTCTCCAGTCTCACATGGAGGAAGGGGAACCAGCACCCACAAGTGTCCCTCTGATACTTACGTGTGCATTGTGGCACACATATTAAATAAATATAAATAAACAAATGTAAAACTGAAGATATACATGTATGTAATTCTAAAGCAATAAGAATACCTTTTAGAAGGAAGATTGAATATGCATCTTCCTTTCTTTTTTTTAAGATTCTTTTATTAATTGTGTACACAGTGTTTTACCTGCATGTCTGCCTGCACACCAGAAGAGGGCACCAGATTTCACCATAGATGGTTGTGAGCCACCATGTGGTTGCTGGGAATCGAATTCAGGACCTCTGGAAGAGCAGTCAGTTTTCTTAACCTCTGAGCCATCTCTCCAGCCCCTACTCTCGGTGTCTTTCAAAGACTCCTTTTTGCATTTTGCTGAGCTGTGGTATGGACTGTCCATAGTACTTCTTCATGTCCAATTAGACCTGATGGGAAGCCACAGCTGTGCAGTCTAGAAGCCAAGACAATGTCTCCTCTGGGCCTATATCAATCCCAGGCACTGAAATGGTTTCTGAAGGAATATTTTTGAGGTGTTCTTGTTTTTGAAAACTGTTTTTGTTAATTCTTTAATAATTTCATAGAATATATTTTGATAATATTCATCCTAACACCTCCAAGGTCCACCCCACCTTCCTACACCCCTAACTTTATGCCCCTTCTTTTCATACCCTATTGGCTCAAATTTTATTATCCACATACTCCCAGGCTGCTTGTTTTAAAACAGGACCTCCTTATTCAGTCCAGCCTGGTTGGAACATGGGCTCTTGTCTCAGCCTCCTGAATACTGGGACAACAGGCATACACCATTATGCTTGAAAAAATTTTTACTCTTTTTTTTTCCATTTAGTTTTTTTCCCTCCTTGAAATAGGGTCTCATTATGTCACCCTGGCTGTCTTGGAACTCACTATGTGGAACAGGCTGGCCTTGAACTCACAGAGATTTGCCTGCCTCTGCCTCCCTGAGTACTGGGATTAAAGGCATGTGCCACCATGTCCAGCATTTTCCCTCCATTTTTTTTGTATGTGTGTGTATGTATATTTGTATGTTTGCATGCATGTGTGCATGCACAGGGAAGCCTGAGGTTAATGTTGGGAATTGCCCTTATTCCATGAGGTAGATTGTGTCAGTCAAACCCATGGCTACAGATACGGCTAGTCTTACTACCTGGCTTGCTCTGGGGATCCCTTGTCTCCTTGTGTGGGTTATGGAGGTCTGAATTCTGGCTCCCGTGTTTTTGTGTTTTTGTGGCAAGTGCTTTAACCACTGGGCGCTCTTCCCAGCCCTCCAAAGTTTAGCCCTAGCACCATCATGTCATTCTTTCTAATTACTTTGAGATCTCTGACGTTCTTTTTAAAAATTCTTCAGCTGAATGGTTGCCAATTGTCTTAGGGTTTCTATTGCTGCATGTGTCACCAATGCCCAGCTTACTTTAATATTTTCCTAAGTTATTTCACTTATGTGCATGTGTGCAGGTTCTGCATATGTATGGAACCTGTGTGTGGGTGCCCTTGGAGGCCAAAAGAGGGTTCTGAACCCACTGGGTTATGAGCCTACTGATGTGGGTTCTTGGAAATGAACCTGGATCTTCTAGAAGGGCAGGGATTACTCTCAATCAAGGCAACTTCTCTGTAGATGGACTTTGTTTTCTGCCACCAGCCCCAAATAATGACACGGAGACTTCTTATTAATTATGAAGTCTCAGCTTATAGCTTAAGCCTGTTGCTAACTAGCTCTTTTATCTTAAATTAACTCATTTATATTGATCTACAGTCTGTCATGTGATGTTACCTCTCTTTCATCTTTCACTTCCTGTTTCCTCTCCATCTGGCTGGTGACTCTCCCCTTCCTCTTCCCAGAGTCCTCTCTGTCCCCAGAAGTCCCACCTAACCTCTTTCTAGCTATTGGCCATTCAGCTCTTTATTAAATCAATCACAGCAATGTATTTCACACCGTGTACAAATACCATGCAATGCATGGCTCCGGTCCCAGGAAGAAATTTATAAAGGAATCCTTAGTGTTCAGAGTCAAGGCAAAGCCTTTTCTGCTCTCAGTGAACACTTTTTCTCCAGTGTTGCGGTTTAAGGATGTTACATTCCTCTGCTACCTGAGGTTTGTGTGGGAGGTCAGCTTCAATCTCAGTCAAGACACAGTGTCTTGTCTTCAGTTTCCATATTAGCATCTAACCCTGAGCTTTAACTGTCAGTTAATGACTTGAATGTCTCATGACAGGGTGAGGGAGGGGCTAGAAGTCTACATCAAAATTTTGGGAGGTGGAAAGCAAACGGATGCCAACTTCGCAGTTAGAATCCAGAAATCATAGCCAGGAGTAGAAAAACTCAGCTCAGATGAGGAAAATGGCCCACTCAGCTGGAGAGCCCAGTGTCTCATTGGGCATGACGGTGCACTTGGACATGGAGACACGAAGATCAGAAGTTCAAGGCCATTCTTAGGTACATGATGAGTTTGAAGCCAGCCTGGGCTACATGAAACCCTGTCTCAAAATAAGTAAATAAAAATCAAACATAAGTCAATAAACCAGAACCCCATGTTGATTTTTTAAACAAACAGTGTGTCTTTATATTTGCGTAGTATTCTATGACAGACACACCATATGTAGTTGTCTTTTTTTTTCCCTCCAAGACAGGGTTTCTCTCTGTAGCTCTGGCTGTCCTGGAACTTGTTTTGTTGATCAGGAAGCCCTCAAATTCAGAGATCTGCCTGCCTCTGCCTCCCGAGTGCTGATATCAAAGGCATGGACCACTATACCTGGTTTTATGTATTTACCTTTATCGTGGAATTCATTGGTGTTTCATGTGATAAACATAATATTGAATACAATTCCTTTTTCAGATAATTACCAAATTCATTTTCAGTATAGCAAAGGATAAAAGCAAGTGGCTGCTCTGGAATGCTCTGCCTCCGTGCCCGTAACAGCACTGGCTGCTCTTCCTGAGGTCCTGGGTTCGATTCCCAGGACCCACATGGTGGCTCACAACCACCTGTAACTTCAGTCCCAGGGGATCAGCACCTCTTCTGGTCCGGAAGTACGGGCATACATGTATGCAAAACATTTCTAATTTTTAAAAAATTTACAATAAAATAAAAAGAAATGTCTTCTTGTGTTGGAACAATTTATCAGTTATTTATCTCTTACATTGTGCTCATTCTTGAATCCACCAAATTTTGTTCAAGCATGTATTGCAGTAGTTTCCGGAGAGTGACTGTGTCAAAAAGCACTCCAAGATTCTCGTAGCTTCTGGTACTACTATCAAGAAATCCACAGCTATTTTGATGTCTGATGTTTCCCTGCTGACCTGGTTTTCTATCTCAGGAAAACTACAGGTCCTTCTTTTCATCTTTACAATTCTGGGTTTTCACAATGACGTGATTTAGTAGGAGTTGATTTCCATACATTAGTGCTAGAACCAAGAAGAACCTTCTTCCCTCTGTGGTTCCATTTTCCTCCCTTTCCTCTCATTCTTTCTTAATGCATGTATGTGTATGTGGCCTACGTCCATGTGTGTATTGTGGAATGTGAGTGTGCATGGGTATATGTGTGGGGTGTGGGTGTGCATGGGTATATGTGTGGGGTGTGAGTGTGCATGGGTATATGTGTGGAATGTGAGTGTGCATGGGTATATTGTGGAATGTGAGTGTGCATGGGTATATGAGTGGGGTGTGGGTGTGCATGTGTATATGTGTGGGGTGTGAGTGTGCATGGGTATATGTGTGGGGTGTGGGTGTGCATGGGTATATGTGTGGGGTGTGGGTGTGCATGGGTATATGTGTGGGGTGTGGGTGTGCATGGGTATATGTGTGGGGTGTGGGTGTGCATGGGTATATGTGTGGAATGTGGGTGTGCATGGGTATATGTGTGGGGTGTGAGTGTGCGTGGGTATATGTGTGGGGTGTGGGTGTGCATGGGTATATGTGTGGAATGTGGGTGTGCATGGGTATATGTGTGGAATGTGGGTGTGCATGGGTATATGTGTGGAATGTGGGTGTGCATGGGTATATGTGTGGGGTGTGGGTGTGCATGGGTATATGTGTGGGGTGTGGGTGTGCATGGGTATATGTGTGGAATGTGGGTATGCATGGGTATATGTGTGGGGTGTGGGTGTGCATGGGTATATTTGTGGGGTGTGAGTGTGCATGGGTATATGTGTGGAAGGTGAGTGTGCATGGGTATATGTGTGGGGTGTGGGTGTGCATGGGTATATGTGTGGAATGTGAGTGTGCATGGGTATATGTGTGGAATGTGAGTGTGCATGGGTATATGTGTGGAAGGTGAGTGTGCATGGGTATATGTGTGGAATGTGAGTGTGCATGGGTATATGTGTGGAATGTGGGTGTGCATGGGTATATGTGTGGGGTGTGAGTGTGCATGGGTATATGTGTGGGGTGTGAGTGTGCATGGGTATATGTGTGGAATGTGAGTGTGCATGGGTATATGTGTGGGTGTGGGTGTGCATGTGTATATGTGTGGGGTGTGAGTGTGCATGGGTATATGTGTGGAATGTGAGTGTGCATGGGTATATGTGTGGGGTGTGGGTGTGCATGGGTATATTTGTGGGGTGTGAGTGTGCATGGGTATATGTGTGGAATGTGAGTGTGCATGGGTATATGTGTGGGGTGTGAGTGTGCATGGGTATATGTGTGGGGTGTGGGTGTGCATGGGTATATGTGTGGGGTGTGAGTGCGCATGGGTATATGTGTGGGGTGTGGGTGTGCATGGGTATATGTGTGGGGTGTGAGTGTGCATGGGTATATGTGTGGGGTGTGGGTGTGCATGTGTATATGTGTGGGGTGTGGGTGTGCATGGGTATATGTGTGGAATGTGGGTGTGCATGGGTATATGTGTGGGGTGTGAGTGTGCATGGGTATATGTGTGGAATGTGGGTGTGCATGGGTATATGTGTGGAATGTGGGTGTGCATGGGTATATGTGTGGAAGGTGAGTGTGCATGGGTATATGTGTGGGGTGTGGGTGTGCATGGGTATATGTGTGGAATGTGGGTGTGCATGGGTATATGTGTGGGGTGTGAGTGTGCATGGGTATATGTGTGGGGTGTGGGTGTGCATGGGTATATGTGTGGGGTGTGGGTGTGCATGGGTATATGTGTGGGGTGTGAGTGTGCATGGGTATATGTGTGGAATGTGAGTGTGCATGGGTATATGTGTGGAATGTGAGTGTGCATGGGTATATGTGTGGAATGTGAGTGTGCATGGGTATATGTGTGGAATGTGGGTGTGCATGGGTATATGTGTGGGGTGTGGGTGTGCATGGGTATATGTGTGGAGTGTGAGTGTGCATGGGTATATGTGTGGGGTGTGAGTGTGCATGGGTCTATGTGTGGGGTGTGGGTGTGCATGGGTCTATGTGTGGGGTGTGGGTGTGCATGGGTATATGTGTGGGGTGTGAGTGTGCATGGGTATATGTGTGGAATGTGAGTGTGCATGGGTATATGTGTGGGGTGTGAGTGTGCATGGGTATATGTGTGGAATGTGAGTGTGCATGGGTATATGTGTGGGGTGTGGGTGTGCATGGGTATATGTGTGGGGTGTGAGTGTGCATGGGTATATGTGTGGGGTGTGAGTGTGCATGGGTATATGTGTGGGGTGTGAGTGTGCATGGGTATATGTGTGGGGTGTGAGTGTGCATGGGTATATGTGTGGGGTGTGGGTGTGCATGGGTATATGTGTGGAATGTGAGTGTGCATGGGTATATGTGTGGAATGTGGGTGTGCATGGGTATATGTGTGGAATGTTGGTGTGCATGGGTATATGTGTGGGGTGTGAGTGTGCATGGGTATATGTGTGGAATGTGAGTGTGCATGGGTATATGTGTGGGGTGTGAGTGTGCATGGGTATATGTGTGGGGTGTGGGTGTGCATGGGTCTATGTGTGGGGTGTGAGTGTGCATGGGTATATGTGTGGGGTGTGAGTGTGCATGGGTATATGTGTGGAATGTGGGTGTGCATGGGTATATGTGTGGGGTGTGGGTGTGCATGGGTATATGTGTGGAATGTGGGTGTGCATGGGTATATGTGTGGGGTGTGGGTGTGCATGGGTATATGTGTGGGGTGTGAGTGTGCATGGGTATATGTGTGGAATGTGAGTGTGCATGGGTATATGTGTGGAATGTGGGTGTGCATGGGTATACGTGTGGGGTGTGAGTGTGCATGGGTATATGTGTGGGGTGTGAGTGTGCATGGGTATATGTGTGGGGTGTGAGTGTGCATGGGTCTATGTGTGGGGTGTGGGTGTGCATGGGTCTATGTGTGGGGTGTGAGTGTGCATGGGTATATGTGTGGGGTGTGAGTGTGCATGGGTATATGTGTGGAATGTGGGTGTGCATGGGTATATGTGTGGGGTGTGGGTGTGCATGGGTATATGTGTGGAATGTGGGTGTGCATGTGTATATGTGTGGGGTGTGAGTGTGCATGGGTATATGTGTGGAATGTGAGTGTGCATGGGTATATGTGTGGAATGTGGGTGTGCATGGGTATATGTGTGGGGTGTGAGTGTGCATGGGTATATGTGTGGGGGTGTGGGTGTGCATGGGTATATGTGTGGGGTGTGGGTGTGCATGGGTATATGTGTGGGGTGTGGGTGTGCATGGGTATATGTGTGGGGTGTGGGTGTGCATGGGTATATGTGTGGGGTGTGAGTGTGCATGGGTATATGTGTGGGGTGTGAGTGTGCATGGGTATATGTGTGGGGTGTGAGTGTGCATGGGTATATGTGTGGAATGTGAGTGTGCATGGGTATATGTGTGGAATGTGGGTGTGCATGGGTATATGTGTGGGGTGTGAGTGTGCATGGGTATATGTGTGGAATGTGAGTGTGCATGGGTATATGTGTGGAATGTGGGTGTGCATGGGTATATGTGTGGGGTGTGAGTGTGCATGGGTATATGTGTGGAATGTGAGTGTGCATGGGTATATGTGTGGAATGTGAGTGTGCATGGGTATATGTGTGGAATGTGGGTGTGCATGGGTATACGTGTGGGGTGTGAGTGTGCATGGGTATATGTGTGGGGTGTGAGTGTGCATGGGTATATGTGTGGGGTGTGAGTGTGCATGGGTATATGTGTGGGGTGTGGGTGTGCATGGGTCTATGTGTGGGGTGTGAGTGTGCATGGGTATATGTGTGGGGTGTGAGTGTGCATGGGTATATGTGTGGAATGTGGGTGTGCATGGGTATATGTGTGGGGTGTGGGTGTGCATGGGTATATGTGTGGAATGTGGGTGTGCATGGGTATATGTGTGGGGTGTGAGTGTGCATGGGTATATGTGTGGAATGTGAGTGTGCATGGGTATATGTGTGGAATGTGGGTGTGCATGGGTATATGTGTGGGGTGTGAGTGTGCATGGGTATATGTGTGGGGTGTGGGTGTGCATGGGTATATGTGTGGAATGTGGGTGTGCATGGGTATATGTGTGGGGTGTGGGTGTGCATGGGTATATGTGTGGAATGTGGGTGTGCATGGGTATATGTGTGGGGTGTGAGTGTGCATGGGTATATGTGTGGAATGTGAGTGTGCATGGGTATATGTGTGGGGTGTGGGTGTGCATGGGTATATGTGTGGGGTGTGGGTGTGCATGGGTCTATGTGTGGGGTGTGGGTGTGCATGGGTATATGTGTGGGGTGTGGGTGTGCATGGGTATATGTGTGGGTTGTGGGTGCGCATGTGTGTGAGGCCAGCGGTTGACCCCAAGTGTCTTCCTTGATCTTTCTCGACTCTATTGCTACGGCAGGCTCACTAGCGGAACTGGGAACTCTCGGATTCCACTAATTTCGCTAGGCACCTTGCACTATGGATCCCATTGTCTTCACATCAGCACCCTTTGGTCCTGCAGCCGTGGAGCTATGTGATGAGGGGCAATAGATATTTTTATATTACATTTAAAACTATTTCTTTATTTATCTATGGGTGAGAGTATTGTGCCACCACATGCACGTGAAGGTCAGAGGACAGCGTGTAGGAGTCAGTTCTCTCCTTCCAGCATGTGGGTCCCAAGGGTCATACTCAGCTGTTGGGGTTGGCATGCAGCATCCTTACCCACTGAACCACCTCCCCTCATGGGAGCCATTCTCTTATGAGCATATGACTGCTGATGGGCTGGTGGTGCATACCTGCAATTCTAGGAAGACCAGGTGTTTGGGGCCAGTTTCAGGTACCTGGGGAGACAGAGGGTAGCTTATGCTACGTGAGACCCTGTCTTATGAAGCAAATGAATGGGTTGTTAGAGAATTTTAGGCTTTGTATTCCTGGTTAGGGGGAATTCTCAGCTGCAAGATGAGGGATAAATTCTTCTCTTTTACTTGGTGGGAAAATAGGCTAATTTGAAGGGCAGTTTTAATTTGATTGTGTGTGTGTGTGTGTGTGTGTGTGTGTGTGTGTGTATGAGTTTGTGTCATGGCCTGTGCACGGGGTCCAGAGGACAACCTTGGAAGTTTGCCTTCCCTCATCTGTCATCTTGCTTGAGACAAGTTAGACAAACAAGTTAGACAAGAGATATGCTGAGCCATCCGGCCCAGGATCCTCTAGGAATTCTCTGTCTCCACTGTGGCCTTTCTGTGGAGAGCTGCGGTTACACATGTACAGTAGTTACACATGTGTGCATGTGCCCGGCTTTTATAGAAGTTCTTGCGATTAAAACTCATATTCTTACAGAGTGGCAGGTGCCATTTGCCCTAGCCCTGAAAGGACCCTGTAAAAAATTAGATTATAAATCCATGCTTTTGTTTTTGTTTATTGGCCTTTAGAGACAGTTTCTCTGTGTAGCTCTGGCTGTTCTGGGACTCACCCTGTAGACCAGGCTGGCCTGGAATGCATCAAAATTCTCCTGTGTCTGCCTCCCAAGTGCTGGGATTTAATGCATGTGCCACCACTGCCTGGCCATAAATCTAAAGTCATTGTAGCTACAAAATTGGGCAACAGTAAAATGCAATATACCTGTTAGCAACCGGTGAAACAATTACCCATAGTAGATACTGGGATAGGGAAACCCTAACCCTCAGAGCAGTTGAGAATGTGAAGGGCTAGCAGGGCTGACTTCAGCATGGAGAGGTGCTTTTGTCCATACCTGATGACTTTTTATCCCTGCATCCAGCAAGGTGGCTGGAGAGACCTGGAGGCACCTCCACACTGGCCCTGTGGCCTGTATGCGCCCATGCTCACACATTTGTGAACGCTCAATAAATAAATATTTACAATGAAAGTGGTGTGGGAAACCCAGCGGGGATATAGGTCAGTTGATAGCCAGCCTTGGCTCACAAGCACAGCGTCCTGGGATCCATCCCTGGAACCATGTAGGGAGCACAAGGATGTTAAATAGACACTGGTCACTCTGTTCACGTCTGTCTTATCCTGCAGAATGAGCACACCTTTGCACATGGAATCCCTAACCCAGACTTTAGGATTCCACACCATTCACACTTGATTCTGTCAGAGTTATTCATCCATTTCATTCCTAGAATTTTATTCTGTGCAGGCAAAAATGCCAGCTGCCCATCTAGTGGACTGACCAGCAACCTTGCCCGGGAACTTGAACACACACAGAGAAGGTCCTGTTTTCTCTGTAGAGCCCGAGTTCAAATCACCGGGCCCTCTGCCTTTGATTCTGCTCACTGGAATGACACCTCTCATCCTTCTCTAAGAGTAGCCCTTCAGGCAGAGACTGTGTGCTAGCCAGGAGAGGTTCAAATGACCTTGGAGCCATCCTCAGGCGCTCATGCTCCGCGACGCTGCTGGGGGCCTGCAGGGGGCGCTCCCGTCCAGGGCTGGCTTTTTTGCAGGACCGACTTTCGGTGAGGCTCGGCTTTCTTATGCTGGCAGTCTCTCTAACAATGGAGCTTGCATTTGTTTAACTGTGACCCAGAAGTACTCTGTGTCGCTGTGTTATTTTAGGTTTCATAAGCAGCTAGGAAGTGACATTCAAAATGACATCCTCAGGGCGGACCGCCAGAAACCAAGTCCTTCCCCTCCCGAGGCCGTGGTGCCACGCCAGCAGCCAGGGTGCCGCTTGAGATCCATGCTTACTTTTTAGTAATAGTGCAGGTTGAATTCCTCTGAGGACCAGACTGAGACACACTAGTGTGTTCACGACTGAGTTTTCTTCCAATTGATGGAGCTTCCTTTTCAGTCAATAAAATAAAATAAAATATGAAAAAATAAGCCAAAGACAGAGGTTCAGGCATAGTTGATGAATTACCCCTAGTTAATGTGTCACCGCTGGGTGCAGAAACTTGAATGTCTGCATCAGTCTTATCATCAGGTGGTGACCAGAAAATCGGTATCTCATTGTGGTGGAGTCCAGGAATTGCGGGCTTTGTCAATGGAAGGTGAACTAAATAAAACAAAGCTGTCTGACTTAGCAAATACAAATATGCACACTCAGCTAAATGTGAGTTTCAGACACCGAACTGTACACTTCATTTCACTTTCCTTGTTCGAGACAGGGTCTCACTGTGAGCCTCTCTATGTAGACGGAAGCTATCGTGGAATTCGCCTGCCCCTGCCTCCCAAGGACTGAGATTAAAGGTGTGCGCCATTGTGCCCAGCCTTGCTTTAAAAAAAAAAAAAAAAAAAAAAATTAAATGCTCAGTAAATACTAAAAATCTATTTGTTTTGTTCAAATTCAAGTGTGCAGGTTTTTGACACCTTTAACCCCAGTGCCCAGGAGGCAGGCAGATCTCTGGGAATTGAGGCACAGTGAATTCCAGCCAATCAGAACATGAGACGTCTCAAAACAAAAACAAAATGACAGGGAGGAAAGGGAGTTCAAATGTAAGCCAGTGTCATACATTCCATCTGGTATCTGAGCTGAAAGACAAGGCTCAACCTAAAAGACTTTAGACCAGTGAGTGGTTCTCAACCTTCTACCCCACCCTTCAGGGAGACAAACTTAAGCTACTTCGCTGGGGTGATGCTGAGGTGTGTGGGGGAAGTGGTGACATTCAAGACTTTAATTACTTGCAGGTTTCATTCTGTTTTGTGCTGAGGACCGAACTCTGGGCTTTCAGAGGCCTAGCCTTCTGCCTGCTTCATAAACATTCCTACCCATTCTCTTTATTCTCGTCCATCCCCTCCCACCGGTAACTGGCCTCTCCTTTTACCTTTACATGGCTTCTGGAATTTGAACTCAGGTCCTAGGCTTGCACAGCAAGCACCATTACTGAGCTGAGCCATCTCACGGGCCTACTTTTAA
Organism: Phodopus roborovskii; assembly: GCF_943737965.1. Classification (NCBI taxonomy): domain Eukaryota; kingdom Metazoa; phylum Chordata; class Mammalia; order Rodentia; family Cricetidae; genus Phodopus; species Phodopus roborovskii. The sequence goes on along the minus strand of NW_026126588.1, from coordinate 2,054,993 downwards.
AAATAATTTTCTAAAACTTAACTTTCTTTGCTGCCATCTTAGGATCCTATTTTTTTTTCCAGTTCCAAGTCATTTTCTTCTAGGACAGGTATTTGTTTGTTCATTTTGCTATTGGACAGTATGGTACTCTTTCTTACTGTGTGTGTTTATGTGTTGTATATGCATGTGTTTTTCTATACGCAAGTTCCTGTGGGTGTGCACACATCCATGTGCTGGAACACATGCACATACATGTTTGTGAAGGGTAGAGGTTGACTTTGGAGCTTTGCTTGGTCACATTCCACCTTATTTACTTATTTAAAATGTTTTCTTTAAAAGTGTTTATTTGTTTGGTGTGTATATGCACTGGAACTAGAGTTGCAGGCTGTTGGATGTCACCTGACATGCATGCTGATACCCTAACCTGAGACTTCAGGAGGAGCAACAAGAGCTTTTAAAGAGCTATCCAGCTCTCCACCTTGTTTTTTGAGACAGGGTCTCTCATGGAACATGAAACCCATCAATTAAGCTCTGGGCATGTGCCACTGTCTACCCACAGCTAGCCTTGCAGGTAGAGAGGCATGATACCCTGCCTGGGTTCCAAACTCAGGCCATTGTGTTGCATGACAGGCATTTTACGATCTGAGCCTTCTATCAGGCCCCACATTTTCTTATTCCTGTGTGCCTGAACTTTCACAGTAATACCCTTCAAATATGAAAAATTCTTTTGTTTTTGTTTGTTCTGTTGCAGAACTGGGGATTGGGCCCAGGGCCACATATATGCTAGGTGAGTGCTTTGCCACTGACCTGTATGTCTGGACCTTCCCATATCAATCATTAATCAAGAAATGCCCCAGAGAGTTGCCTATAGGCCAATCTCATGGAGGGAATGGAAAAAAAAAAAATAAGCAGAGCTCTTTGCTAAGTTAGATGTTTTTCTGCTTCCTGCTTCTGCCCTTTCTCAAATTGCTTTGTACATCATGCAGGAGGGCTGGTGATGTGGGTAGCCTATCTTTCTGACCTTCATTAGCTGTTCTCTTGTAAATGATGCTGGTTCGGCATCTGCACCACTATGTGAAGGATGCACCCTTCTCCTTTAGAGATTCTCGCTACAAAGGAATGCTGACTTTATCCAAAGGTTTTTTTTAAAAAGCCCCTATGGGTTTAAAAAACAAACAAACAAAAAACCCTTCGCTTCCAGTATTTCATAGTTGTTAATATTACATTGGTTTATTTCTCTGTGTCTGTGTGTGTGTGAATATGTGTATGTGTGTGTGCATATGTGTATGTATATATATGTGTGTGTGTGTGTGTATGTGTGTGTGTGTGCCTGCATGTGCATGCAGGTGCACAGTAGTAGAAATCGAAGGAAAATTCACAGGAATTAGTTCTCTTACTCTGCCGTGTGTGTCCTGGGGATCAAACTTTGGCCGTCAGGTAGGCTACAAGCACCCTCACCCACTGAGTCCTCTAGCTAGTCTGCTCAGCAATGGAATCCAGGGCTTTGTGCGTGCCAGGCAAGAACTCTACCAACTGACCTACAACCATGACACCTTCCCTATGGTTTAAAAAAATCCTTATTCAGGAGTGAAATTCATATGTAGTTTGCTTCTTAGGTTGGTTTTTGTTTTTTTGTTTTGTTTTCCCAAGACAGGGTCTCATTATGAAGCTCTGGCTGTCCTGGGACTTTCTCTGTAGAGTAGGGTGATCTTGAACTTACAGAGATCCACCTGCCTCAGCCTCCCAGCTGCTGGGACTACAGGCGTGTGCCACCGCTATTTCTGGCTGTGCAGTTTTCTTTTTGATGCCTTAGTTTTCAGGTTTGGGCATCAATGTAATAGTAGCTTTGATTAAAAAAAATCAGAAACCTTGTTTTCTCTCTAATGTTTTTGAAAGTTTGACATCATTGTTATTATTTGGCAAGGGATCCAATAAGTTCTAGTGCCTGGGATTAGGTGGATCTGATCACCTTTTACCACATCCAGGTCCTAGCAGGAAGGGGGGTGTCTCCCTGTGAGCAAACCCACCTGATGGCAGCATTGAAAGCCACCACTCAGCAGGTACCCAAGGAAGAATTATACAAAGAAAGATGCAAAACCTACTTTCTAGAAGCTTTGGGGAGCCGGAAAAGGAGGAGAAGGAAGAGGAAAAGGAGGAGGAGGAAGCGAATTGTGTTGTTTGGACAAGAATTTAGCTCCAGACCATGTTTTCCTCTAGGCACCTACCAGACAAGGCTGAAAAAACAGGACAAAGTCAATGGAATTCCTGCCACTCCTTTATCCAAAGCCCTGGGGCTGCTCTTGTTAAGAGCATGGGAAGTTAAGAAGACTGTTTAGTTATTTATATAGTGTCTGTGTATATGTGTGTGGCACACACGTGTTCTGGCGCTGCTGTGAACACAAGAAGACACCATGAAGGAGTTGTCTTTCTTGTCACCATGTGGACCCAGGGACCAAACGCATCGCCAGGCTTGGCAGCACTGAGCCATCTTGTGGGCCAAAATGTGGTACTTACGATGAGTGAAGATCAAGGTGTGGTGGCTCATGCCTTTAATTCCAGCACTAGCGATACTGAGGCAGGGGGATTGATTTGAGTTTGAGGCTACCCTGGGATATATGCTAAGTGCCAGGCCATCCAGGGCTACATAGCAAGGTCCTGCCTCAAAACCAAACAAAACATAAAGCCTAGTGGGGCCTTGGCTTCTTCTGGCCATTTCAGTCTCCTGAGGACTTTGAAACGTCTCGATGGTGAGTTGTATGCCTGTCCAGTTCAATCTGGACCGATCTTTACAGAAGCCCTGATTGTACCGCGCTCCAAGGTTTAGTCTTGATTGAGGTATTGATCAGAGGTTCAAGGTTATATACTCTGCTTCAGTTATACGAGACCCTGTCTCAGAAACCAACCAACCAACCACACACACACACACACACACACACACACACACACACACACACACGAAGAAGGATCGAGAGAATGAGTGAGCCCTCCATTGCTCTTTTGTGAAAGTACAAAGTTTGTTGTCTAACCGGGTTAGATTTACTGGTCAAGGTCAATGAGATCAGTTCTCTCACAGGGTTACAGACTGTAGATCAGCCTCTTGGCCACGAGAGGGACGGACGGAAACAGCTTGGGAGAATAAGTCCCCAGGAAAAACTGTTAGCCTAGTAGGTAAAGCATGCATTACCATTTTCAAAACTTTTATGTAAGAGACAGTTAAATCCTATGAGATCTCCCAGGGAATCTGGCTTTTACTCCAAATGAATGAAAATTAGTAAACCCTTAGGGTATGCAAATAGAAGTCCTGTGGCAATCTGACCCAGTAGGACGACATCATTGTCACTTCTGTCTTCAGACAATAGTGATGCCTGGGGACAGAAAAGAGCTGGAAAGGAAAGGATCTGAACCCAGGCAACTGGACTTCAGGACCCACCTCTTTTTTTTTCTTTTCCCAAGCCCAGTTTCTCTCTGTTGTAGCCTTGGCTGTCCTGGAACTCCCTCTGTAGACTAGGCTGGCCTTGAACTCATAGAGATCCATCTGCCTCTGCCTCCCAAGTGCTGGGAATAAAGGCGTGCAGCACAAAACCAGGCTTTGGGACCTTCCTTTTAATCTCTAAATGAGTTGCAATGTAATTGCATCTTGTTCCACAAATAGGCTCAGCCTTAGGGTGTGGCTTCGGTATATGGATGTGGCCCCTTTTAAGGGATTATCAGTTAAGAGCACTGGCTGCTCTTCCAGAGGACCAGAGCTTGGTTCCCAGCACCCACATATGGCAACCCACAAATTGCGTGTAACTCCAGCTCCAGGGGAACTGATGTCCCCCTCAGGCCTCTGTGGGCACCTGCACACACAGTGGAATGTTCAAGCTCACATACACATTAATAAAAAAAACAAATGGATGGGAGATGTCATAATGTAAATATGTTTCTCTTATTGGTTAATGAATAAGGCCCTGTTGGCCAATAGGAAAGCAAGATAGACAGGACTATAAAACAAGGAAGATTCTGGGAGATGTAGTAGACTTAGATGTAGGGACTTAGAAGGAAGAGGTCCGGACCCTCTCTCTGGTAAGATAAGACCATGTGGAAACATTTAGATTAATAGAAATGGGTTAATGTTTAAGACAGAGCTAGCCAGTAAGAAACGCTAGTAATTGGCCAGCAGCTTTATATCTAATACAAAGTCTCTTTGTGTTATTTGGGACTGAGGTGGCAGTGGGACCAGGCTGGTGGGAAAACTGCTTGTAACAACAAATCTTTAAAAAAGTAAACATAGACACAGTCCTTTTAGTTATATTTACTGAAGGAAGGGGTAAGGCAACTATGTAATTCGGAACCTAATGGAATTTCAAGCAAATGCAATGCCCCTACTTTGATAAATTGTCAAATAAATGAAATAAACGAATCACATGTATTTCTTTTCCTGTAATGAAATACTCTGACAAAAACAACTCAAGGGAGAAAGGACTCATTCTGGCTTACAGTTCAAGGGGCAGACTGCCATGGAGGGTGTCAAGGCACCAGGAGCTTGAAGCAGCTGGTTGTATCCCATACACAGCCAAGAAACAGAGTGTGCATACAGGCCATCACTCAGTTCCCTGTCTTCATTTGTGCAGTCCAGGATTCACTGTCTAGGGAAAAGTCCCACCCATGTCACATGTTTGTAAGTTTGAGAGACTGAGACCAGAGGATGTGGAGTTCCAGACTGACTTGGGCTGCATAGCAAGTTTGAGGCCAGATTATGTTACTTTGAGATCCTGTTTCAAGACAAAAAACAAAAAAAAAATAGACAAAATATACCATGCAGACAGTACGTTTGGAGTTGGGCATGGCGGCACACGCCTGAGATCCCAGCGTGTGGGAGACTGAGGTAGGAAGGTCTCGCGGTCCATGCCGGGCTGCTGTGAAATCCCCAGAACTCACTCCGCCACCAAAGAAGTGGTTCAATTTCCAGAGAGAAAAGTCAGCGGGTCCCTGTGAGCGGGGACACACACACACACACACACACACACAGAAATGTCAACAGTCAGTTAAACTGAGAGCAGTTGTAGGAATTTTCACTTTCATCTTTACATTTTTCTTCATGATCTAATTTTACCCCCAGTGCATCTTTGGGGTAGTATTTTTTGCTAAAAAATGCAAAGTGAGATATTTCAGGAAATGAAGAACAATGCCCAGTTGGAGGAAGTGGCAGAAGTCAGTGGGAGTGTTTCTCTAGACTGCCCTGATGCTAAATTTAGCGCAGGCCTTCAGGCCGCTTCAGGTAGACAATATGGAGTTCAGAGCAGGACTTGTGGGACTTGGTTGTCCCCTTCCACCATGTGGGTCCTAAGAATTGAACTCAGGCCAGAAAGTCAGGTGTCTTTTTCAGTTGCTTCTTCACCTCAAGTTTTTCATTTATTCATGTATTTGGGGTGTGTGTGTGCGTGCGTGTGTGTGTGTGTGTGTGTGTGTGCGCGCGCGCGTGCGCGCGTGCTTGCATGCATGCATGCGTATGTATGTGTGTATGTGAGTGTGTTCGAGTGCAGGTTCGTATGTGAACGCATATTTGTAGGCCCCATATGCCACAACACTTAGGAGAACTTAGGAGGTCCCAGGAGAGCTAGGGAGTCAGTATCTCCTTCCACCACTCAGGTTTCAGGGATTCAACTCAAGCAATCAGAGTTGGTAGCGAGCACCTTTGTATATCAAACCATACCTTCTTCCTTCTTATGGTTTCAGACAGGTTCCGTCACAAAATCTGGAGCTCACCTGGCTTTATTGGCTGGCCATTGAGCCCCACGGATCCTCCTGTCTCTGCCCTACCCCTGAGAGATTGGGGTTATAAGCAGTGCCTTGCTCTGTGTGTGTACTGAGACTGCAAACTCAGGTCCTCATACTCGCTTGGTAAACACTTCACTGGCTGAACCAACTCCCCAGTGCCCAAACCAAGCTCTCTTCATGATTCTAGAACACCGGGTTCCTCGAGGACGGTTTGGCACACACATTTCCCTCAGAGGAGCACCAACTGGGACTCCACCATAGACCAGAATGCCTGTGTGAACTGTACTTGTCCCCCACACAGTCAGGGGAGCCTGGTGGCACAGTGACTCCTTTGTCCCAACTGGTCTTGGATGTCTCCCATTTCAGCCCGAAAGTCCCACAGTTAGAAGAAGAGAAGAGTTAGTTTTGGTAAGATAGTAGGCAGTTGGACTTGGTGGCATGCTCCTGTCACCCAGCTGCTTAGGATACTGAGACAAGAGCATCACTTTGAGTCCAGGAATTTGAGACCAGCTTGGGCAGCCCAGTGTGCGCCTCTGCCCATGTGCTCATGCCATAGGTCCATGTATCCCAACGCTTAGTCCTCTGATGGAGCCCTTGGTGCAGGAACTTTTGGGAGGTAGACCCTTGCTGAAGGAAGCACATCTCTGGGGAGAGCTTGGGGGACTCAGCCTCACTCCACTTCCTGCTTGTTCTCCCTTCTTCCAGTATGTGGTTAAGATGTGATCTCAGGCTCCTGCTCCATGCCTTTCCTTCCCCACCATTATGAACATCTAGCTCTCGGGAACCTCTGGAAGCTTGAGCCAGAAGAAACTCTGCCTTAGGTTACTTTTGGTCATAGGATTTTGTCACAGCAGCAGAGAAGTAACTGATATAGATCCCCCCCACCTCAAAAACAAAATAAACAACAATGAAAAGATAACAGGGTGCATGACAGAAAAAAGGAAAGAATTTCAAGTGACAGACCCCTCCCCACAAAAAATCTTTTTGAAAAAAATCATTTCTAGGTTAGTCTATACCACAGATGTACTCAATGCCTAGCTATGTGTAATTCCAAATGCACTAGTGGTCAGCAGAATCACAAAGAAACCCCAACCTTCCCAATCACTGCCTTGAAAGTTGTGGGGCTTACAGATGTGGTTCTTCTACTTCCCAGTTACTGACTCAGGTGCTTTTGGGGTATAAACATGGTTCATGCTATTTCATTACTCAGAATGCTAAATTCACGTATCCACCCTGGGGGGAGGGACTATGATGAAGTTGAAACTAGAAAACTAATTAGCTTAATATACTTTTTCATGACTCATGTGTGGACAAACAGGCCTGAAGATAATTATGTGATGTTCTTGTGAAAAACATCTTTGTAAATATAACAGAAAAGGTAGATAGCATAGAGATAAAATCAGGTTAACTTTGCCTACTAAAAACACCCATTTGTAAGAAGTATAATTAAAACCAGACACGGGGAAAACCTTTGCTGTTTATATGATAGACATTTAGAGGAAGCCTAATAGGTCATGACAAAAAAAGACATTGGGAAAAGCCATACAAGTACAAATGACAGAAAAATTGTGAAAAAAATCTTTGAGTGAGCAAATGTAAGCAAATTATTATTAATAATAATAAAGCTCTGCTTCTTTTAAATTGTTTTTGTTTTATTTTTCGAGACAGGATTTCTCTGTCCTGGACCTAGCTCTGTAGAGTGTGTGTGTGTGTGTGTGTGTGTGTGTGTGTGTGTGTGTTTGTGTGTGTGCAGTACTCAAGGAGGCCAGAAGATGGCATCAACCTTTCTAGAGCTGGAGTTATGGAGGACTGCCAGCTGCCCTGTGGGAGCTGGGAATGCACCCAGGTCCTCTGGGAGAGGAGCCAGGACTCTTCACTGCTGAGCCACCTCTCCAGGCCCCTCCCTTTAAGTGTAATGTAAGCAGCAATACCCTGTACTGGGGAGTAATGGGAGTAAAGCTGGCTGTCACGAGGAACAAGGATCTTATCAATGTGCACAGACTTGAGCCAGGCAAATGTGCTGAAATTAGACAGAAATGTGCTTTAGGGGAACGATCTGAGATCATGCAAATGTCTCCTCTCTCACTATGTCCAGGGGCATCTTAGCTGTTAGCGTTAAAAGTACAACATAACTGAAGTAACTGAGCATTTAGCTCTAGGAAACCAGCTAAATAAATGACAGTAACCTGCATTAGTAGGCTAGGAAGCAGTCATGGATTCTGTGCCCTAAATGTTGTAGAGAATGTTCAATGACTTGAGAAAACACCTTGACAATGTCTAAATACTGTCACCAAACTACACAGTTTGACCCTCTGTTTATTCTTCTATAGCTTGATCTTCCATTAAAATGATTTTTGTCACCTGGATGGTGGTGGCACACGCCTTTAATTCTAGCACTCAGGAGGCAGAGGCAGGTGGATCTCTGTGAGTTCCAGGACAGCCTGATCTACAGAGTGAGTTCCAGGACAGTCAGGGCTACACAGAGAGACCCTGTCTTGAAAAAAAACAAAAAACAAAAAAAAAAAAAAATGATTTTAGATTTTGCCTTCTTTACTTTTATGTGTATCTGGAGCACATATTTATAGGTTTTCCAATAAAAAAATGTTACTAATGATCCTGGTTATTAAAAAGAACTTTCCAGATTTGGGTTCATCTTATATTAAAGAGTTGTGAGCCTGTGCTTAGTCAAAGAGGCCAGGAGAAGGTGTCATATGCCCTGGATCTGGAATTACAGTTAGAGTAATACCCAACACAGATGCTGGGAACTGAACTCGGGTCCTCTGTGAGAGCAGCAAGCTCTCTCAGCTGCTGAGCCTTCCATCCAGCCTCTGAGCCAATGGTTTTGAGACTACTGAATCACAGAGATATTAATGTTCTATATTTACTTCTGTAATGCATGGATTTTTGTATATTGAATGAGATCAGTTTCCTACTCAGAAGGATGCAGTGTTTTAAAAATAAAGGAATAGAGGTGGGAAATGCCTCAGTAAAGAGCCTGTGGCATGCTGACCACCCATGAGGACCTGGGTTTGGATACCCAGCACACATGTAAAAAGCTGGAGGGACATGTGTAACTCAGCATGGGGAAGGGGGAGGCACAGATGTAAGTGGATCCCAGGGACTCAATGCCTAGCACCAGACTCAGTGAGAGACCCGTTCTCAAAGCTAAAGCAGCCGCCTAGAGACATTTGACATTGACCTCTGACCTCCGCATGTATACATAGGGGCTAGCACAAGCACACATACAATATCACACACAGTGACTTTTTATTTTATTTATTTGTTTGCTTATGGTTTTTCAAGACAGGGTTTCTCTGTGTAGCCCTGGCTGTCCTAGAACTTGCTATGTAGACCAAGTTAGCCTTGAACCTTCCCTTAGCTCCCAAGAGCTGGTACTACAGGCATGCACCACCATGCCTGGCTACGAAGTGACTCAAAGAAAAAAAAAAAGAAAAGGAAGCAAGAAAGAAAGAGAAACGGGAAAGGAAAGAAAGGTTTGCCTGACTTGCTTTATCACACCTGTAATTCCAGCACACAGAAGGCAGAGAGAGGTTAGGAGGATCAGAAGTTCAAGGTCACCTTTGAACTTCATAGGACATTCAAGGCCAGCCTGGGATACGAGAGACACTGTCTTAAAAAGCAAAAATAGGTGCTGGAAAGATGTCTCAGGTGTTCAGAGCACTTGCTGCTCTTCCAGAGGATCTGGATTCAATTCCCAGCTCGTCAACAGGCTCTCAACCATCTCTAACTCCAGCACCAGTGGATACAGCATCCTCTTCAGCCTCTGCAGGCACGGCACACATGTGATGCCTTTACAGACATGTGGGAAAACAGTCATACATATACAATAAACATGCCTTTAAAAAGAGAAAGTTCACATTTTGTATTTTTAGAAAATATCTTCACCCTATATATGAACCAGCATCCAAAGCAGGCTCACACCTGCAATATTCATAAGACAAAAGAAAAACAAGCAAAGGAAAATCCATGATGGCAAACAGAAAAGCTGTCTAAATGCCACCAACAATGGCACTGGCAAATGAGGGATGCTTTAGGGACAGCCACACCAGCAGAGTCCAGTGAGCCTGACTGGCTTGCCTCACAGCTACGGAGCTCCATGGTGTGGGAGCCTGTCAGGTTGCTGTCCTGAATCTCCCTTCCCTCACTAGTGATGTAGGGACAAAGGTACCCACCCACAGAACAGTTAATTATTGATTATACTTTTTATATGCATACTTTTATATGTTTCACCTGCATGATGTAAGTGTATAGTGTGCTTGCCTGGTGCTGGAGGAGGTCAGAAGAAGGCACTGGATCCTCTGGAACTAGAGTTGCAAACAGTTGTGAGCCCCCCATATAGGTGCTGGGAATCGAACCCTGGTCCTCTGGGAAAGCAGCATCAGGACTCTTGACCACAGAGCTGTCTCTCCAGCCGGTTATGAGGATTTTTATCAGAGCCCAGATGGGATGCAAATGAAGACCAACTCTGTGTGTGTGTGTGTGTGTGTGTGTGTGTGTGTGTGTGTGTGTGTGTGTGTGTGTGTGTGTGTTGGGGGGTGGGGTGGGTGATACAGGACTCTGCAGAGCTGGGGAGAGGCTAGCCCGTTCCATGGGGGAGGAGGGCACCAAGGACTCGGACAGAAGCACATAGGAAGTGAGTAGATACAGGAAAACAGGCCAGGGAAGAAGGAGGAGAGGGAGAAAGGAAGAGGAAGGAAAGAAAAAGGAGAGAAAGGGGGAGGGAAGAGGAGGGGACAGTAGGGGAGGGGAGGGGAGGGAGGAGGAGGAGAAGGGGAGCACCGCTGCCCGTCCCCCTCTCCTGAGAGCCCTGCCCTCAGCCTTCAGACTCCCCGACATCTGTTCTTAGACCAAACAGCAGGCCGGCAGCAGCCCCAGCTCAGCTCCACCTGCTCGGCGTTTGTTTCTTCCTGCGGGGTTGACAGGGCTCCGCCCCAGGCTTCGGGGCTGGCGCAGATCAACTTCATGGGCCTGCCCCAGTGGAAACAGGGGCCAGAGGCCAAACCAGACCAGCCAGTCTGCTCCAGCCCAGGACTGTGTTCGTGCCAGGACCACAAACGCTGCCCGGGATAAAGCAGATCACGTGGTCGACGCTAAAATAAATAAATACGGAAGATATTTACATTCCACGAACTCTAGCGGCAAATCCTTATGCTGGGAGAGAGGGAAAGGCGGAGCTGGAAATGATTCCTTCTAGAACATCTTGTCGATGGACAAACTTGAGGCTACAGGGGCTCCTCAAGCTCTTCTTTGGAGAGATTACCCACCCCGGGGAGGGTGGGGAGCGCACACTTCAGGGCAGGGAGGAAAGATGGGCCCCAAGAGACAAAGAAATTGGTGTGAGATCATGAGTTAATATTTTTGGGTTTGGTTAGTGACTGGTTCATAAAAAAACACCACAGAAGTGTTTGTTTGCTCTTGTGTTTTGAGACAGGGTGTCACGGTTATGAATATGGCTCGAGGTGGGACCTTTAATGGGTCCCATGGTGGTTGAGAGACAAATAGGCCATCAGGTAAGACTTATGTGGAAAGTTTATTGGGGAAAGGGGAGGGAGTAAGAAAAGGAGAGAGAGAGACAGAGAGAAACAGAGACAGAGAGAGGGGAGAGAGAGAGGTACCTTCTCAGAGAACCTACAGAAAGGGACTTGTCTCTTAGAGGGACCTTTGCACCTGTGTACAGAGCCAGGGCACTGCTTGCCATGCGTGCCAGGTCCCCAAGGGGTGGGGTCAGGTTTGCTTTTGCCTGGATGAAAACAGTCACCACACTGGCTGGCCTAGAACTCACTATGTAGAGAAGGCTGGCCTTGAACTCCAAAGAGCTGGATTATGGCATGGCCCACCATTCTGGGTGCCCTGTTTATTACACCTGAAATTTCAACGCTTGGGAGGGGGTGGCAGGAGGTGTCGGAATCAGGGTCATCCCTAGCTACAAAAATGAGTTGGAAGCCAGCTCTGGCTACTTGAGACTTTACCTCAAAAAAAATTTAAAAACATAAAAAAATAAAGTTAAATATTCATAATGAATTATTTAGTGAAAGCAGTATGGAACAGGTAAATACTGTAATATCATTTAAAAATACAGTATACCATGAGGAAAGGCCACAAAGAAAGCTGGGCATGGTAGTGCATGTCCTTAGCTCCAGCCCTTGGGAGACAAAGGCAGGCAGATCTCTCTGAGTGTGAGGCCGGCTTGGTCTACAGAGTGAGTTCCAGGACAGCCAGGGCTATATGTAGGAGACCTTATCTCAAAAAGCTAAATGAAATAAAACAAATACTGCCCCCCCAAAGCAGAACATTTTTGCTGTGGTCCAAAGGTAGACTCATGGGGTGTTTTTCTTCCCGTGGTTTGCGTTGGGAAGAGTTCCCCCAGGTGGCCTCCCAGGTTGAATATTGACAAGCACAAAGAGGTCACTTATCCCTCTTCTCTCGGAGTGGCACAGCCTCCTTCACGGCCCACTGCTGCTCCAACACGAGTGTGCTGCACTCATGTGATCAAACAGATGTCAGCGTCTTTAAGGAATGCAACCTGCTTTAGCAAAGGCAGGTGAAGCTGACCCAGCTCGTTATTTTTGGGAGTGGCAGCAAGGGTGTGCCCACAGTCACTGGGCAGTCTCCTGCAGAACCGAAATGTATTGGTTTACAGGAGCCTCATAAATAAATAGATTTGGCAGAGTGTGTTAGATTTTAGAAGATTCTAGAAACCTTGAGGTATATTTTATGTACCAGAAAATTACAGAACTGTTGGATCAGAAATGCCAAGTGGAAGGATAAAATGCTTTCATTAAACTCACCTTGGGTGTCTGCTTTGGCAACACATACACATATACTAAAACTGGATCTATACAGAGATTAGCATGGCCCCTGCACAAGAATGATGCAAAAATTCATGAAGTGTTATATTTTTGAATCTATGAAGGTGACCTTAGTGAAGACTCCTAGTAATGGGGGGCACAGAACCTGAACTGTCCATCTTCTGTAACCAGGCAAGGCTTCCAGAGGTAGGACTGAAACATCAACCCAGCCATAAACCCTTCAGCCTAAAGTGTGTCCCGCCTGCCAGTTGGGCTGGGATAATGGTGGAAGAGAGCTTGTGGAGTGGCCAACCAATAACTGGTCCAATATGAGGCTTACGCTATGAGAGGGATCCTATGCCTGACTGCCTGGAGGCTGAGGAACCAGAAGCTGGACAGCCGAGAGACCTAGGAGAGAACCGAATACAACTGGCGAAAACAAAACAATGAAATGATTTTTAATGACATTCTGCTATACTCATAGATCGGTGCCTAACCCAGGCATCACCATAGAGGTTTCCTCCGGCAACTGATGGGAGCAGATACAGACCCACACCCAAACATTAGGCAGAGCTAGGAGGACCCCATGGAAGAGGTGGGATGGAGGGGGGATTGCAGGAGCCAGAGGGCTTGAGGACACCACAAGAACATGGCTCATAGGGGCCCACAGAGACTGAAGTGTCAACCACGGAGCCTGTGTGGGTCAGAGCTAGGCTCTCTGCATATATGTTCTGGTTGTGTAGCTCGGTGTTCTTGTGGAATTCCTGACTGCGGGAAGTGAGGGGTGCCTCTCATTCTTGCCTGCTCTTGGGACCCTTTTCCTCCTACCTCATCCTGCCTTGATGTGAGGGTGTGTGCCTGGTCATCAAAACTCGTTGTGTTGTGTTCAGTTGTGTTCAGGCCCTGTGAGGCCTGCTCTTTCTGAAAGGAAACAGACAAGGGAGATGAGGGGTGGATCTGGGGACGGAGAGGGGGGTGTGGAAGGGACTGGGAGGAGGGGAGGGAAGGAAACTATAGCTGGGCTGTGATTTATGACAGAAGAATAAAATTAAGTAAATAAATAATAAACTCACCTCGGGGAGATAAATAAGACAAAAGTGATGGCTTGGTTGGTAAAGTGTGTGTCATACGATCATAGGGACTTGGGTTCAAGCCCCGGACCCACGTGAAAATGAAGCCAGGCATAGTGACAGTCATTGGTAGGCAGAAGCAGGGGGATCCCTGGGGTTTGCTGGTCAAACCAATCTAATCTACTTGACAAGTTCCAGGCCAATGAAAGACCTTACCTCACAAAACAGTGTAGAAAGCTGAAGGACTACCTGGTTTTTGTTGCCCTCCCAAAAGGCCCTTCCTTTCCCTTCCTCCATCTTTCCTTCCTTCTGTTGAGATGCATACATACAGAGACACATAATTTAAACACACACGCATACACGCACAAACACACACACACACACACACACAACAACCTGAGGTGGTTAGTGCATAAGGAATGAACCCTCCTGCACACACTTGCACACTTTCTTCTTCTTTTTTTTAAATAGTTTTATTCTACGTGCATTGGTGTTTTACCTGCCTGAATTCTGTGGGAGGGTGTCAGATCTTGGAATTACATACTGTTGTAAGCTGTCATGTTGGTTCTGGGAACTGAACCTGGGATCTCTAGAAGAGCAGTCAGTGCTCTTAACCCCTGGAGCCATCTCTCCAGTCCTGCGCACACATTTTTATATGTATACATACATGCATACATAAATAGCATCCAGCTCAGTCAGTCAAGAACTTTTTACCTCCATGATTCTTATCTGTGAGATAGTAAATATCATACAACCTAAGTCCCTGTAGTTGGATGTTTTGTCCTTTGCAGCCTAAGGGTCAAATCTCTGTTCCTTCCTTACAGTGAACACCCTCCTGGGTGCCCACAACCCACCATACACACACACCTCTAGTTTAGACTCCTGCATGAAGTCTAGTGGCTGTTTAGGAGACTCGCTTACGAGACCATCTGAAGGAATCGTGGAATCATTTCCTGTGTGCCACCAGCCCCGCTCCTGGTGTCTGACATCAAAGCAGTGGTCCATTTAGTGTCAGGGATCTGCTGGATGCTCATCTGAGAGGAGGGGAGGAGGCAGAGGGGTGGGCCCGCTGGCTCAGGGTGTACATATCTAGGCAGTGCCCAGCTTGTCGGGAAAGGCTAAGGGGGAGGGGTGTCCTTAGGGAACACTGTCTAAGCTCTGCAGATCCAAAGTAACTCTAGCCAGTCTTTGTAAGTGGAAATTGACCTCCCTCTTTATTTTCTCCGTGTTGCCCTGACTGTTTTTGAAACTCACTCTGTAGACCAGGCTGGCCTCCACTCACAGAGATCCGCCTGTCTCTGCCTCCCAAGTGTTGGGATTAAAGGTTCACGCCACCACCACCTGACAAAAATTGACCCTTCTTAACTGAACTTGCCCCATTTGAGACCTTAGGATTTTTTTTTTTAAAGAAATTTTCTGCCTTTTTTTCTTTCTCTTTCTTTTCCTACCCTCCCCCATCTTTTTTTTTTTTTTTTTTTTTTTTGATTTGGTTTTTAAAACATGGTCCCATGTCTTCCACATTGGCCTTGAACTTGCCACGTAGCCAAGCATAACCTTGAACCCCTGATCCTCCTGCCCCACCTCCACCTTCTAAGTGCATGAACTACCACACCTCGATGAGGATTTTTTTTTATTTTTAGTGAGTTTGTCTATGTGTGCTCATGCAAATGTATGTGTGAGTGTCCACAGAGGCATCGGATTCTCTAGAGTTAGGGTTACGGGCGGCCTCCCGACGTGGGTGCTGGAGACTAAACTTGGGTCTTCTGAAAGTGCTTGAACCACTGAGCCCTCTCCTCAACCCAGAGATTTTCTCTTCTCTTCTCCTGCTGCCGCCCTCCATCCCTCCTTCCTTCCTCCCCTCCTTTACTTCTGCTTCTCCCCCTCCCTCCTGCCCTCTCTCTCCCCAACTCCTCCCCCCTCCCTCCCTCCCTCTCTCTCCACCCCTCGTGTTTTTTGGAGATTAAAATGTTGGTAGCATTAGGAAGCTCAGTGGAGGATGTAGGCATGTCAGGGGAGCACGGGGGGAGTTGGGGACACAGTGGAGGGTGCAGGCATGTCAGGGGAGCACGGTGAGTTGGGGACACAGTGGAGGGTGCAGGCATGTCAGGGGAGCACGGTGAGTTGGGGACACAGTGGAGGGTGCAGGCATGTCAGGGGAGCACGGGAGGAGTTGGGGGACACAGTGGAGGATGTAGGCATGTCAGGGGAGCACGGGAGGAGTTGGGGGACACAGTGGAGGGTGCAGGCATATCAGGGGAGCACGGGGAGTTGGGGGACACAGTGGAGGATGCAGGCATATCAGGGGAGCACGGGGAGTTGGGGACACAGTGGAGGGTGCAGGCATGTCAGGGGAGCACGGAGGGAGTTGGGGGACACAGTGGAGGATGCAGGCATGTCAGGGGAGCACGGGGAGTTGGGGACACAGCGGAGGATGCAGGCATGTCAGGGGAGCACAGGGGGGAGTTGGGGGACACAGTGGAGGATGCAGGCATGTCAGGGGAGCACGGGGGGAGTTGGGGGACACAGTGGAGGATGTAGGCATGTCAGGGGAGCACGGTGAGTTGGGGGACACAGTGGAGGATGCAGGCATGTCAGGGGAGCACGGGGGAGTTGGGGGACACAGTGGAGGATGCAGGCATGTCAGGGGAGCACGGGGGGAGTTGGGGGACACAGTGGAGGATGCAGGCATGTCAGGGGAGCACGGGGGGAGTTGGGGGACACAGGTATGGGAGACTTCAGCATCCATTCATGTCACCTGCTCCTCTGAATTCCTTAGGCACCTCCTACTTTTCTTTTCCTGCTTTTATCCCTGAGACATCACAGCATTTATTCATCACTCTGTGGTTAAAACTCTTGCTCTCATAGCGGAAGGAGCGCAGCTCTGAACCAGGTGGGGCATATGGCTCATGCTTGATGATTGACTTGTTTACTTTCAATACCAAAATTCCAAGGTGGCAGCTGGGATTCGCAGCAGAAACAAGGCAAATTCTGAGTTTGAAGTCTAGAGCCTCCAGTCCAACTGGGCAGCGCTATTATCCGAGCTCAACTATCTCACGGTGAGGCAGGCCAGTTCAGTGAAATGCAAAGCTAAATGTGTGTTTACGTGGTAGAGCATCCAACTACTGCTGTTTGGCACTTGCCTTCAATGCCCCGCCCCAAAGGAGGGTGTCCCGAGGCCGGCTGCCCAGGGAGGAGGCTTTGTCTGACAAGCCAAGCTCTACTTTACTGTCAGATGGAAGACACATTTGCCAGGTCCTGTTCAGACATAGAAAAGCTGCAGGTCCCCGGGCAGAGACTCTTCAAGTCCTGCTCCCCATCACTACACACTTCATCAGCTAGGCCCAGGCAGGAAGGAGTGAGGTCAGGAGTCAGGTGCATAGAACTCGGTGAACACAACCATTTCCCGGCTCTGTCGAGAGAATGGACTCGCCTAGGCTCTATTCTGCCAGCTGGAGCCTTGGGCCTCTCTTCATCCTTCTCAGCTGCTTTGGGTACCAGGGTGCACCAGGGCACCTATCCAGCCCCTCTCCATGGGCCCCAGAGTCGGCTTCTTCACTAACCCTGGCCTATCACCAGGCAAATGAGTGGGCTCTCAGGGGACTGGGCCAGATTTCAGATGACTCAGGGTGGCCCATCCTACCATGAGCCAAGCAGCTCAGGGCAGACTGTGTATGACCATGAACTAGCAAGATCAGCCTCATGATAGTATATTCCACCGTAGATACAACAGCAGCAAGATGAGCATCCCTGAAAGACCAATTCTTTTGTACCATGAAAGGGAAGTTCAGATAAATGGGCCGATTCTGGTGATTTCTGAGTTGAGCTATGTGCACCTTCTCCTCTGGCTGCCTCTGGGGAGAGAGTGAGTCACTGTTTGGCCACGTCCCCTCTCCAAGACTTAATCCCTTAATGTAAAAGAGAAGTAGGCAAGAGGATTAAGAGATTAAAGAAGATTCATTACCGATTCCTTAAAAATTAAGCTCTGGCTTAAAATAACCTTCGAGGAGCTTCTAGTGGGCAGGTGAGGGGCAAGGACACATCAGATGCTATCTGGTGGCTCTTGATAAAATCAACATCCAACAGCAACATGCTTAACAGATGTCATTAATGTCTCTTCAGCCATGAAGGGAACTTAGTGACCCACCATGGGAGGGGATAAGCCTAATAGAGGTGCCACAGTCCTGGGATGGGTTAGCCTGGGGTGTCTCCTCATCTGCTACAGGACTGGCCTCTTTCCCAGTGGTGACTCAGCTTTTCCAATCACTACTGGGCCAAACTCAGACTTGGTAAGCCCAGGTCATGTTCTGGGGTAGGTTAAGAAAGACTGAAATCCAAAGCCAAGGGCCTCTGTGCGTGTGTACATGGGTGTGTGTGTGTGTGTGTGTGTGTGTGAGAGAGAGAGAGAGAGAGAGAGAGAGCCTATGTTGTCCAGGCACAGTAGATGCTATCCACATGTGTTGGGTGTCCGGGGAAGTCCGGGGAAGAGAACATGGAATCTACTGGAGCTGGGGTAACAAGCTGCCCAACATCGATGCTGGGTGCCAAGGCCAGTTCCTCGAAGAATAGCAAGGCTATTAACCACTGAGGCATTGCTCAAGCCTCCGTCTCCTTACTCCACACAACATGGTCCTAGTCTTTATATAGGAGGATGAGTGAAGATCTCTGAAATTTTCTGGTAAAATAAAGAGACATCCAAAGGCCCGCCTGTGTCCCCGCTGCTCAGGGAGACACCCATAGGCTCACCTGGTGCCTGAGCACCAGGAAGACAAGTGGTGTCACGATGGGCAAATGCATGGTGGAGAGACAGACGTGGGCTGGACCGCGTGCTGTGGATGCAGGAGGCCGTGTGGAGCAGGCTGATGGGGTGGCCCGTGCCACGCAGGGTCATGGTGACATCTGGGCCCCGGCTGTTGCCAAGAGCCATGTCTGTGTCCATGTCCTTCCTCATCTGGGCTCTGGGTTGACACTGGTGGCCCAAGTTGCCACCTAAGGTCACATGGGCGCCTGGGGTCTGGACCTCCCCATGAGGTCATGTGGGTGACTCCACCTAAGGCTATGTTGGTGTCTGAGAGCCCTGTTGTCACAGGGGCCATGCTCATCTGAATGGCCTGCTCTGCCACCAGGTGCCATGGTGACATCTAGGCCTGAGTTGCAGCTAAAGACCATGCTGGGTCCGTGGACCTACTGTGGCCAGGGTCTGTGTTGATGTCCATGGCTCCTGTTAGCACTGAGGGCCATGTGCATGCCCAGGGTCTGGTTAGCCACCTGAGACCAGGTTGGTGCCCAAAGGCCAGGCTGCCATCAGGGCCATACTGATGTGGGTGGCCTCCACTGCCACTAGGGCCATGGTGACATTGAACCTGAGCTGCTGCCAAAGGCCATGTGTGGGTCCATGGTCCTGCCGCAACTGGGGTCTGTGTTGATCTCTGTGGCCCATGTTTCCACAGAAATCCGGAGGCTCGCGGGCACCACCCTTCACTGGCCCTGGAAGAACTGGCCTGCCCCTCGCCTGGAGTGGCGGTTGGTGCTGTCCCAGCGGCTCTGTTCTGACCAGATCAGCTACCGCCCAGGCCCACATTCAGGGCTTTGAGTTGTCCCATCCCAACATCGGGCCACTCTCTGATCTGCCAGAGTTCTTGAAGGGATGGGTTCTGAGGAACCATACCCACAGGATTCCATGACTTGGCCTACAACAGGATCAGGGAGGAGTCTGAGGAGCCAGTATTGATGGCGTAGCAGAAGCCAGAGCCCTTGAACCAGACCCAGACCAACAACTCATGGCAATGAACATTTGCACGTAAAACTGAGTGAACAAAAGGGTCTTCTGTGTGACACACCACGGCTCTCAAAGCCACTGAGATGAACGGCTATGTGATGGAGGGTCAGGGAAGATGGGGGAGCACTCCATCTTTGGGGGGACACTCCAGGGGTGAGGGATGGATATGGAGGGACTGACAAATGAATGGATTGGGGTGTGAAGGGACACCAGCCCACTCCAGCATGTGGCATGGCTCTGGCAGGCCTTGCCCTCCTCCCCAATTCCCTCTGCCTTGCTAAAAACCATCAGATGGCATTCCTAAAGCCAGCCCCGAAGACCCAGTCCCTTATTTGGCCACTTCCTCCTCCTGAGGCTGACTACCAAGGTCCAGCTGTCAAAGTATTAAAGTCCAGCAGCCTAAGTCCCCTTTGGCTCATCTAATTTACATGCCCAATTAACGTTAAACACCTCATCTTATCATGGGGTTTCCCCTTGAACCTTTATAAACTGTCATTTGCCTGTGTACCCACGTCTGTCTCCTCTCTATCCAGAGGCAGTCCTTTGCCATTGTCAACACCCCCCACCCAGACAAATAGCCCTTCTCCCTCTCCCCTGTTCCCTTCACCTTCCTCCTCGGTTTCTATTTCCTGTCTTTGTCTCTTATCCATTCCCTCTGTTCCTTTGGGGCAAATAAACCTCTTGGTCTGAGCTGATACCCATCACTAGATCAGTCTCCGAAATGACACTTCTACAGCTAGGTCTGGAGTTTGAGGCCTATAATCCTAGGTACTTGGGAGGCTGAGGCAGGAGGATTGCAGGTCTGCTATCCCCCAGTAATGCAGAGGGGGGAGAGAGAGGGGGGCATGTCCATACTTGAGGGATTGTAGCTGTCAAGGCTTGTTGCCTTCCAAGCAGCCTGGCTTTCACTGGGAGGGCTCCTGCTTGGGTTTCCTGTGGGTGTGTTGTGTTTAGAGTTAAAATTTGCTACATTGTTGCCTGTTGTAATAGGGCTTCCTGTTGGTGTATTGTGTTTAGAGTCAGTTAGTAACTTTCTTAAAAGGACTGGGCTACAGGGGGTCTATGAACCCCTTGATCCTGTACCTCCTTTATGCCTTAGAGATCAAGATATTTGGAATATGGAGGAACATTTATTGATGTATTTTAAAGATTTGTTTTATGTATTTTGAGTGCCCTATTGACTTTATGCCAGAAGAGGGCACCAGATCCCACTGTAGATGGTTATGAGCCACCATGTGGTTGCTGGGAATTGAGAAGAGCAGCCAGTGCTCTTAACCACTGAGCTATCTCTCCAGCCCCCCCCCCAAGTTTATTTTTTCAAAGTAGTTTTTATGTGTGTGTGATCAAGTTCTTTCCAAAGAAATTCTCTATGCTAGATGCCTCAAATGTCTTAAAACTTGAAAGCATTAAACAATAATGTAGTCAGAAAATTAATTACTATTTCCTGAATAAATTATTAGTTCTGTGGTAATTGATCTCCATTATTCTTATGTAGTCCCATCACACATGGAATCTAGACAGTCTAGATCCCCTTTCACTAAGAAGGTGATGGAGTGATGGACAGACTTAGAACATTCTCCACTCTAGCTGCTGCTACTGCTGAATCTTCTCCTTCTTCTTCCTCTTCCTCCTCCTCCTCTTCCTCCTTCTCCTCCTTCTTTGTTTTTCAGGACAGGTTTTCTCAGTGTAGCCTTGGCTTTCCTGGGACTAGTTCTGTAGACCAGGCCAGCTTTGAACTCACAGAGATCCACTTGCCTTTGCCTCCTAACTCTTGCATTTTTGACAGCTGTGTGCTGCTATGTATGAGGTCCAGGTGGGCTGTTGCAAAGACCAGGTGAGGGGAGGGAGGGAGGAAGAGAGGAAGAGGGGCTGGGACTGACAGAAAGAGCCCTGGATACTCAAGTGTCCCATCGGAGTCCAGCCTTATCTACATTCTTGCCAACGAATCAACAGGCCTGTCTGGGGTGTTTCCATGC
Organism: Phodopus roborovskii; assembly: GCF_943737965.1. NCBI lineage: Eukaryota > Metazoa > Chordata > Mammalia > Rodentia > Cricetidae > Phodopus > Phodopus roborovskii. The sequence goes on along the minus strand of NW_026126588.1, from coordinate 2,033,623 downwards.
AGTAGGCTCCCAGGTGACTATGGTGCCAGTCAGTGCACATTCAGCAGAAGGACCGTCCAGTGGTGAACCTATAGAACCCCCGAGGTAATGAAATGGGCATAGTTTCACATTCCGAAGTAGTGAGGTGATTTGTTATACAGTATGGCTTATCAGACACTTCACATATCATGTCTGATTATTTCCATGTGTTCAAATGAAGTATCAAAATGAGGTGATTAAAAATATGCCAGCAATAGCCCCATGGACCACAACAGCACAGCACAGCACTTTGCAGCCTTAGGATGGGTATAATTCAAGAGACAAGTAGGAAGTACAGACAGGGATGTGGAGAAGTGGGGATGCTCACAGACCACCAGTGGGAACATAGTGATGTTTTGGGAAATAGTCTGATGGCTTCTTGAAAGGATACACATAGATGGACCTAACGCATTTACCTTAGTTGTTCTAGTATTAATAAAACTCGGGAGTCAAATAGGGTAAAAACCTGATTGATCTGAGAAGCAGTGGAGAAGAGACCAGTGACCTCCCATCTCTCTTTCCTTGATCCAAAAGACCCACACATATATCTAAGCCCCTCCCTACTACTTCCCACATCTCTTTGTATGTCCTGGGTCCTCCAAAACCTCTATGGCCAATTTTGGTCAGCTAGTAGCCAGCTCTGCCCTCTGATTCAAAGTAAACTTTATTGTCACATTTCCAACAATTCTCCCACAACATGTACAGGCTAAGTCAATACTAATACCCCATGTATGCTATGAGGACTCAAAACAAAACAAAACAAAACGTGTTGAAGAACATTTTGAAATGGGGCTGGAGAGATGGCTCAGCAGTCAAGCGCACTTGATGTTCTTCCAGAGGACCTGACTTTGGTTCCCACATCAGGCAGCTCAAATGCCTGCAACTCCAACTCCAGGGTTTCCAACCCTCTTATGGCCTCCACAGGCACTGAACACACGTGGTGCTCTCTCTCTCTCTCTCTCTCTCTCTCTCTCTCTCTCTCTCTCACACACACACACACACACACATTAACATACAGAAACAGAATGTGCTAGGCAGTGGTGAAGCATGCCTTCAGTCCTATGCGTGGGAGGCAGATGCAGGAGGATCTCTGGTCTACAGAGTGAGTTCTAGAACAGTCAAGGCTACATGGGGACACTCTTCTTGAAAAACAACAACAAAAATGAAGAAGAAGGAGGAGTAGAGAGAGAGAGAGAGGAAGAAACAATATTCAGAAGCAACATCAACGTCATTCATAATTTTGACCTTTTAAATATTGTCTGTATCTCTTCAAAAAATTCAATTTTTATCCTTTACCTTCTGGAACATACTAAAATTACACTTAAAAAGTAATTAATTTATGCCAGACATAGTAGCACACGCCTTTAATCCCAGTACTCCAGAGGCAGAGGCTGGTGGATCTGTGGTTTTGAGGCCAGCCTGGTCTACAGATGGAATTCCAGGACAGCTAGGACTACACAAAGAAACCCTGTTTCTAAAAACCAAACCAAAACAAATATTTATTTGTCCCTTTACTCACTGAGCCCTCTGGCCAGCCCTAGTTTCCTCCTCCTCCTTCTTGTTCTCCTTCTGAGCCTGGGTCTCTCTTTGTAGCCCTGGCTGAGCTGGAACTCGTTTTCGGACCAGACTGGGCTTGAGCTCACGGAGGTCTGCCTGCCTCTGCCTTCTGAGTGCTGGGGTTAGAGGCAAGCGCCACCATGACTCCAGTTACAGCTTCTTCTTCTCCTTCATTTCTGTGAAACAGTCCTGACTGTCCTGGAACTCACCCTGTAGACCAGGCTAGCCTCTAACTCAGAGATCCACTTGCCTCTGCCTTCTCACGGTGCTGGGGCAAAAGGTGTGTGCAACCACATCTGGCCACCCTTATTCTTTGAGACAAGATTTCCCACTGAACCCAACATTCACAGTGGGCTATGCTGAATGGCCACTGAACTCTAGGGATTCGCCTGTCTCGTCTACCACCATTAACCCGATCCATCCCAGTGTTCGGGATAGAGATTCCCACAGCTCTACCTACATAAGAGCACTTCACTCCCTAAGCCATCTCCCCAACCGTGATGCTCTGTATTCTGTTTATTAAAAATAAAGATTTATTTGATTTACATGTATGTGTATGTGCCTGGGTGTATGCCTGTAAACCACCTGCATGCAGTGCCAGAGGAGGCCAGAAGAGGGCAGAAGATACCCCTGGAACTGGAGTCCCAGCACTGGTGCTGGAAATTGAACCCAGGTCCTCTGGAAGGACAGTCTGTGCTCTGAACCGCTGAGCCATCTCTCCAGCCTTCTGACTTTTGTCAGAAGCATGGTACAGATAAAGACAGACTGCCAGGTTGACGACTTCCCTCTTCAAACAGAGGGGACGTTTCAATTTCTTCTTTCAGTTCTTCCAGGCGACGGGAAATCTGTCGTCAGTAACTGCCATTCTGTGGTCAGCCGGCGGTCTTTCCCATTTGGTTGGATTTCTCCTTGCCTGGATGGGTGTGCAGGTGGCATGGGACCTCACCTGCTATCTCAGCTAGAAAGACTCATTGCAGTACCCTACCCTCTGCCTTGGTACCCCAGGGAGGGGGTACTGCTTCCAGGAGTCCAAGCTCAAGGTGGCAGACCTCACATCTTCCCCAGGGCAGCCTGCCTGCAAGGAGGGTGCAAACTAGAGAACTAAGTGCCTCCCTCTTCTGGAGTTAGACTATTTTAAAGTTCCACGGCCTCTACGCTCCCCGTGAGAGGTGGAAGTAACCCCCCACTCAAAGCCTGATCCTGTGTGGGCACTGGAAGGGCTACATCCTGGGAAACCCTGAATCCAGGGCAGCCATAATTCTTCCCCTGGGGTTGGCCAACATCTTTGTGGAGATGGTTTCATCTCATGTCGCCTGTTGGGTCATGCTTCCAACCCCCATGCTGTTCCTGCGGGAGGTTAGGGAATGTCTCTGGAGTAATGTCCAGGTTCTTTGTGTCTCCAACAATGGCGTCGTAACCATGGTAGTTTAGGGGTTGGAAAGAGGACTCAGTGGTTAAGAGCTCTTGTTGGCCGTTGGGATTTTCTGCCTAGTCTAAGACCGCTGGACTGGTTTCTCTCCAGCAGCCACTATGGAATAACCACTCTGAGACTTAATATCTATATGTAATTGTTTTATCCATTAGCTTAGGCTTCTTACTGGCTAACACTCTCTTAATTATTAACCCATAAGTATTAATCTGTGTATCTCCTCCACATGGCCTTATCCTACTGGAGAATGCTGGGGCATCCACCCTTCCTGGTGGCTACATGGTGTCTGTCCAACTTCCCCTATTCCCTTCCTCTATCCCTGTTTGGATTCCCCCCTGGCTAAACCCTGCCTGTCCATTGGCCAAAACATCTTTATTCATCAACCAATAAGAGAAATACATATTCACAGCATACAGAAGGACACCGGCTGATCTACCGAAGGACCTGAGTTTCATTCCCAGCACCACGTTGGGTGATCAACTGACAGTAACTCCAGCTCTGGGGATCTGAAGCTCTCTTCTGGACTCTGCACTCATAGTTCACACATGTGCACATATACAAACATACACACATAAATAACATATAAAATAAATCAATCAAAGGGTCTTTTAAAAGTGTGGGATAAAAGTATAGAATACGTTCCAGAAGGGAAGCAGGCCCTTTTATGAGTCTGGAGAAGTGGGAGGAGCCAATTCCCAGGGGCAGGATGGGGTGGGCCTTACCTTGATTTACAGATGGGTGTTGCATACATTCCTTGGGCTCTCTGGAACAGTAGGCATGGCCTGAAATTTCAGTCGAACATATGCCCATCACATGATAAATAGGGGTTTCTCCCTGCTGGTAGCTTCAAGGACAAACTTGTCACCAGTGGACTTGTGCCCAATACTGACTTAAGTTGAGAGGAGCCCAAATCATCCACAGGAGGGACGATGGATGCTGCCCTCTCAGGAAAAGGCAGAGGCCGTTTTCCTAGCCAAGTTGCCCCGAGTGGACTGTCACTCTCTTCGCCTCCTTTGCCCCGGGTTTGATCCCAAGAACACCCCAAACAAGCCTCCTCCCCACTCAGTCTCCCAAGAACACCCCAAACAAACAAGCCTCCTCCCCACTCAGTCTCCCAAGAACACCCCAAACAAGCCTCCTCCCCACTCAGTCTCCGTTTCCTTCCAGAGCCCCACCTGCCGCTCTCAGGCCTTTGAACTACAAACACAATAGCTTCTTACATGTCTCTTTAAAATACTGCCTCTCCCCACATCCATCCACACAGGAGCAGCACAAACTGGACTAGGGAGTGTGGTGTTTTGAGCAGGAATGGTCCCCATGGGCTCTTACATTACAATGCTCTGTCCCCAGCTAGCCAAGTGTCTGCCTACTTCTCTCTCTCTCTCCCATGAGTGTGTGTCTATTTCTCTCTCTCTCTGTCTCTCACTCCCTCACCGTCTGTGTGTGTGTGTGTGTGTGTGTGTGTGTGTATGTGTGTGTTCCTCTCTCCCAAGTGTATGTGTATTTCTCTGTCTCTGTCTCTGTTTCTGTCTCTCTCTCTCCCCCCTGTGTGGTGTGTGTGTGTGTGTGTGTGTGTGTGTGTGTATCTCTACATGATGCCTGTGGGTCAGGATGTTAAGCTGAGCTACTGCTCCATCATTATGCCTGTCTGATCCCCACCATGATGACAATGGACTAACCCTCTTAAACCGTTAGCAAGCTTCCAGTCACATGCTTTCTTTTAGAAGAGTCATGGTGTCTCTCCACAACAACAGAACTCTGACTAAGACAGGGGCTACAAAATAATAATAAAAGAATCCAGGAGGTTGGGAAGTTGGGGGATGAATCTGATCAAAATACATTTTGTGCATGTATGAAATTCTCAAGGAATTAATACAAATACAAAGTAAGGAAAGGAGTAGAGAGCTGGCTCAGGGGTTCAGAGCACTGCCTGCTTCTGAGGATGCTCCAGGCTGGATCCCCAGCACCCCCAGGACAGCTCACACCCATCTGTAACTCCAGTTCTGGGGGATCGGACACCTTTTTCTGGTCTCCACTGGCATCAGGACCCACAACTACATACAGGCGGTATGCACAAACTCATAAGGTAAAAATAATGCATCACTTAAAGTGTTTTAAATAAGAGTAAAACAAAGATCTATGTTATGCTTTTTAAAAAATCGTCTTTTCACACGTGTTGCTCGGGGACAGTAACCAACGCTGAAATCCATCCTCAGCCTTTCTTCCTCCCTGTTGCTCTTTGTTTCCCATAACCTTATCTCTGTCTGTAAAATGCCTAATTTTATCTTCATCTGACTCTAGTTGTCCATTTCACCCATCTTCTGACTCTTGCACCTTAATGACTTCCTTCCATTGGCTTTGAAGACTGTGGCCTCTTCCTGTGCTTCTGGTTGCTTAGTTTCAGTCACATTTACTGCTTCCTCTGCATCTGCCCTACCTCAGCGACGAAGTCTCAGGTGCTCGAACCTCTTCTTGTTTTCACAGCCTCAATCCAGATGACATCATCAGGCTTGTGACTCCAAGTGCTGTAGATGTGCATATAACTTCCAATGTTTAAGATCTATTTTTAATTGTGTGTGTGTGTGTGTCTGCGTGTCTGTGTGTGTGTGTGTCTGTGTGTGTGTGTGTCTGTGTGTGTCTGTGTATGTGTCTGTGTGTGTGTGTCTGTGTATGTGTCTCTCTGTGTGTGTGTCTCTCTGTGTCTGTGTGTGTGTCTGTGTGTGTGTCTGTGTGCGTGTGTGTGTCTGTGTGTGTGTCTCTCTGTGTCTGTGTGTGTGTCTGTGTGTGTGTCTGTGTGCGTTTGTGTGTCTGTGTGTGTGTGTCTGTGTGTGTGTGTCTGTGTGCGTGTGTGTCTGTGCGTGTGTGTCTGTGTGCGTGTGTGTCTGTGTGCGTGTGTGTCTGTATGCGTGTGTGTCTGTGTGTGTGTGTGCGCGCGTGTGTGTGTGTGTCAGTGTGTGTGTGTGTGTGTGTGTGTGTGTGTGTTGGTACGTGTGTGGGAGGAGAAGTACCCAAGGAGACCAGAGATGGCAGCTGTCCTGCAGCTGGAGTTACTGGCAGGTCCTGAGCTCCCTGACCTGGGCATCAAACTTGGATCCTCTGCGAGAGCAGTACACACTCTTAACTGCCGAGCAAACTCTCTGGCCACAACCTCCAAATTTCTACCTGCAATCCTGAGATGTCCCGTAAGTCCTAGGACCAGCCAGCTAAGTCGTATCTCCACTCTGGAATTTGAAAGCTGAATTCTGGGGCTGATATGGCTCAGTCTGTAAAGCTCTTGCCTTGTGAGTTTAAGAACTCGAGTTTGAGTCCCAGAACCTGTTGTGGAATAATCTGTTTGCACATTGTAAATATGCATCACTCTGATTGGTTTAATAAGAAGCGGAGTGGCCAATAGCTAGCCAGATTTTTTGAGTCAGAGAGACCTCTGAGAAGAAGGGCCAGTGGCCAGCCAATGCAGAGGGAACAGCCATGCAGGGAAGAGGTAAAAGCATTCATCATATGACAGTACATAGTTGAATAGAAATGGGTTAATTTAAGTTATAAGAGCTAGCTAGAAACAATCTTAAACTATCAGCTGAGCTTTCATAATTTATGAAATAGGTCTCTGTGTCATTATTGGGGAGCTGACAGTCCCAAAGAAAAAGTCCAATCACAAGAACATACATCAAAAAAAATAAATAAATAAATAAAGAGCCAGGTGTGGTGGCACACACTCATAATCCCAGTCCTGGGAAGGCCGAGAGGCAGGCTCTCAGGAATAGCTGGCCAGGCAACCTGGTATAATGGGCATATTCCAGACCTGTGGGAGCCCCTGACTCAAAAGACAAGGGTCAGCTCCCAGGAATGGCACGTGTTTAAAACTCGGAGTCAGGTTTGAATTTTCCTATGCTGTTGATGAGCTTTCGGTAAAATAGGAATGCTAACACATAGAACATTGAGGAACTTGTAGACAGACTGTGATAGATGCTGTAATGACCATAAATATAATAAAAACTTAAAATAGAGGGAAGTAGGTGCTGTTCAGTGGCAAGACCTCATTCTTTCTAGAATATTATGCTTTGAATATTAAATCATTACTTATTTGATTACCAAAAATCTACTAACGTAAAAAGGTTGTGAAAGATGTCTCCATTGTGTTTCTCTGCCTGGAGCATGGCTTACATCTTTGGCTGCTGTGGAAGGCCAACCAGCCTCTTGGAAAAGAAAAAAGAAAAAAGTTTATTATGTGCCTTTGAGTGTCTTGTCTGTATGTGTACCACATGCATGCAGTGTCTACCAAGGCCAGAAGAGGGCACCATATCCCCTAGAACTGAAGTTACAGGCATCTGTGAGTCACTACAGGGGCTGGGAATTGAGTGAGCCCAGGTCCTCTGCGACATTGCTGCCACAGACTGGAAGCAAAGAGAGGTTGAGGTAGGCTATAGAATTTGAAGGCCTGCCTTCACTGTTCATTTTCTTCTGGTGAGGCTCCATTACACTGCTTGCCAGATTGCTCAAATTGTTGGTAGCTAGCTTTCCACACCATTCAGGACCACCTACGTAGGGAATAGGTTCACCCACAGTGGACCAGGCCCTCCTACATCAGTTAACAATTAAGATAATCCAATCCCCCCAGACATGCACTCAGGCCAACCTGATATGGGCAATCCCTCCATGGAGACTCCCTTCTCAGATAACTCTAGGCTGTGCCAAGTTGACAGTTAAAGCTCACTGTGACAATGGTGTTTGGTTTCAGGCAGAGTGTGGCCATCAATAACCAAGTAACTAAGCAAGCAGTAGGGAAAGCCACTCATCTGGATCATCCTCCTGGCCTGCCACTGTGGCTCGGAAGCTCTTTTTTCCAAAGCTCTGTTTAAGAAAATCGACTAAAATGTTCAAAAGGGGAAAACATCTAACACGATATATTTTTAAAGAAGATTTTAAAACATTTAAAAGTAAAATGTAGTTATTTTTATTTAAGAGAGTCCCTCATCTTGAACCCATTTACATTTTCTTCTCCCAGTTCAATCCATTTCCTGGAAAAAAAACACACACACACATTCAGAACAGTTAAGCCTCAAAGGCTTCTAAAGGCTGCCTCATGATTCATCCATTCCCTGCTTGTTAAATTATCAGTCCCAAGGAACTGGCTGAAGCAGGAATGTTCACTTGGTTTCCTCTTCTGGTTTGCTTCATGGACGACATAGAGATGAATGAAAGACAATCAGAGAGCACAGGTTGCTGAGTCCCTTGAACGGCAGAGAGGCCACGAGACGCTATATGGGCCACCCCGTCCATTGCTATGACCTCACATAGGAGTGGGATTTGTAATACATGGGCCCAGGGCCTGTACCCATTCCTCAGGGGATGACGCTAAGCTCCAGAGAAGGGAAACGGTTAATTCAGGCTGCTGGTGGCTGTTAGCAAAGGCTTCCCTTCCAGTTCCCTCTCCTGCCTAGCTTTGCTTGCTTGCTTGCTTTATATATTGCGACAGGGCCTCCATATGTGTCTCCACCTAGACTGGAACTTGCTATTAGACCAGGCGGGCCTTGAACTAACAGAGATCTGCTTGCCTCTGCCTCCTGAGTGCTGGGATCAAAGGGGTGCGCCACCATGCCTGACACCTGCTTCTCTCATTTTTAAATCCTTCCCCCGCCCTTGTCTTTTCTCCCTTTTTTGTCTTTTTTCGCATGTGTACATGTAGGGTGTCTGCAGAGGTGTGTATACATGTTTGTATATGTGTGGCAAATGTGTGTATACATTCATGTGGAGGGCCAGAGGTTGACATCAGGTGATGAGGAGGATTAAAACTGCCATTCTATAATCACAAACACTACACCCTGGCTGGCCACTGACAGCATTATGCTAAAGGGAAGGGTTAGACACAAAGGACACACACTGTGTGGGTCCTTCTATACAAAATACTCACAGTAGACAGAGCTGGAGGAGTAGGAAGAGTACTGTTGGTTCAGGGACTAGGCACACAGAGACGGCCATATGAGGGTGTGTCGCTACTGCTGACCCTGTGATCACAGACCCTGATGGGAACAGCTCAAGAGAAGGAAGACCAGTTCTGCTCATCGGCTGTGGTAGAATGTTATTTTCAGGTGTGTGACTTTTGTTTACTCTGCATTTGTTTAACTCTGTGAAGCTGTGGTTCTTCGCCTGCCTAAAACACCTGATGGTCTAATAAAGAGCTAAATGGCCAATAGCTAGGCAGGAGAGGGGTAGGCGGGGCTGGCAGGCAGAGAGGATAAATAGGAGGACTGAGGAAAGAGGAATATCGAGAAAACAAGGAGAGGAGGAGGCCAGGGGTCAGCCACGGAGTAATAAGGAAAATAAAATGCACAGATATAAGACAGACAAAAGCCCAGAGGCAAAAGGTAGATGCAACAAGCCAAGCTAAGGCCAGGCATTCACAAGCAATAATAAGCCTCTGTATATGAGGTATTTGGGAGCTGGATGGGGGCCCCCAAAAGAGCCAAAAAGAACAAAATCTTCACACTGTAAGGGTCTCAGTCCCTCATGTGAGGAAGTTCCGGTCCATCCTGGGGGTGGGGTGTGCAGCAGCGTTTGTAGCGCCGGTGTGTGGAAGAGTTGTCTCACAACTGGGTAGATGAGGAAGCAGAAGTAACCAGGAGCTGGGCTAGGGCCTTCAAATTCCGTGTCTAGTGACCTGCTTTTGCCTGCCAGGCAGGCGGACTCCATAGCCTCAAATCGTGGACAGCAATCATGTTTAGCACAACCCTGACATGGCAGTTCAGATTCGTAGCGCATGTCAGTCCTTTGTTGAGTGTAAGAAGTAAGGTTTTTCCTCCCGCCGCTGGTCTTGTCCTGCCACCGCGCCAGCCCCAAATAACACACTGAGATTCTGTATTTGATATAATGCTGTTGGCCAGGTACTAGTTTCTTATCAGCTAGCTCTGTCTTAAGTATTAATCCATTTCTATTAATCTAGTATTTCCATGTGGTCTCATCTTACCGGAGAGAGAGGCAGCCGACATTCTGCTCTCTCTGTCTTCCATCTTGACTCCTCCTTGCTCCTTCCTCTTTCCTCCTCATCTCCTAGTCCCGCCTATCTAGCTTTCCTATTGGCCAACAGTGCTTTATTCATTAACCAGTATGAGAAACATATTTACAGAATGACATCTCCCGTCAGTTGAGTGAGGAGATCTTCTCAAACTAGACCATGGTGATAGTTGAATAAAATGATGGATGTAGTGTCACCAGTGGAAATTTCATGTTGCATGTATTTTTTTTTTAAAGGTTTGTTTTTATTTTTCAATGTGCATGTGTTTGTGCACATGAGTGTAGGTCTCCATGGAGGCCAGAAGAGGGCGTCAGAACCCCTGGATCTGGAGTCACGGGTAATTGTGAATCACTAAACCCCGGGACTAGAACTCAAATTCTCTGTAAGAATAGTATCTGCTCTCAACTACCGAGCCATCTCTGCAGCCTAGCACTTGGGAGGCAGAGGCAAGCATATTTCTGCGAGTTTGAAGCCAGCCTGGTCTGCACAGAGAGACCCTGTCTCAAAACCAAAGGGGAGGAGAGATTTTTCCCTCTTGCTTGTGTGTGTGTGTGTGTGTGTGTGTGTATGCGTGTGTCCATAGAAACCATAAGATGTTATCAGGTCTCCTGGAGCTGGAGTCACAGGCAGTTGACTGTACTGTACTGTACTGTACTGTACAGCCTGTACTGGCTGGGTTTTGTGTCAACTTGACACAAGCTAGAGTCAGCAGAGAGGATGGAGCCTCAGGAGCCTCAGCTGAGGAAATGAGATCCAGCTGATTTAGTGATCAAGAGGCCAGGGCCCAGCTCGTGGTGGGTGGAGCCATCCCTGGGTTGGTGGTCCTGGATTAAGAAGGTGGCCTTGAACAAGCCGTGGGAAGCAAGCTAGTAAGCAGCCCCCCTCCATGGCCTCTGCACCAGCTCTAGCTGCCTCCGGGACCCTGCTCTTTTTGGGTTCCTGTCCTGACTTCCTTCAGGGATGAACAGCAACGCTGAAGTTTAAGCCTAATAAACCCTTTCCTCTCCAGCTTGCTCTTTGGTCATGGTGTTTCATCTCAGCCCTAATTAAGTCACAGCCCTGGTGCTGGGAACTCCGTCCTCAGCCATGGTGCTCTCAGCCCCTGGCCCTGAACTCACGATCTGCTTTTGCCTCTACCTACAGAGTGCTAGGTGTGACCGACATGCCCAGTGTATGCAGCACACAGGGATCAAACCCTGGGCTCTGCACACGCTGCAAGCACTCTGCTAACAGAGCTGTAGCCCCGAGGCTCCCATAAATACCCGTTTACTTTCAGTTTTATCACCATGAGTGATGCTTCCTTTCTTTTTATACAGAGACCTTAACGTAGATTCTCAATGAACTTCCTGCTCCTGGGCTTTGTTAATGTTTCTTCCTAGGGTGGACCTTCACCCATCTTTTTCATACTGAGTTACTCCCTGTGTTTGAGTAGTTGGTCCATGTCTATAGTAGAAGTTGCCAGCATGGTTTCCTAGTCTACCATTTATTTTCCCATCTTGCTTTGGCTTAGTTTTGAACGTGTTTAAAGCTTTTTTGTTTGTTTTTGAGGCCAGGTCTAGCAACATAGGCCAAACTGGTCTTGAATTCATGATGATTCTCCCTGTCTACCTCTGAGCTCTGGGATTACAGACATGTGACACCCTGCTGTCTTAACCCTTGATGGGACCAGAGATGACAGTGGGTAAGGGTGCATGCCACCAAGCCCAATGATCTGAGTTGTATTGTAAGCAGAGAACCTACTCCCACCGGTTGTCCTCTGGGTGTAGGGGTAAACACACACACACACACACACACACACACACACACACACACACCTTTATTCTGCTTCACAACGAGAAGTATAGATTCTTATTCCAAATTCTTTTTACGTGGTTGGAGCTACCTCTGCACTTCCTATGGCCCTCCGTTAGCCTCTAGCCATGCACACCTTCCAGTCTCCTGCAATTGATAGGACCTTCCAGTGTATTTTAGTATCCGACTGGGCTAGCTCTGCCACTCTGGTCTTCATTTCAGAACTGCATATTACTTGAATGGATCATAAAACTTTTTTTTCCCCCAGAGACAGCACTAGTAACTTTATCAATTTCAGCTGAGCTGGAGAGATGGCTCAGCCATTAGGAGCACTAGCTGCTCTTCCAGGGGTTTGACCCCCAGCATCCACATGGAAGCTCACAACCTCCTGAAACCCCAGCCCCAGGAGCTACAATGCCCTCTTCTGGTCTCAGCAGGCTCCGGGTCCACAGACAGAAAATGCAGGAAAATATCCATAAAGACAAAATAAGGTAACTTTTGGAACACCCAGGCAAGCTGGCACACCCTTTACAAAAAGATGAGGTTAAAGTTAGAAATTAAAGACTTGTATAGAACAGACTTTTAAGTTTTAGTTTTTATGTGTTTTGCCTGGGTATATGGATGTGTACTATGTAGATTCAATCCCTGTGGAGGTCAGAAGAAGCATCGGATCTCCTGGAACAGGAGTTAGAGAGTTGTGAGCCACCACGTGGGTGCTGGGAATCAAACCCAGGTCCTCAATAAGAGCAGCCGGTGCTCTTAACCCCTGCACCATTGATCCAGCCCCCACCAACGACCCAATAATAGCATTGGCCTTTAAGTTCCTCTGCTTGAGCTCCATGGTCCTTGTTTTGAAGTTGTCTGCATATGTGAATTGCCTACTGAGGGCAGGGTGGTGAGCAGAGCCTGGGGCTTGAGCGAGTTCTGCCCCCAGGCATACTGCCCAGTCACACGATCACCTTGACTCTGAGCAGCAGGGTGTCCAAGAGAATTCTGTGCTTTGTGCTGTCACTGGAGGCCATGTTGAAGTCTGTGGCCCCGGTTACCAATGGAAACCCTGTGCCACTAGAAACCATGTTGATGCCCATGGTCTGAGCTGCCTCTGGAAACCACGTGAAAACCAGCTACTATGGGTAAGGAAGTTTCTCCTGCTTGGTTGCAAGTGCCTCTTTGCCCACTGAGTCTGCTCAACAGGCCCTTCAGTGACTCTTAAATATAAAACCATTTGAAAATAGTTATGGTTTACCATTTCTTTCCCAAGTGTGTGTGTGGGGGGGTGTGTGTGGTGTGTGGTGTGTAAGGCTGGCATTATGTGTGTGTGTGTGATGTGTGTGTATGGTGTGTGTGAGGTGTGGGGTGTGTGTGGGGCTGGCATGGTGTGTGTGTGTGGTGTGTGGGGATGGGGGTGGAGGGTGTGTGTGTGTGGTGTGTGTGTGAGGCTGGCATGGTGTGTGTGGTGTGGTGTGTGTATGTGTGTGTGTGTGAAGCTGGCATGGTGTATGTGTGTGGTGTGTGGGGATGGGGATGGAGTGTGTGTGTGTGGTGTGTATGTGTGTGTGGTGTGTGTGTGAGGCCCCACAACTAGAGGCCCCACACCTAGAGGCCCCACACCTGGAGATCCCCACACCTGGAGGCCCCACACCTGGAGATCCCCACACCTGGAGATCCCCACACCTGGAGGCCCCACACCTGGAGGTTGATGTCTGCCTGATGCTTCAGCTCCTTAGCATTTGACATACACTCCTCAAATAATAAAATCAATCTTAGAATAGATTCTTGGGCTGCATAGATGGCTCAGCAGTTAGGAGCACTGACTGCTCATCCAGAGGACATGGGTTCAGTTCCCAGCAACCACAGCTGTCTGTAAAAGCAGTCCTGGGGTTTCCAATATCATCTTCTGATCTTGGCGGGGAATGGGCAGGCATTTGGTGCAGACATACATACAGGCAAAGGACCTATACATGTGAAATAATAATGAAAAATGCTAAATAAATAAGGCTTCTGAACTAATAAGGATAACAGAGGAAGTTGTACATATTTCATGGTGATTTTCTTAAGTTAAGAAATTAATATCAACTAAGAACAAACCATTCTTCTCTTAAGACATTAATAGACCAAGATTTCCATCAGTTTGTTTTGAGACAGGATCTTGCTATGTAGCCCAGGCTGGCCTCCAATTCCGCAATTATTCTGCCTTAGCCTTCTAGGCCCTGAGTTTATGTGTGAATCATCAAGCTTGGCTATAACATACCTGGACTTTGGTATTGGACCATTTTTCTCACTCACACATCAAAGCTCACAGTTCCTTTGGGAAGGTGCCCCTCAGTTCCGTTTGTTTGCATTTTATTTAATGTTTTTGCATTGATGTTTCTAAGTCAGGCTGGTCTTTTGGTTCTCTTGTGCAGCTTTGAGGGTTTGGGTATCAATGTTGTATCTACTCTGGAGTTGTTTAAAAATAAATTGTCTGAGGTTTCTCAGAAAACACAAGCTATGTGAATTAGGTCACAAACCGACGTGAAGGCTAGTTTGTGGTTATACGTTTCAGGGGACATTTTTATTGCACTTGACTACCGAGAAGATTAAAGTAACAGATTTTATTAGTGACCCCCCTAGCTCTTGGCTGTGAACAAACACAGGACCTTGCACACCCTAGGCATGTCCTCTAACTCCAAGCTACGTCCCAGAACTCTTGCTGGACTTTGCTATTCATCCTTTGGTGTGTTAGCTGAGCGTGGGTTTCCTGGCCATCTCTCCCCCTTCAGAGGAGTTTCCTGGAAAGCCTGTGAAAATGAAAACGTAGAGCCAAGAAAAGCAGCCACCCCCAGCTTTTCATCAGTTTATCCTTCACGACTACTTCTGTGACATTTGTGACTTTCTTCAACACATTTAAAAGTGCATGTTTTTACATTGAAAGCAAATCTGGCTTTTCCTGCTTTGCATCCAGAAGGCTATTAGAATACATGGTCTCCCCCACAGCTAAAAACAACTATGATGTGATGATTCATGGCATGGGATACTGGAATGTTTAGCAATGCTAAAGTAATTAAAACTACATGGTTTGGGTGTAGAAGTAGATAAATAGGTGAACAGTTTGGAATGGAAACCAGGGAACTGTGTGTGTAAAAATGAATGATAGAAACTGGGTGGTGGTGGTGCATATTGTGGAATGGAATATTTGTTTAACTATGTAAAGATGTGTTGTTGCCTTTGTTTATGCTGCATTTGTTTAACTATGTAAAGATGTGCTGCATTTGTTTCACCTTGCCTACCTAAGGCACCTGATTGGCTTAATAAAAAGCTGAACAGCCAATAGGTAGGCAGTAGAGGGATGGGCGGGACTGGTGGGCAGAGAGAATAAGTAGGAGGAGGAATGTAGGCTTGAGAGAGAAAAAAAAGGAGAGGAAATAAAGGAGAAAGAGGAAGATGCCCAGGGCCAGCCAGCCAGATACAGAGGAAGCAGGAAAATAGGACATACAGAATGAAAGAAAGGTAAAAGCCCTGAGACAAAACATAGAAGAAGAAAAACAGGTTAAATGACGTTGTAAGAGCTAGTGGGACAAGCATGAGCTAAGGCAGAGCATTCATATCTAATAATAAGTCTCCAAGCCATTATTAGCAAGCCTGCTACAGTTCACCCTTTAATCCCAGCACTCAGAGGCAGGAGGACCTCTCATCTACAGAGCAGTTTCCAGGACAGCCAGGGCTACACAGAGAAACCCTGTCTCCAAAAACTATAAATAAATATAAATAAATAAAATTTTTAAAAAATGCTAGGGCATGGCTAAGGTGGTTCAGTGGTTAGGATCACTTGCTGCTCTAGCAGAGAACCTGGGTTCAGTTCCCATCCCTCACGTGGTGTCTCATGACTGTAACTCCAATTGCAGGGAATTTGATGCCTTCTTCAAGGACAATGACACACAAACATTCAGGCAAAACACTCACATACATAAAATAAAAATTAAAAAATCATTTTCAAAACTGAATGTTAGCAAAGGATATTGGCATGATCTTAGCACTCAGTGGTATTGACATAAGGTATTTACCAATACAGTTAGTATTAATTTGTCATTCAGGGTTATAAATGTATTAGTAGTAGACCATTGGGGATAATGAAGCTACAACCCATACCATTCTCATTTTCTTACTGCTGTGACAAACATCTGACAAAAAGCAACTTAAGGACATTGGGAGCACAGTTGGCCCAGTGGGTCGTGGTGACAGGGTGGAGGCAGCTGGTCCCATGGTGTCCCCAGCAAGGAAGCGGGAAGACATAGATACCCTCCTCGCCCTATTTCCTGCTGAGAGGGCTGCAGATAGCCCAGGCTCCCCTTAACTCACTATGTGGCTGAAGACCTTGAACTCCCTGCTCCTCCTGCCCTGCCACCCCAGTGCTGGCATTGTAGACAGGAACTGGGCACCTGGCTCAGGTCCTCTTCTTTGTTTAGACTGGTTTCCCAACTCACAGGATGCTGCCACAGGTGAGCTGGGGCTTCCCTCGGCAGCCCAGTATCTCTGGAAATGCCCGTGCAGATGTGCCCACAGGTTCTAAAACTTACCAGTGGGCTGGTGAGACAACTAAATACATAAAGGCTGGGTGGGATGGGGCTGGCCTGTAATTCCAGCCTGGGAAGGCAGAGAGGGGACCCCCCAGAGCAAGCTGGGCAGTGGCAGTAGCCATGTCCTCCTCAGGTCTTTGGGTATGAGCGAGAGACCCTGCCTCAATGAATAACACGGAGGACTGGTTGAGGATAATTCCTGATAACAGTCCCAGGCCTTCAGATGCAGACATGCAGGTGTGCCCACGGACACCCAAACATACTAACACACGCACACACATACTCCCCCACACAAATGGAATAAAATAGTAAATCCAATCACGTTGACAATATTGTCATATTCTTTGCCGGTCAAATCTTTCCAAGGATTCTGCAGAGGACAGCCACTGTGTGGGATGTGGGGTGGGGTATGTCAGAGCCCTGGGGAGGACAGATGAGAGATGTGACAATGGCCTTGGGAATCACCCTTCCAGGTGTTTCGAGTAGCTGTGACCATCTATGGTGTTTTTCTTCAGTTCCTGATGTAGGTAGCAAGAGAAACTGGAATTATTTCAGACTGGACCTTGGCATGCCCTGAGATCTGTGGCACTTTTTCTAGACTTCAGGGAGGTCCACCATGTGAGCCGCTGCACTCTGGATTGGAAGACAAATGGGCTGAGAGATGGTTTAGCAGGGAGAGAGGGCTGCTGCCAAGCCGGACTTGATTCCCAGGGTCTGTGTGGCGAGAGGAGGTAGCTGACTCCTGCAAGTTGACCTCTAACTCCACACACACAGCATGAGTCTTAGTTGGGGTTTCTATCTCTGTGGAGAGACACCATGACTGTGGCAACTCTTATTATAAGGAAGGCATTTAATTGGGGCTGCCTACAGTTCAGAGGTTCAGTCCATTGGCATCATGTTGGGACTCGGCAGCGTGCAGGCAGACAGGGTGCTGGAGAGCTCTACACCTGGGTCCTCAGGAAGTGACTGTGACACCCTGGCCAGGCTTGAACTTCTGAAACTTCTGAGAACTCAAAGGCCAGGTCCTAGTGAACATCTCCTCCAAAAAAATATGCTACCCCTACTGCAACAAGACCATACTTCCCTATAGCCAGTCCTTCTGAGCCTATGGGGCCATGTTCATTCATACTGACACAGTATGTACACGCACAGACACTCACAAGTGAGCACACAGAAATAGAAACATAAAAATGAATGAAAAAGGAAAATGGGCTCACGTGGTGGCTCAGTGGTTGAGAGGGAGTCCTGCTCCTGCAAAAGCCCTAAGCTCAGTTCTCAGTACCCCAGGCAGCTCACAACCTGCTGTCATTCCCGCTCCAGTCCCGCGGCAGGGGATTCCAGTCTCTGACCTCTGGGGCACCCGCACGCTTGTGTGCATACCCAAACCAACATACACAGACACACACACATGCACACACTCACACACACACAAACACACACACACACACGCCCCACACAAATACACACTCACACAGACACACTCACACACACACACTCACACACATACATACACTCTCACACATGCACACGTGCGCACACACACACACTCACACACAGACACACACATACACACTCACACACAATTTAAAATATCTAAAATCTTAAAAAGAAAAAAAAAAAAAAAGAAAAAAAAACTACCGGGCTCTGGACAGATATCTCAGAGGTTAAGAGCACTGGCTGTTCTTCCAGAAGACCTGGACTCAATTCCCAGCACCCACACGGGGGCTTTTGACCAGCTGTAACTTCAGTCCCAGGGGATCTGATGCCCCCTGCTGGCCTTTGTGGTCAGTGCAGGCACAAGACCCATGGATATATGCAGACAAAACATAAAGTTAAACAAATTGGAAAAAAAGAAAAGAAAAAATGGAGCGTGAGATGAAAGGACATGCCTTTTAAAATGGCAACTCTATTATTAATCAGGGTAACTGTTGTGAGTCAGAAGGGAAATATTCCGGGCTGTAGGAAATTTGTCTGACACAGCTGGAGTTCCAGTGACTAAAGAGCTGACCTGGCCCTAAGAGGCTGGGCCAGGAGTCAGTGTGAGTGTGTGGACAACAATGTTTGACCATAAAAGGTCTGCCTTGCGCGGAAGTGCCTAGAGGAGACAGGCAGGGGCCAGCAACCCCACAGACTCTTCCTTGCTGCTCCCTCCATTTTCTGTGTCCCTATTTCCCGCTGGTTGTTTCAGGCCCCCATGTCAGTCAGTCAGAGGTGGTCTCACATGCTCTTTTCTGGTTTTTAAAGTTTTCACATGTTCATGTGTGTGTGCAGTGCGTGTGCATGTGGTCTGCATGCTTACTCAAGTGCACGGCGAGGGTGTTTTTCCCTCAGGAGTTGTCTGTCCATCTTTTATTGAGATAGTTTCTTGCTGGCCTGGAACTCTCTGCCTTGGCTGGCCTCACCCAGCACTGGGATCATGTTCTCCCGTCTTCCCTGTTCTTTTAAGGTTGTGTTTGTTTTCTTTGGTTTTTTTGTTTTTCAGCAGAGGTGCTGAGGATCAAATTCAGGTCTTCATGTTTGCCAATCAGGTGAAGATGTTGGTGCCTGAGGGACATGATGGCTCACACCTTCAATCTCAGCATTTGGGAGGCAGGGGGGTGGGTCTTTGGAAGTTTGAAGTTAGCCAGTCTACTCCGTGAGTTCCAGGCCAGCCAGGGCTACAGAGCAAGAGTCTGTCTTTAAAAACAAAACAAGACAGGTGGTGGTGGCACACTCGGGAGGCAGAGGCAGGAGGATCTCTGTGAGTTCGAGGCCAGCCTGGTCTACAAGAGCGAGTGTCAGGACAGCCAAGGCTGCACAGAGAAACCCTGCCTGAAAAAAGCCAAAATGATACAAAACAAAACAACCCCCAAGTCAAAAAAAAAAAAAAAAAAAAAAAAAAAAAACAAAAGAAGGGTTGCTGAGATGGACTGAACTTCATCTCTGAAACTAAGAGGGAAAAAGAAACAATCCCACAGTTGCCCTTTCATGGCTACGTATGTGTTTCGGCACACGCCCGCTCACACACACATTATACATACACACACTAATAATAACAACAACAGTGAGGAAGATGGCGTGGTTGAGGAGAGGGCTTGGGGGTTAAAAACACTGCTGCTCTTCTAAAGGACCAGGGTTCAGTTCCCAGCACCCACATGGTAGCTCACAACTGTCTATAATCCAGCTCCAAGGGATTTGACACCCTCACACAGACATACAGGCAGGCTATACACCGATGCATGTAAAAAAAATCATTTTCTAAAATAATAAAGTAAAATTCTTTTAGGCCCTCTTTGCCATGACTAAAAAAATCATGAAGACAGACAGCTGGAGAGATGGCCCAGAGGAGAAGGCTCCACTGCAGAGAGCCTGATTTGGTTTCCAGCACCCAAACATGAAGTGAAACATGTCTGCATGAAAAATGAAAAGAAAACACTAAATCTCTAAAGACTGTCTGTCTCTGGCAAGTCCATGATAATGGCAATAAGACCATGGGAAGCCCATGCCGCTTCTAGAGCCATCCCTCAGTGTCTCCCGGAGAGGAGGCTACACAGATTATTGTTTATTCCACGAATCTTCAGTGCTCTGGACAGACTTTCAACTTGCCCTTCCTAATTCGCTCCCATGAAGGTTTATAAACCAGAGAGGGGTTGGTTTAAACAAAGCAGGCTGCTGTGAACTCTCTCTGGTTGGAGTCTTGCTCTGTGTTAGGGAGCTCAGCTTTCCCGGCCAGCCTTCCACAGACCTTCCACAAGGTCAAACAGAGGCTGCGCCTGTCTTTTTTATTTTTATTTTTTTTTAAGGTCCTCTCTCATTGTTTGTTCATTTTATTGTTGAGAATAACCATCCATTTAGCTAGTTAAGTAGCACCATGATCCCACTGGTACATGCATGTACAAGAGTAAGTGCTCATGTGCACACACACACACACACACACACTCAGAGAGAGAGCACTGGACGGTGAACAGTGTGTGTGTGTATTTTATATTACTCAACAAAAGCCAACCAAACAAGTTCTAATCTTATTAAGTGCCAGACAAACTTGATGAAAATAAGACTTCCAGTTCTAAGATGGAAGATAGAGCTGGGGCAGAGATGCCTTCGCAGAATAAATGGAGCCAACATACTAGAGCTGTCAACTTGGTGTGTGTGTGGGGAGGGGAGGCTAAAAGTCCATTAATAACCCAACAGCCAGCTTTACTTTTTCACATGAGGAAAATTCCATTACAACACACAGCCCGGGGCTTTCGAGAAGCTTTTGTTGAGTGGTTATAAAGAATATATTGCTAGCAATCATGTTTTGGATCTGAGAATGAAACTTAGCTATTTTTTTTTTAAAGAGAGAATTACCAGTGATGGGGGTCATTGCCCACAGGGCTACTCGGAAATGCCCGACTTCACTCGCTAAATGCCTGACCTTTGGCATGGGTGCTCAATTTGGTTTAAAAAAAACAGGCTGGAATTCAAACCCGCTTTCCCCTGTCAGAAAACCACAAGCTGTACAGCCTTTCATGGTGGCCTTGGTTTTGCAAGATTGTCCTTTGAAGGCCTATTTATACAGTGGTTTTCTGGCATTTTTCTTCCTTGAGTTTGTCGTGACATGAATCTTACAGTCCCTAGACAATTAGTCAGCGTTCTCTACAAAACCAGAACCCATAGAAGAAATGCATTGCAAATATGTATTGCTAAGGGGACTTAACAGATGGCTTACATGATTTGGTCTAGGGAGTTAGTGGCTGCCTGCACACTGGAGAGACCATGCAGTCCTTGAGTTCCAATCTAGTCTTGAAGGCTTGAAAGACTCCTGAAAGTCTCTGGCCTTCAGGGCATGTTGGAAGGCTGGAGAAGTTGGGCTCCCATGTTAGCATTGCAGCAGAGTACATGACTCACCAGCAAACAGCAAAGATTCGGGACAATGTCTGCCCTACCTCCCACTCTTTGTATCCAGCCTTGTACCCTCAGGGAGGGTCTCCCCGTAATTAATCCTTTCAGAAAATGCCCCCCCCAGATCTGCCCAGAGGTGTTGATCCCAGGTCCGATCAAGTTGACTACGGTGGTGAACCAACAGCCTTTGGAACTACAGAGAGAAAACTTCATTTAGGGTCTGTAGTAGTGCTTTCTTCTCTGGTTTCACAGCATAGATGTGACTCTTAGAGCTACTGCAGGTCCTATACACATGATGCCTCTAGCAAGATACTGTACAAGGCCCCAGAGGGCTTTGTGTGGTGATACATTATTAATGATTTAATAAAGCTTGCCTGAGGATTCAGAAAGCAAAGTCAGCCTCAAGCTATAGAGATCAGGCAGGGGTGATACACACCTTAATCCCAGGACTCAGGATTAAGAGTAGGCAGATCTCTATTAGTTCAAGGCCACACTGACTGCATGAAATTGATCCAGTCCTAAAGAGAAACATCACACAAAGACCATCTCAGCACTTGGGATC
This sequence comes from Phodopus roborovskii, assembly GCF_943737965.1. Lineage (NCBI taxonomy): Eukaryota > Metazoa > Chordata > Mammalia > Rodentia > Cricetidae > Phodopus > Phodopus roborovskii. The sequence goes on along the minus strand of NW_026126588.1, from coordinate 2,011,838 downwards.
ACACACCTTTAATCCCAGAACAAAAGCCTCTGGAGCTTTTGTTTGTCATGTTACAGCCATGTCTGCCTGGACAGAGTTCTCTGGCATTATGATCTCTTAGCCTGGGTTCTCCTAAAAACGGAACTTCAAAAAGAATCTAAGTAGCTAACTTCAGAGGGGATTGCAGAACTGAAATAATGGAATTAGAACCACTGATAGAGGGGGCTGGAGAGATGGCTCAGTGGTTAAGAGCACAGGCTGCTGTTTCAGAGGATCCAGGTTCAATTCTCCACACCCACACCTATCTGCAGCTCCAGTTCCAGAACTGCCGACATCCTCACACAGACATGCATGCAGGCAAATCACCAAAGCAGATAAAATAAAGAGAACTACTGATACAGGTTGCATCTTGCATCCGTGAACAAGGCCACTGCTTTGGGTGCTGGAGGCCCAGTCCCTTCGGCCTCACTCACCATGAAAGAGACTGCACAGAACACACCCAGCGCCCTCTCTCTGCTTTGTTGGTTGAGGTTGCTCCTGGGGCTAGGACTATCGTGGTCCTGAGTCACAGACGATGCCGGTGCTCTGGACCTGAAGCTCCCGAGCTGCAGGGTGTTGTTCGAGGCTTGAATCAGAGCCTTGTGCATGCTGGGGAGCATGCTGCCAGCTGGGCTACAGCCCAGGCCCCAACATAGAAACTTTTAGAGGTACAGTGACCAAAGACAAAGGAGAGTTCTGGAGTGTGGCGACACTCGTGTGCTCCCGTCTACCGGTAGGCGGAGTTGGGAGGATCGCTTGAGCCTAGAAGTTTGAGTCTAACCTGGGCAACATTGCAACACATCATCCAAAGGAAACAAAACAAAAGAACAAATGAAAGGAAAGCAGTTTGTCAGCTGTAATAGCCAGCCTCTTTCTTTTCTTGTCTTTTTTGTCTTTGTGTGTATGTGTGTGTGCATGTGCATGTGCATGTGTGTGAGAAAGGGAGAGAGAGAGAAAGAGGGAGAGAGAGAGAGAGATCTCACTATACAACTCTGTTTGTCCTGGATCTCACTCCATAGATCAGGCTGGTCTTGAACTCACAGAGTTCTGCCTGCCTCTGCCTCCCAAGTGCCTGGGTTAAAGGTGTGCACCCTATACTTGGCCTCAGTTCCTCTTCTTAGTGTCTTACTGTGCCTAATTTTTAAGTTAAACATTATCCCAGTTATGTGAGTGAAAACCCCAATGCACACATGATTTGATTTCAGATCTCCAGTAGGTTCTCAGGACACTCCACACTCAGATAAGAGGGACTGCTATCTGTAGAATGCTCCAGTCCAAGTGTGTTGTAAATCCTATTGGGTAATAAAAAAAAAGCTAGGCCATGAAATTGGGAGGGGTTGGGGCAAGAGTGTGGGGTGGATACAATAAAAAAATATATCATATGCATGTATACTTGAAATTATAGAAATTAATGTAAATACTGTACTAAAAAGAACACAGCTCCCAATGACTATGAAGGCAATGACCTCAACTGCAGACCTGTGCCAGTGTGTAGTTTCTTGGTGTGGGCTTTGTGATTGAGTGTGTGTATGTGGAGGCCAGGATTTCCTTCTGTCGTTTCACCTATTTTAAGATTTATTTTTATTATATTTAGTCATGTGTGCATGTGATGGTGTGTGCAGGTATGTTCACATGAGTACAGGTGTGCTCTGAAGCCAGCAGGGGGCGTCAAATCCCCCAGAGCTGGAGTTACAGGCCCTAGTGAGCTGCCTGATCAGGCTCTGAGAACTGAACCACGGTCCTCTGCAAGAGCCAAGCATGCTCTTAACGGGTGTGCTCTCTTTCAGGCATCCATTCACACACTTATTACACTAGTGTCTCTCAGTGGTCCTTGAGCTCACCAATTCCCTGGGACTGACTAGCCAACGAGTATCAGGAGTCTCCATGTCTCTAGGTCCCCAGCTCCGGGATTAGAGGTGTGTTTTGCAATGCCTGGCTTCTCAAATGTGTGCCAAGGGCCTGAACTGTGGTCAGCCGAGCTCTCCTACCAACTCCCACAGCGAGTGTGTGGCGTCTACTGTCACTCAAGCTCTGTGCTCCTCTCAAGGCCCAGATAAAAAGCTAATGAGAAGCACTGCGGACCTGGAGGGATGATGACTCAGGGTTAAGAGCACTGGCTGCTCACAACTGTCTGTAAGTCCAGTTCCAGGGATGCCAATATCCTCCCACAAACATAAAGGCAGGCAAAACACTTATGCACATGAAATAAAAATGGGTAATTTTTTAAAAAAGAAATACCTTAAGGGAGGAAATGTCTAGTATGATTCACAGCTCAAGGACACACACATTGCACGTAGAAATCATGGCACAAGGACATGAGATGGCTGGCCACACTGCATCTGCAGACAGGAAGCAGAGAGCACACAGGAAGTGGGGCCTGGCTATAAAACCCCAGGGCTCACCTCTGCTTTCTCTGCCTTGTGTGGTTTGATTTTTACTCTCTTTACTCGTGGGAGTCTGCCACGCAGCTTCCAGATGCATCACACACAGAGGCTTGTTAGCTTGGCTTGTTTCTAACCGGCTTTTCTTAACTTTAAATCATCCCATCTGCCTTTGCCTCCTGGCTTTCGCCTGTCATACTTTCACTCTTTCTCCGCGGCTGGCTGTGACGGGCTAGCTGGGCCCTAGCGCCCTCCTCTCCTCCTTCTCTAGTGGCTTCTTTTCCTCAGATGTCTTCCTCCCGTTTATTCCCCCTGCCTGCCAGCCCTGACTGGCCTTCCTCCTGCCTCAATATTGGCCATTCAGCTCTTTGTTAGACCATTTGGTGCTTCGGACAGGCGAAGGATCACAGCTTCACAGGGTTACACACATGCAATACAGAAGAATGCAACACATCTCTGCACCATTAAAGCCAATGTTCCACAGCATAAGCAAATGTAACACACCTTAAAATAAGTTTCCACCACAACCTAGTCCCTCACATCAAGACCCAAACTTCCATTGGTGGTCAAGTGTTTTAGCACACCTGCCCATGGCCCTATGGCACACTCCTTTACACCGTGTGAATATATGTCTCACAGTGATTGATTTAATAAAGAAGCCGACTGCCTATAGCTAGGCAGGATAAGGTTAGGCAACAGAACCAGACTAAGAGAATGCTGGGAACGAAGGGCTGAGTCCAGGGCAACAGGAGCGGACACACAGAAGCGAGATGGGCATACTGTACTGAGAAAAGGTACCAAGCCAGGTGGCAAAGTATAGAGAGAACTGTGGGTTAATTTAAAATGTGAGAGTTAGCTAGTAACAAACCTAAGCTATTGGTCAAGCATTCATAATGACTATAAGCCTCTGTGTGGTTACTTGGGAATGGCTGGGGGACATTTTAATATTCGGCTGACTGATGACAGACCTTTTTGACAACTGTCAAGAGAATGTCACTCCTGGTAAAGTTCTCAACAGAACAAAATTAGAGACAACCCGCCCCATCTCAGGTTAAACACGATGTAAGCTCCTGGAAAAACCCATGAACACAACTAATAAACCCCATTGTGGTTACACAGAAAGCTGTTAAGACTTCAGGCGCAGCTTATAAAGCTGTGTGTGTGTGTGTGTGTGTGTACGCACACACGTGTACATGTGTAGAAGCCAGAGCTGATTCTGGTGTCTCTGTGTATTATTCTCTACTTTCTTTTATATTAATTCTTATTATAAATTATACGTGTATATTATATGCATATATCCATAAATGGGGGTATGCATATGTGAATGCAGGTGCTCTCAGAGGGCATCAGACCCCCTCGGAGCTGGAGTTCCAGGAGGATGTGAGCCATCTGCCTTGTGTACAGTGAGTGACCCAAACTTGGATCCTCTGCAAGAACAATACGTGCTCTTAACCATGGAGCCATCTCTCCAGCCACCACCATCCCCCCAAAACACATCATTTTTTGAGACAGGGTTTCTCACTGGGCCTGGAGCTCATTAGTTCAGAGACACTGATTGGCCAATGAGCCCCAGCTCTTCCGGTCTCAGCCTCCCCAGCAGAGGGACGGAGATGCACATTACTGTGCTCAGCTTTTACGTGGGTGCTGGCGATCAAACGCAGGTCCCCACACTGCCATGGCATGCTGGTTATTTTTCTTTTGCTGTGATAAAACACCATGATTGAAGGCAAGTTATGGAAGAATTCCTTTGGGGCTGATGGTTCAGAATAATAAGAATCCAGCATGGCAGGAGGCGTGGAGCCAGGAGCAGCCATGGAGCCAGGAGCTAGAAGCTGAGAGTTCATGTCTTCGGCCTCAAGCACGAAGCAGAGGGAGAACCGGGAACGGGGTAAAGCTTCTAACTCTCGAAGCCTGCCCCTCAGTGACGCACTTCCTCCCCAAATCTCCACTTCCCCATGACCTCTCCAAACAGCGCCACCATCTGGGAAGGAGCTGTTCCAATGCCTGCCTGGTTCGAGGCCTCTGGTTTCTGCTGCACTATCAATACTGGGCCCTCACTGGGTCTCCTGTTGCTTCCCTGTGTCATGGAGATGCTGCAGCTTTGGAGCTGCAGGACTGGCCCCTTCACCTGCTCCAGCAGCTCTTAGGTGGGGTGTTTGTTGGGGAAGGCTAACTCTGAGCCCTGGATGGTAGCTGAGTTGGTCAGTCTGCCATTCTCTTACGCTTGCGCTTTGCCCGGCTGAGGTGTGGGGCCAGCTCTCCCAAACCCACACCACTGGGGCCAGATCTCCAGCACTGCCCTGTGGAGGGGCAGGGTCGGCTCATTGGAGTGTCAAAGCCAGCAAGGGGTGGGGTCAGCTCTCCTCTCATGCCCTGGGCATTTCTCCAGGGCCCACATCAACACATGGCCCACAAAGGGCAGAATCGACTTTTCTGTACTCTCCTTCTCAGGCTGGCTCACCTCTGCCGCTACCCGGGTCAGCTCTACTCTGCTGCCCGGACGAGGCATGGGTTGCTCTCCCAAGTGCAACGGGTCCAGCTCTCCCGATCTTACTCCCTCAAGGCCAGCTCTCCCACACTGCCCAGTCGAGGAATGGGACCAGCTCTCCCAAGGGCGGTAGCTGGTGAGGGGCTGGGCCAGCTATGTGCAGCCCTAGGACATCAACATGGGCCACAGACATTGACCCCGACCAATGCAGCTGCAGGGCCACAGACCCAGTCGTGGCCTTCAGTGACGTTATGTGTCAGGGCATCTCCATGGCCTCAGGTGGCCGCGTAGGCCACTCCCATCAGGCGGTTCCTCACCGCTTTTAAACCTCCATTTCTGCCTCTCTTCATAGCGCACACACCATTCCACCTCTCTTTCTACTGTCTTTCCATTACTGCCTCATTGTAGTGGGGCCTGCTCCACTCACAAAATGTGCCTGTAGGCAGGGGCATCTCAGGTGCCTTCCACCCCCACCCCCCACCCCCCTCAGTGGCACCAGGCTAGCCTGTGGGTGTTCTATACCTGCCCAGGCTGAGGGGTGTCCAGTGGGCTGTGGGTGTCTTCGGCTAGCCTGGTAAGAGGTATTATTTTCATCAACAAAAGACAGGGTTTCTTTCTCTGTGTAGCCCTGGCTGTCTTGGAACTGTAGACCAGGCTGGCCTTGAACTCATAGATCCACCTGCCTCTGCCTCCTGAGTGCCGGGATTAAAGACGTGCAACAAAACTCAGGACCAGGAAAAGCTTTCTCAGGAAATTGTGCTATGACCTTTCCTAGGCTTGAGTCTCTAGACACGGACGCGTGGCAAAACCAGCAAATAGAGGCGAGTAAGGTCATCTCTTCCCTTCTCAGCGGGGACTCCACACACACATACTTTCTCCTTTCCTGTGGCCTATTTCCCCATCAGATAGTTCTTTCAGAAAAGTGTAGGAAGCCTGGGGTGAGGCTCTGTGGCAGAGTATTTGCCTAGCTCAACCAAAGCTCAAGACCCCAGCACTGGAAAACAAAACCTAGGGAGTGATAAAGGGCCAGGGAGAAAGCTCTAGGAAACAGCCCAGCATGCATGAGGTCCTAGGTACGAAAGAAAATGGAGATAGTATCTGTGTCCTCATTCAAATGTAGACTAGCTTTGTTTCTTAAGCCCAAACAGGATATGACAAGACAGAGACGCAGCCTCGCCAGGGATTAACAGAATGACAGACTGGAGAGAATGGAAGAGAGTGGTTTCATGCTCATTGAATTTGCAAAAAGATTTGTTTTTGTATTGAGTAACCCTCCCCAGGGTGAGAGACAGAGTGTTACTCTATAGGCCAGGCTGGCCTGGGACTCACCATGTAGCCCAGGCTAGCTTTGAACTTGGGGCGATCCTTCCATGTTAGCTTCTCAAGGGCTGGGGTTAGAGTCATCATGCCCAGTTGAGATTAGCAAAAATGTAAAAGCTTAATACTGAACATTGGTGTGGAGGGTAGGATTTTGGTGCAACTATTTTGTGGACCAATCTAATTTAACTTAATTAATTTATTTATTATTACTATTGTTTTCTAGATAGGTGTAGTCCTGGCTGTCCTGAGGCCTCAGTACTTCAGGGGCCTCAAACTCAGAGATCTGCCTGCCCCGGTCTCCTGAGGGCTGGGATTAAAAGTGTGCACCACACCTTGTCTTTACACTGCTTTTTGTGATGAAAAGCTAAATCAACTGGAAACAGTAGACCAGATTAATCTGATATCATATCTTCACATGGAAGTATTATACAACCATTACAATGACTGGCTGCACATAGATAACTCTTAAAAACGACATAGAAAATCTAACTGCAGGGTATGTAGAATGTAAAGTTATTTGAATAGTTTAAAAGTCTTCAAAATAATGTCATATGTTGTTTGTGGATAAATGAATATGGAATAAGAGCACAAACTGCAAATGGATTCGCAAGAAACCTAAAAAACGATCTCTGTAATGTTTTTGCTCTCTGAGGAAAAAGTTGGGGGTGGGCCCCGGGCCGTAGCTCAGCTGGCAGATCACTTTCCTTATGGCATGGCGGGATACATCTGCAGACTTAGCAATGAGGAGAGAGCCAGGGGAATCCGAAGTTCAAGGTCACCTCTGCGACACAGTGAACCCAAGGCCAGCCTGGGCTACATGAAATCCTGCCTCAAACAAGCAAAATATTTAACTGGATAAACACCAAGTGTGGAGGCAGAGCTGAATAAACACGAGAAGCTGGTGCTCTATGGCCTCTGCAGCATTGGAGAAGATGAAGATGTTGGGCTTATCCCACAGGTTCCCAGTCAGTAGCTACAGGTGAATTTGCATTTCTAACAACCTCCCAGGTGCTGAGGATTCTGTTGCAGATTGGGGACCACACTTTACTTCCTGTGTCAAAGGTCACTGAGGAGGGATAACTTCAAAAAAAAAAAAAAAAGATATATTTGTTTGTATTTTATTTGTATGAATACTTTGTCCTAATGTGTGTCTGTGTGTCTCGTGTGTAGCTGGTGTCCGTGGAGACAGAACTCAGTTCTTTAGCTCACAGGCCCTGGCCTTTTATATGTCGACAAATCTGTTCAAAATCGAGCTTCTTGGGGAATATACATTTCCTGTTTTATATATAACACATATCAAGTGTTAACAGTAGTTATTCTTGGATGTGGACCTATGAGTGACTAAATTTTTTTTTTTTTTTGCCTGTATCAGGGAACTTTTCCGCGATAAACATTTCCAGTATGAACCAGTGTTAGTTAAATGTGAAGGGTGGTTTACACTTTCAACTATCACCGATGGACTGGGGTAGTTCTTTCTTTTTTCCTGTTGTGTGATCATGACCCAAAGAAGCACCCTGGGAAGAAAAGGGCTTTTATTGTTTGTTTTGTTTGTTTGTCCTGATCATAGCTCATTGCTGAGGAGGGACAGAGAGCATGGAGGGACATTGCTTACCGGCTTCTCCCATTGTTCTATGCCTGCCTTCCTGCAACCACAGACCACCCGCCCCGGGTGGCATCAGCCACAGTGGGCTAGCCATCCCACATCAGTCAGTCATCACAAAAATGTCCCATAGGTGTGCTCCTAGACCCATCCAAAGGGCCAGTTCCTCACCTGTCAAACTGACAGGTGAAGCTCACTGTGACAGGTATGGCGCCCAGTCCCTAGAGCCCTTGCTAAGCATATGTGAAGCCCTGGTTCTACCCCCAGCCCCGTATACACTGGGTATGATGGCAGAGCGTTGTCCTCACAATGAGGTAGGAGCAGGAAGATTAGAAGTTGAAGGTTATATAGCAAGTTTAAGGCTGGTTAAACCTGCATGAGTCTCTGGTAAGAGGCTAAGAGTAGGACATTAGCGTTAATACATGTTGCCTCTGAAATGTTTATGGTTACATCTGGAAGACAGCACATACATTTGAGAAATGTTTAGAAAGAAAAGAAATTCAAGTTGGGCATTGGTAGCACACGCCTTTAGTCTCAGCACTCGGGAGGCAGAGGCAAGCAGATCTCTGTGAGTTCAAGGCCAGCATGGTCTACCGAGTACAGAGTTAGTTCCAGGACAGACTCTACAACCACAGAGAAACCCTGTCTCAAAAAAAAAAAAAAAAAAAAAAAAAAAAAAAAAGGAATTCATTAAAAGCAAAATGTACAATTAACAAGTACTTCAGAGGGAGAAGCCAAGTGGCCTTGGGAGGCATTCATGGATTCATGGGCTCAGCCTTGAATGACAAACCAGCTTGGTATCTTCCAGAGCCAGGCAGATGTGTGGAGGACGTGGACTAAGGAGCTGTCAGCTCCTACCATGCACTGACTACACACAGCAGGTGTTCAGTGAGCTCTGTTAATGGAGCCATGTGAAGAACAGAACCTTCTCCCATTCATACAGAAACTTTGCTTGGGCCTACCGAGTGCACACTCAGCAAATAAGCGTTCACACCTCTCGTAGATGGTGGTCAAAAGTCTGAAATCGAAACCAAAGGGAGCTAGCCTCACTGTAGGCTGCTGACAAGTCAAGCATGTGCAACCTTGGGATTATTTTTCTATGCAACATGACTTTGCAATCATGATGGCAACCAGAGAGTATTGATGACTTGGAGAGAAAATTCCTTCCGGCTTGGACATGCCTGTCACACTCATTCTTCAGGTTCTGGGGCTCTCTGTAGAATACCAGTCTTCCAGCTTCTCAACCCCAAACCACACTTGCCCTGGGGAGTGTTCTTTTATGTTTGGGCTGTTTTCTCTGTTAAAAAAAAAAAAAACAAAAACAAAAAAACAAAAAAGGAGGCTGGAGAGATGGCTTAGAGGTTAAGAGCACTGACTGCTCTTCCAGAAAACCTGGTTCAATCCCCAGCACCCACATGGCAGCTCACAATTGTTGGTAACTCTAGGTTCAGGGGATCAGACACCTTCACACCAGTGCACATAAACTAAAGTTAAATAAAGTTTATAAAAGAAAAAGGGCTGGAAGCTTCTATTTGTGGGCAAGGCAGAAGAACAGGATTTGCCTTTCTGCCTTAAACATAAATAAGAATATATGAGGGACCAGCAAGATGGCTCCGTGCATGCAGGCGCTTGCTGCCAAGCCTGACAAGCTCTGAGTTCAATCCCTGGGACCTACATGGTAGAAGGAGAAAGTCAGCTCCCACAAGTCGTCGTCCTCTGGCCTCTGTACGTGTGCCATGGATGACATGTACTCATCTATACACATGCACTAAGTTACTAAGGATGCAAATAAATAAATGTAATAAAAGAAATAAGTAAATAGACAAGAAAACGGGGGGGGGGGCGCGGCAGTAGGGGAGGTGTTGGGAGGGCTGGACAGGAGGCAGTCAAGGGCAGGTGGGAATCCAGGAAGGCTTTGGGCATGATGGTGTATTCATTAGCTCATTCATACCGACATTTTCACACGCATATACTTATTTCAAAGCTCATCAAATTGTACCCTTCAAATACTAGCAGTCATGGTATGACAGATAACCTTAATAAAGCTGGTTACAAAGTAGTAAGGAGGAGGCAGGGGGTGGTGACAAGCCTGCACCCCAGAGCTTGGGATGTGGGGACAGGAGGATCAGAAAGTCAAGGCTAGTCTCAACTACACAGCAAGTTCGAGGCCAGGCTGGCCTAAGAGATTCTGTTTCAAACAAAACAAATGCAGGGGCCTAGAGAGATGGCTCAGACTATACTTGTAGCGAACCCAAATGTTCAGTTCACAACTGTCTGTAACTGCAGCTCTAGGGGATCTGATGCCTTTGCCCCCCTGCAGTCAGGGGCCCCTCCCCACAGGAACATGCTCCATTGCAGTGCTCATGTGCAGGGAACTCCTGCGTGAGTGCACACACGTGCAACACCTGCACGCAGAAAAATAATGAAAATGAACCTTAAAGATATATGGAGGACAAGAAAGTATGGTAGCTTTAAGGATTGTCCTGTGGTATTAATTGGGGAATACATCTTCCTCTTGGTAGATTTCAAATCCCTGCTCAGAAGGGGTAAAACGAAAACATTAAGAATTCCCTCCTTTGATTAGGTTTGTCACTGCCGGTAAGCACTAGATGATGTGTAAACTTCCAGACTGCCATGAAAGAGTCTTTTCCGGGGCTACAGGAAGGGAGCGGTGGCTAAGACCGTTTTCTGCTCCTGCAGAGACCTGCTCAGTTCCTAGCACCCTCGCTGGGTTTGCGCCTCAACTGTAACTCTAGTTCCGTGAATCCACTGCCCTCTTCTGGCTCCTGAGGGCACCAGCATACATGGTGTACACACATACACATTCAGGCACTTGCACATACAATGAAATTAAAATAAATAAGCCTTTAAAGGAGTCTTTCTGAACTCTTGTACCTAATTTGCTATTTCTAATTTCGGTTTATCTCCTCTTCTTCCTCCCTCTTTAGTCATTCTTTAGCTCAGGCTGGCCTTAAATTTCCTCTGTAGCCAAGGATGACCTTGACCTTCTGAATATATGATCCGTCTGCCTCCATCTCCTGAGAGCTTGAATTACAGACACAGCCACCATGCCTGGTACCTGTGGTGCTGGGATTGAATGTAGGGTCTCATGCATGCTAGGCTCTTTCTTCACCAATTTAGCTCATTCCTAGGCCCCCCTCCCTCCTTATTCTAATCCCTTCCTTTCCCTCTTCCTTCTCCCAGCAGCTGGAAAAATGGTCCAGTGATTAAGAGTGCTTGTGCTCTTCCAGAGGATTGAACGTTGGTTTCTATCACCCGCTTGGGGCAGCTCACAACTGTGTAATTGAAACTCCAGGGGATCCAACATTCTCTTCTAGGCTCCTTCGGTATTTGCACGCACATGAGTGCATGTGCACACACACCTGAAAATACAACAAAATGTTTAAAAATTAAAAAAAAAAAAAAAGATTCCCAGCTGTATGAAGTTGGACTTCCTAAAATCAGCCCGTAAATTGGTGGACGGTTTGAACGAGAAATATCCTCCATGGTACCAGGCATTTCAACACTGGGTGTCCAGTTGGTGGAACTGGTCAGGGAGGTTTGCTGGGGAGAGTGGATCACTGCGGGTGGGCTTTGAGAGTAAAAAGCCTCCAGCCCTCCTAGTTTGCTGTGTCTTTTGCTTTGTGCTGTGGTTAAGGGTGTGAGCTCCTGGCTCCCTCCTCCTACCTCCACGTCTTCTTGTCCCGAGCCCCACCGTGAAGAACTCCTACTTCTGGAACCATTGGTCAAAATAAATGCTGTGTTATATAATTTGCCTTGTCCGTGGTGTTTTATCCCAGCAACAGAAAAGTAATTAGTATAGGTTAATCCAGGTGAGCTGAAGGAGCATCAACCAGCAGGCTCTTCATATTGCCTTGCTCCCTTCCATCATGATTAGGGGTCAGAAAGCAACGTAGCAGAGAGCTCTGCCTCACATCTTTTGTGACCAAGGCCTGCGGAATAGAAAGGGATCTTGAGATGACCGCGAAATTTCATGCTGTTTGAGTAAAATACTCTTGTTCCCTGCTGTTTGCCCAGGTCTAGCTGACTCTTGCCTTCAAAGGGTTACCCAGTCCAGGGTAAAATGTTCTTCCCTGTGATGGCTGCTCTTGGTGGTCAACTTGACTACATCTAGAATTAACTAAAGTCCAAGTGGCTGGGTCCACTTGTGAGGAACTTTTCCTTCATTAGTCTTCTGCGGTGGGAAGACCCATTTTCTTGTGATGTGGTGAGACCCACCCTTAATCTGGGCCACACCTTCTGGTGGCAGTCTATCTAAAGGGCATGGAAGAAGGAAGCTCTTGCTCTTTGCCTGCTTGCTCCTTGCTGGTAAGTTCATGACTTGACTGGCATCAGAGCTACTTCTTCTGTGTATATGAAGACCAGCTGAGACATCAGCCCCATGGACTGAACAAAGACTGATTCTTAGACTTCCTGTTGATAGTCATTGTTGGTCTAGCTGGACCATGCCTGTAAACCACTCAAATAAGTCCCCCAGTCCCTGCCCCCTCCCTCCCTCTCAACTCAAACCCTTTAAGGTACAGTCTGCCCTTGTGAGTAGGAAGTCAGACTTCAACACCTGGAGTCACGTGAGGTAGAGTAGGTGGCAGCCTTTCCAGGGCTGGAATTCCCCAACAGCAATTGGGCTGCTACAGTGACTACACGTCAACTGTGCAATGTTTTCTGATAGCAACAACCACCCCTGTTGAAGTTGAATCCAATGCCCTCCTCTGACATCTGAGGGCTCCTAAACACGTGGTGCACATATGTGCATTTAGGTACACACACATTAGTTAACATAACATAAAAACTTAAATATGACAATACATGGAAACATGGGTTTTTTTTTTTTTGTTTTGTTTTGTTTTTTCGAGACAGGGTTTCACTGTATTGCTTTGGAGCTTATCCTGGAACTAGCTCTGTAGACCAGACTGGCCTCAGACTCAGAGACCTGCCTGCCTCTGCCTCCCAAGTGCTGGGATTAAAGGCGTGTGCCACCAACACCCAGCAGGAAACATGGTTTGTAAACTATAAAAAGCTGCACAAGTATAAACTAACAGCAGAGGTGATACTTAAATTATGTAACAACTGGTAAGCACTGGCCTTAACCAATCCAAAGGGAAACTGGAGTCTGTGCTATTTATTAGCTACACTAGAGGAGAAAGGAAGGAGAGATAATACACGGCTAGTGTATGGAAGCTTTAGGCCACAGCTATCGAAAACATTTTACTAACTTGATAAGTAAGATGACTCTAGTCTACAAACCAACACAACATATTTTTGCTTTAAGAAAACAGAGCAGACCAATGCCCTTTGTTCATTCACTAAAAAGCAACAGAACTCAATATGAACTTTTTTTTTTTTTTGTTTTTTTTTGGTTTTTTGAGCCGGGGTTTCTCTGTGGTTTTGGAGCCTGTCCTGGAACTAGCACTTGTAGACCAGACTGGTCTCGAATTCACAGAGATCTGCCTGCCTCTGCCTCCGGAGTGCTGGGACTAAAGGCGTGCGCCACCACCGTCCGGCTCAACATGAACTTATAGGCACATCTACTGTGTGTGGTCTTGCAAAAAGTATTCCCAACATAGACAGAAGTCTTTTATGTTCCCCTAGTTTGTCACATTAAGATAAGCCTAAAAAAATCTGTGAAGGAATTCTAGTCTTAAGGTGTTTTTATTTACTTATGTTTTGGATTTTTCTTTTTTTCTTTCTTTCTTTCTTTTTTTTTTTTTTTTAAGGGCGTCAGAATGGTTTTTATTTATTTATTTAATTTAATTTTTAAGATTTATTATGTAGACACGGTTCTGCCTGCATGTCAGAAGAGGGTGCCAGTTCTCATAGATGGTTATGGACCACCATGTGGGTGCTGGGAATTGAACTCCGGACCTCTGGAAGAGTAGTCAGTGCCCTTAACCACTAAGCCATTTCTCCAGCCCCATGGATTTTTCTTTATTACTATGTATGTGTATGTGTGGCACAACCCATGTGGACCCTCACCTTCCGCCTGTCTCTCTTGTTTCTGCTGGGTTTTCCTCTCCGGGTTCTGCTGTGCTGTGAGCTCCATTGTGCTGAAACTTCGGTTGGGCTCTGCATCTCGGCACTCTCAGGGTTTAGCCTGAGATGTTGAGGATGAAACCCCAAACTATTCAACAGGCAAAGAACCAGGGAAAGCTCATCTAACAAAGATACCGATCTCAAGAAAACTAACACGCAATTGTGAAACACACTCTCAAACAGTCGCTAAAATCATGCAGATGGATGCTCTCAGAACAAACAGAAAGGTAAATAGGAACCAGAGAAATAGGAACATGTAAAAAAATTAACTGGAGATTTTTAGAGTGAAAAATGCAGCAAACTACGGGGGTTGGAACTTGGCAGTCAAGAGCTACATTGCCCAGAGCTATGAAATAGTGAAAGCATAAATTTAAAACCTTTGAAAATAATATTTCTTTGTATTAAAAGGTCAGACCAGGTGTGGCGGCACGTGCTTGTATTCTGGGCAGCACTAAGGAGGCTGAGGCAGGTTGAGAGCTCCAGCCCAGCGTTGGCTACGTAGTGAGTAGGAAGCCAGTCTAGGTTATGTAGACAGCCGAAAGATGGGGATGGCACATCGCACACACAAGTCTCCCAAATTAATCTATAGATTTCATGAAATTTCAATAGGATTTTTTTTCCCAATTAAAAAATAATAGCGGGCTGACGGTGGTGGCACACGCCTTTAATCCCAGCACTCGGGAGGCAGTGGCAGGCGGATCTCTGTGAGTTTGAGGCCAACCTGATCTACAGAGTGAGTTCCAGGACAGGCTCCAAGCTGTCTCGAAAAACCAAATAATAATAATGATAATGATGATGATGATGATGATGATAATAATAATAATATCAGGGCTGGAGAGATGGCTCAGAGACGACTGCTCTTCCAGAGGACCCAGGTTCAATTCCCAGCACCTACATGGCAGCTTACAAGTGTCTGTTACTTCAAGATCTGACCCCCTCACAGAGATATACATATGGGTAAAACACCATTGGCACATAGGGTAAATGTATTATTTTTTACAATTATGATTGTGTGTGTGAGTGTGTGTAGATGTCAGCAGACACCTTTCGGGGTTGGTTCTGGCCCTCCACTTTGCTTGAGGCCCAGCCTCTTCTCTTTTTTTTACCGCTGTGTTGGGTGCTCCAGGCCAGCTGGCCTGTGAGCTCTGGGTAATTCTCACCCTCTGCCTTTCCTCTTACAGCAGGAGAGCTGGGATTACAGACACATGCCATTCCATGCAGCTTTTTACATGGGTTCTGAGGAACCAGCTCCAGACTTCAGGCTTCCCTGCCCTGTTGGGCCCTTCTGCCAGCTCCCCACCAGGACATGCGTAGCCATGGGTAAGCTGTGCTAGAGAGCACTCAGGAAGGCAGAGGGACCGGGACAGAGTAATGAATTAAGAGACAGACAGATAGACAGAGACAGACAGAGACAGACAAAGACACACACACACACAGAATCTAGTCAGGATCCTGAATTTAGTTTAGTTTTTTTTTTTTTTTTTTTTTTTTTTTTTTTTTTTTTCAGTATGACTTAAACTGAAAGGCGGGTTATAGTCTGGAATGAATTTTCTCTCCGGCTAGACACTTGCCTGACACAGAGATAGTCATCTCTCAGTATTACTAAACAAACGCCAGTTGGACCTCTGGTCTTGGGTAAGCCAGCTCTCTCAACACCATCCTAAACAATCCTGGGGTTGAAGTGGCTATGGGCAAGTTATACTTGTGGCAGACATTGGCTACAAAACGGGAGCTCTGTAAAGCCCTTTATTCTGATCGTTACCGTGTGGTTATGACTGACTCAAAGACGGCAGAGACGCAAAAGGCTGAGAAACGCCCTTTGACCTGGACCTTTCCCTGGCATGTGTGTGGCATCGTTTCTAAACTCAAATGTGGCTCTTCCAACTCCCTCTTGGGGTCCTGCTGCCATTCCTGGGATTTTTCCTGCAGCAGTGGGTAAGGTAGTTTATAATTAGAGAATTGTTTTTGGCTGGGCAGTGGTGGCTCATGCTTTTAGTCTCACCACTTGGGAGGCAGAGGCCAGCAGATCTCTGTGAGTTCCAGCCTTGTCTACAGAATTAGTTCTAGGACAGCCAGGCTATCCCAAAAAATCCTGTCTTGAAAACAAAACAAAACAAAACAAATAACCCCAAAACAAACAAACAAAAAAGAAAAGGGGAAAACTATTTTTTATTTATTTATGTGTGTGTGAACATGTGGCTGTAGGTGTGAGATCCCTAAGACCTGGAGTTACAAGTGGTGGTGAGCTGCCTAGTATGGGTGCTGGGAACTGAACTCTGGTCCTTTACAGGCACAGCAAGTACTCTTAACCACCGAGCCATCATCTCTCCACCCCCAGGGTTGTATTTCATGGTGTGTTCTCTTCTTAGTCTTCCAGCATTCGAGACGCTCCCCCTTTAACACAAAGAAAAGCATGACGACCGAGCTGACGTTCAGTGGGTAAAGTGCTTGCTTTGTAAGAACGATGAGGGTCTGAGTGTGACCCCCCCCCAAACCCACTCTAAAGACCCAGGTGTGGTAGCATTGGAGGAATCCTAGAGCTGTGGAGGCTAAGTGGATGAGTTCCCCTTGGGGCTCACTGTCCAGCTACTGTAGCCTAACGGACGACCTGCGGGCCAGTGAAAGACCCTGTTTCAGAAAACAAGATGGATAGGGCCTGAAGTAAGCCACATGAAGGTTGTCTTCTGGCCGCCACATGGATCTGTACATGCATCCATTTGTACATACCTGCATACCTGCAACACAAACATGCACATGCATGG
The DNA here is from genome assembly GCF_943737965.1 of Phodopus roborovskii. Taxonomy (NCBI): domain Eukaryota; kingdom Metazoa; phylum Chordata; class Mammalia; order Rodentia; family Cricetidae; genus Phodopus; species Phodopus roborovskii. The sequence goes on along the minus strand of NW_026126588.1, from coordinate 1,995,218 downwards.
AGACAACCAAAGATAAGAATTATATGGAAGGGTTCATTTTCTTGGACAGTTATTAAATAGATGCTTTCATCTTTTCCTTGAAATGCAGGTGCTTTTTTTCTCTCAGAGGACAAACTTTCATTTCAGAGCAAAGTCATATGTAAAAGAAGTTTAAGGGGCTGGAGGGGGTGACTCAGCAGTTAAGAGGACCCCAGTTCAAGCCCCAGCACTCACATGGTAGCTCACAACCATCTGTAACTCCAATCCCAGGGATCTGATGGCCTCCCTGGGCACCACGAATGTGTGTAGTGCACATATATACATACATGCAGGCAAACCGCCCACGCGCATGAAATTGCAAAACTTAATAAAAATAATTCCAGTTACTTAACTTTAGAACAGAAAAATTACTTCTAGAGCAACCCACGAAAGCTGACTGGGTCTAAGGCATTTTCTTTGGTTATGAATTGGCTGCATTTCCATTTCCATTCAGTTCTGATCTGTCCCCGAGATAGGCAAGGAACCCACGTGGCCTCAGAAATGGACTTTCTCTTTGGAAAACGGATGCTCAGGACATCCAAATAAAACGAGCACCGAGCAGGGCGAAGGTGAGAAGTGGGATGGAGGGGCCCTTCTTCTAGGCAATGGGATGAGTCCATGGAAGTGGTGTTCCTTCTGAGGCAGGCTACTAGAATCCCCCCAGGCTACAAAGAGCCGAGGGGGCTAGAGTTCAGGAGCAAGGAAACAGGCAGCTCTGGCAGAAAATCGGCGAAAGTTACATCAGGGCTCCCTTAGCCTCCTTTTCAGGTTGCATCTGTAAACTGAGGGTAATGATGGTGTTAAGGGCAGATTACTATCTGTGTTGGTATTTAGCACACAGGAAGAGCTCAGGAAGGGACCTGGGGAGGTCGTCAGTTGGCAAAGTGCTTGCTGGGCAAGCATGACGACCTGAGTTCAGATCCCCAGCGTTCACATGAAAGTCTGAGCTTGTGGTGTGTGTCTGTAACCCCAACCTTGGGGTGATGAAGACATGAGAGGCCCTGAGGTTGGATAATCAGCTAATTTACCTCAAATGGGAGCTCTAGGTCCCCTGGGAGACCCTGTCCTGAAAAATAAGATGAGGAGATATTGTTGAAGATTCATGTGACATGGCTGTCACATGAATGTGTATATACATGCAAGTATACCCAGCATCCACCCACAGGGACACACACACACACACACACACACACACAGTGTTTAATAAATGTTAGTGGTTACTAGTGTTGAGGAGAAGAACCCACAAACTGGTCAATCATTTTCATTTGTCCGTAACTCAGGTAGCAATTGCTAATAGAGTCTGTTTGAGGCTAAGGGGATGGGAAGCATAACAGTGGGTAAGGATGTGGCTCCGTGAGGGCGGGAAAAAGAGAACTGTACGGAAAGATTTCATGGCCGACCCAGGAGTTGCATGGCCTCCACTGGAAAGCGGTTGACATATCTTCCACTTGTGAATCTGCTTGCTTCTGCCTTGGGAAAACGGACGGTACAGAGCATGGAGAGGAGACTTCTTGCTGTTGATTTAAACTTGGTACCATGTAAAAGAATCAGGCCTGTTCAAAAGGAGGAGGAGAAATAATCACGTTTAAGAAAGTCTTACCATGGGGTAAGTGCCAAGAATCGGCCATCAAAGCCTAACAGCTTTGTCAGCAACTTACATACTTTGTGCAGCGGTTTGCAGGGTTTCAGGCTCCAGGGGCCGCTGTGCGCAGGCGTTAGGATGACTTTTAGCTTGTTTCGGTTAAAACGATCTGAGGCAATATTTTAATATCAGCTATCCTCTCTCTGATTCTCTTTCTCTTTTCATTAAAAAAAAATTTTTATGTGTATGGATGTTTCGCCTCTATGTGTGTCTGTGAACCACAAGTATGCAATGCCGTGGGGACCAGAGGACGTCAGATCCCCAGGATGGGAGTCACTGATGGTGGTGTACCACCATGTGGGTGCAGGGAATCGAACCCACATCGTCTGGAAGAGCAGCTAGTGTTCTGAACCCATGAGCCATCTCTCTAGCCCTTTGACTCTCATTTTTAAAAAAACTCATATCACTTGGGAGTCAGAGGCAGGTGGGTCTCTGTGAGTTCCAGGCCAGACTGAGCTACATAGAGAGTTTTAGGATAGCTAGGCTTATATAGTGAGATTCTGTCATTAACCAAACAACCAAACACAGGTTGAGTGTATAGGATAATACAGCCTGAATGTAATTACAATGCTGTAGGGGATTGAGTGTCTTGCTCTGCAGGTTGCCTTTAAAAGAGTCTATTTGACTGATTGAGGCCCAGGGGGTGGCTCAGTGGATAAAGGTGCCTCCTACCAAGCCTGGTGATATGAGTTCCATCCCTGTACCCCACTTGATGGGGTATCAATTGATGACAAGCTGTGGTTTGACTTCCATGTTTTCTTTCTTTGGTATGTTTTTTAAATTTAAATTTGTAACAAACTTGCTTTACATGTCCATCCCAGTTCCCTCATTCTCCCCTCCTCCCTGTCCCCCTGACCTCCATGTTCTAACCAGACACACATACAATAAATAAAAGGGTATGTTGGGTGGTGGTGGCGCACGCCTTTAGCCCCGGCACTCGAGAGGCAGAGGCAGGCGGATCTCTGTGAGTTTGAGACCAGCCTGGTCTATAAGAACTAGTTCCAGGACAGCCTCAAAATTACAGAGAAAAGCAGTCTCTTAAAAAAAAAAAAAGTGTAAAGAGTTGATTCCATCTATTGATTGTGGTCTATTATCTATGACTTTATTGTTATCCAATCATTTAAGGTAAAGATGCTTTTTAAAAATAATTTCAGATTCTGGGAATATAATTGTCTAGAGTGTTTGGGGAGTGTGTGTGTGTGTGTGTGTGTGTGTGTGTGACCAGACTCCATTAAAAACAAACATGAACTTGTTGCACTGCTTTAAAGCTTGTAAATATTAACTCCTCTAAGTCTCACCATGTCAATTTATTGTAGGTGCCACCATTCCCTAGAGAGGTTGCTCACAGTCTGCTGGGCTGACTATTTAGCAATACTATCTTTCTGCTCCGGGTGAACCCGGTGGGCTAAGTAATCAAGGTGTTGGGAACATGGCAAGAGGCAAATCTCTAGCCTTCTGCAGTCTGTGGTCTAGCAGCCCCTGCAAACCTGGGTTGTAAATGTCTGTATGTGACCTGGGGCCAGTTAATTTAGTCTGCAGCCGGGGGACTCCTTATCTGTTCGGGTTCCTTATCTGCCCCAGGGAGGAGCTTTTGTTTTAGAGACCTTTCCTCTCCAGGTGGTGTGTGGGCGTGTGTGCTGGGGTTTGGAGGCGAGGGAGCTCAGGTTTGTAGGTACTCCTTTCTCCAAGGTCTCTTGAGGAAACCAGAGACCTTCAGAAGGTCTCATACAAGCCAACCCCTTCAGGGAACAACAGGCTCGGGGTAGTGATGGCTCTCAAGCTTGGCAAAGAGCTTTCCTTAGGGTTAGTTCCGTTTTAGCCAGACCAACAAGGTCTAGAAAAATCAGGTAGGCGAATGCTTAGGAAGCAATGGCAAGGCTTGTACCACAAGGAAGAGAGGGCTGCAGAGGCACAATCCCCCCTCCTCAGGGGAGGGGTTGCTTCTGTACCTGCTCTATTCTGAGAGCAGCCGGGAGGGACTTGCAGAGTTTAAAGGGCAGTAAGCTGGGGTGTGGGACTCAAGGGCAGCCGTCCTGAGGGGAGGAGGGCATCGAGAAAGTAGGGCTATGCCCCTTGCGACCCTGTTGTCTGTCCCCAGGTTTCTTTGGTCACTTGAAAGGACCGGGCTTGGTGCAGAGGCTCTGTTTAGACCCGAGCCCCTTCCTGTTTCTTTCAGGAGACCTCTCTGGTTCAGGTGTTTTAGAATTTATAGGTCTAGATGAGAGGGCTTCCCAGTGCTGAGGATGGAGAACCGTTACCCCTCCAAACACACCCACACACGCACGCGCACACGCGCATACACGCCACCTCCGCTGCTTTGGGCAGCTGCCTCTTCAACCCATGACCTCATGCTTTAAGCTCCCATATAGTCTTTCTCCCGCCGTCCACACCCGGATCCCGAGTGGGGGTGGAGTGGATGGGGGACAGTGACTTATCTCGCGCTAGATTTGGGGAGAAAGAGGCACAATGATCCACACTGCGGAGGGAGAGGATGGTATAACTTTTCTTCGGGGGGAGGAGAGAGAGAAAGAGAGGGAGAGAGAGAGAGAGAGAGAGAGAGAGAGAGAGAGAGAGAGAGAGAGAGAGAGAGAGAGAGAGAGAGAGAGAGAACAAAAAAAAACTACTCGTCCTGGGGATCCTTGAGCACCGATGCCCTGATCTTTGCGCGAGGTAGCTGGTTTAGTTTAACTATCTTTGGTGCACATTTCCTCAGACCAGAAAAGAAACAGGGAGATGCCTGAATACGCCGGGATGTTGGGCTAGGGTCGTGGCACTTGGCCTGATCTGCAGCCCCGGAACTAGCTCTTGTTCGGGTCCATCCCCATCTCCGAGACCAGCGACCCCCGAGGGAGGTTCGAACCCTTGGCTTAGGACTTCGAACCCTTGGCTAGCCTACCAGCCGGCGCCCTGCCCCCTTGCTCGCAGCTGCTCTCGGTTTGGGTGCAGCGGTTTTCCCCCGCAGAGCAGGAGGAGGAGACAAGCCCGAGGAGGGGGAGCGACTCCAGGGCTCGGGTTTCTGCAACCAATGCGGAGCAGCCCCGGGCGGCCCCCCGGCGGCGGGCCCTCCTCCCCGGCACCACGTTCCACAGTCATGGCGCACGGCGAGGGGCGGACGCAGGGCCGCACCCGCGCCCCCTCCTCTCTTCCCTCCCTCCTGCCCGCCTCTCTCCTAGGCAACATCCCTCCCAGGCCCGGTGGAGATGGAGACCTCTCCCCGCCCCCATGGGGCAGAGGATGGAGGCGCGAGCTTCTCCAGAGCCCGCAGATCCTTTCCCGGGAGCACCCCCAGGCCTCACAGAGACCGGGATGCGGTGGTGGTGAGGGTTCGGGGCACAACCCCTTCCTGCAGCCCGCCTGGACCTTGGCATCTTTGCAAATCCTTAAATAAACAACAACAAAAATCTCCCAACCCGAGTCGTTAGATTTGCAACGCGCCTTTTACAATAACCGCGACAGAGACGCAGGAAGCAATCCTGCAACCGGTCCTGGGTGGGAAGGCGGCAGCTTCCCGGCCACCAAGCTGCTCCCTCACCCCTCCCACCCCAAGGGGGCCTCGATTCCCCCACCCCCTCCCCGGATCTGAGGCTCTGCTGCACTCCGGGGACTGACAGGTCCTCGGCTCCTGGTCCGCTCCTCTTGCGTCCAGAGACTCGCCAGCTTACAAAAGGTGCAAGCTCTCGCACACACAACGCAGAGCGCGGAAAAAAAAAAAAAAAAAAAAAAAAAAAAAAGTCGGCGGTGCACCGGCCAGGGGAAGGCTGCGAACAATGCACCCGGCGGCCCGCGCCTGCCGGAGCGCGGCGCCCCGGGGGACAGGGGCGGCGGGCGGGGGCCGCGGCGGAGAACCCGCCGCGCTGGACACCTTACTTCCTGCTTCCCCGCCCGCCGCCAGCCCCAGCTCTGCGGAGGGATATCTTTCCCCTCCTCTGTCCCTCTCCCTCCCTTTACCCGCCTGTCGCCCCCCTTTTTTTTACCCCCCCACTCCACCCCGCCTTTCTCCTTTTGCAAGAAAATAATTTGACAGTCGATTTGCTGACAGGGGAGGAATTTGCATCCTGGATTTAAAAAAAAAAAAAAAAAAAGGCCGAGAGGAGCTTAGGAACGGTTGCTAGGGGTGGGTAATGGGTGAAAGGGGGTGGGTTGGGGTGCTGGGGAGCGGATCCAGAGGGCTCGGGGAGGGGGCCATGCAAAAAAGGTAAGGCCAGGTTAGCGCCGCTCGGCCCTGAGTGGGCTGCGGCCGGGGGAGGGGCGAGAGATACATATGTATTTCTGTCTCCCCAGCACACCCCCTTCCCTCTAAGCGATGGCAGAGAGGCGGTGCATGCAGATGGGGAGTAAGTTTCCTGGAGGGGAGGAGGGTGGATGCACGCGCGCAGCCGGGCGCTGCAAATTTCCACCGGGGAGGGAGAGAGTGGCTGGATGCGGAGAGTTTGGAGTTGGAGGGCAGGGAAGGGAGCAGGGCCTGGGGGCGGGGGGAAAAGAGGGGTGCTGGTGGATACTATATCTGGGAGTAAGTTTCCAAGAACGAGAGAGCCTGCACGCTTGCTTGCTAGCTAGTAAGTTTCTGGCTGGGGAGGGCGCGTGGGGAGGAGAAGGGGGGGTGTGCAAGTATATAGGAGGGGGAGGGGGAGCAGATTTCCTGCGGGGAGGCTGAATGCATATGGAGAGGAGATTTCCTGGAGGGAGGGTTGAGGCGTAGACCGGACCGAGTAAGTTTCTTGCTGGGGTGGTGGCTGGAGGTGGTGAGTTGGTGCTTTGGAAAACCTTGAGCTTCCCATCCGGGACTCGGGGGGAGGGGGACGTGCTGTGGGAAGGAGGGGCGAGGGGCTTAGGTTCCTTGCTTGGGGAGAGGGGCTTGCATCTGGGGAGTATGTTTCCTGGCGGAGCGATATTTGTTTACAGGCTGAGGGCAGTACTGTAAATGAGTAGCTGCGAGAAGGCGGCTGACATAAATTAATATTGAAATTACTCCATCAGCTCGGCTCGTCCCCCATCTCACCCCCCAAGTGGAGATTGGTCGTCTGGTCGGATTGCCCAGGCACTTGTTGCCGAAACAGCCAAGGTAGGCGAGAAGCTTATTAAGTTTCATTTAAAAAATTTAGTTGGGGCGGGGGATGCTCCGTAAGAAGATGGGGGTGGGGTGCGGAGGGAAGCCTGCGGGGGACAGAGAAAGACGAGTCTCCCGCGGCCTCTTTACTTTCAGTACGTTAGCAGGGCCTTTTCCCCGCTTGCCTTCTTCCCGGTTCCCTCTCCCGGCTCACAGCATCCCAGCAAAGGGGGAGGGGTGAGGTGGGCGGTGTAGCTGGCAAACCCCAGCTTAAAGGGTGCCGGTGGTGGGTTTGAAATTGAAGGTTGGTATATTATAAAGCCCTCATTCTTCCAGCCAAGAAACCGCAGGACCCTAGGGATGTGTCTTTTGGGGTTTTTGACATGATGCATATGTGTATATTTGTGAGTCTGCGGGCTCTGTGGGGGCTGGGTAGTCCCAGAAGTAAGCGCGGCCACCCAGGTGGGAGAAGTGGGTAAGAGGCAAACTTGCCCCCTCCCTCCCCAACTTCAGTTTGGGAGTCTGGGAAGTTGCTGCCGGTGAAGAAGCAGAAATTACACACTAGACCACCGTTTCACTAAGGAGGCAGGCAGCCTCTGGCCAGCGCTGGCCTGGAGCATGTGTGCCTGCCATCCTTGGCTTCCCTGTGCCTTTTCGCTGGACGGTTAGATCCGCTTGCTGTCAAACTTTCCCCAGACAAATGTTGCTTTGGCACGTGAAGGGTTGTGTTGCTGTGAGGGCTTGGTCTTTCATGGCCTTGGACTTTTCTTGTGAAATGTGTGCTCAGGAATTGACCAGTCCAGGCATGGCCTGGTTGAGGCAGTTTGGCTGGTCTTTTCCTCAGGCAATAGAGATGATTTGTTATTTTTTAAAGAAAGGAGTTTTAGGTGGTCTCGGTTGTCGTCAGTCTTCTGCAGCATTTGTAACCTTTCCTGCAGGAGTCCTGTGTAGGAGTCCTGTGTGGAAGTGTATGAGCTCTGGCCCCCTAGGACCAGGTGCTGGAGATCCAGCACTTAGCTAGTTAAAGCAGCCGTCTCTTGCTGGCTTGGCACCCAGCCCATTGGTTCCTACAGATACTTTTTCTTCCATGGGTGCTGGTGCTGGGTGTTGAACTTGGCCAGGATAATTTGAGCAGGGAGGGAGGTGGTCTGGTCAGGAACTGGTTAGGAGGGTTAAGGTATAACCGACCACACTGGGGGTAAACTAAAGTTGGTTAAGCCTTCCCTAGTTATGTAAACAGGTTTTGATTCTAGTAGAGAAAAATGGGTTAAAAAACAAAACGCCTCTTCATGGGTTTTCTTTTTTCCTTCCTACCCTCAGACTTCGGGATTGAGGGTTTGCTATTTGGCAGTTTGAGACTGAGTTAGTGCTACCTATCACATGTTCTCAACGAGGCATTAGCTAAACAAATTAGCTGTTATCCTTAACCCCATGATCCTCATTGGTGTCTGTGCAGGTAGAGTAAATAAGAATTCCTCGTGTGTATTTGTTCCAGGGTGGAATTATTTACACGTCTAACCTGGAAGCCAAGAGCCGTCATTCAGGCCCTTTTAAAAAATTTTTTCTCTTAACATTCATAGAATTTATTTTATTGTCTTGCTTTGACCATTAATCAAGTCACAGTAGCCCCCCCCCCAATTCAACTGAGAATGTTCTCCTGATAATAAAGGATTGAGGGCCCAAGAATCATAATTCATTCTCTTTAAAATATTGTGATGAGTGTCAGGATTTGATTTACAGGAATTGATACCCGGAGTGACACACCCCTTTGGGCCCCGCCCTTTTAGACATGTCCATTTTTGCCAACTGATTGTTTAGAAGACAGCTTGGAGGAGGGAGGGAGAGAGAGAGAGAGAGAGAGAGAGAGAGAGAGAGAGAGAGAGAGAGAGAAGAGGGAACCTTTGCCTTATGCATTATAAGCATGGAGAAAATTAATTTTGCAAGTTCCAGAGTGAATGTGGGTCTTTTCACAGCTTGGTAAGCAGGCGTCCACATGGCAGGCGTGTGTTAATATCAGAGAGCATTTCCACGAGCTTGCTGTGAAAACAGTCACTGAGCAGTGCTGAACGCTCTCTGTTAACTGGCTTGGGCCTGTGGTTTTTCAGAGTTTAAATTATAGAGAGGGGACAGGGTGCCGTGCTCTGGGCTGCATTTGTAAATGTGTGGGCACGAAAACAAAGCTCATTTAGAATTTTTTTCCCTTTCTTGATGGATAGTTTGATCGTAAGAACACAAAAGTGTTGGCTTTTTTTCGGGGGGGGGGGGCTAGAATGTTCCAAGTAGTTGATGGGGTGAGAAGTGCAAAACTATGCATTTAGTAGTTGGTTCAAGTTTGTGGGCATTCCTAAAGTGGCTTCCAAGGTGGCTGGATGGATGCTCAGGGCAGGGGCAGGGTATCAGTTTCTAGCTGTTTCTGCATTTGGGGGTTATTATTAATATTTTCAAAAGGCTAACTCTTTGGGTTCCGGCTTCAAACTTGTGTTATATGGAGTGAGGGCCCAGAGAACTCTTGACACTGTCTTCCTGGGCCAACGGCCAAATTGCTTCATGGACTCAGGGCGAGTTGATTAACTTCTGTTTTTTGTCTTCTAATGGAGAAATGGATTTGTACGTTGGCATTCCACAAAAACCCTCGAGCAGCCTGGCAACCGTGCCATCACACGCCAGCCATCACTTAGGGCCTGCCACGGCTGTGGAGTCATTCGTTCAATCGCTGTGCAGATTTATTTTCGAAACCTTTAAATTGTGTGCATGCGCATGAGACTGCGTGCGAGTATGTGTACCTGGGTGTCGATGCCTGCAGAGGCCAGAGGTGTCCGGTCTCCTGGAGCTGGAGTTACAGGCAGGGGTAAACCTCCTGTTGTGGCGTGCTGGAATTAAACTCAGGTTGTCTGGAAGAGCCTGGTGAGCCACCTCTCTAACCGTGTTGTGGATACATTTTTAAACAATCCTAATTATGTGTGCTAATGGCGAGGGAGCTTGTACTTTCAGGCACCCAAAATAATTTTAGTTCATCAGAGAAGTTCCCTCTCCAGCCAGCTGGCTGCATGATCTAATGCTTAGTCAAGCTGGGGTTAATTAAGCTGTTGTCCCCAGGCAGCAGGTAGCTTCAGGGAGGAGAAGGGGACCCAAAAGTTCAGTGTGGACTTGCCCACTGTGAAGAAGTCACGTGTGGGATATTGCGATTTGTCTGAGCAGTGACAGGGTTCTTATGTATGGTCGCTTCAGATGCTTTATGCCACAATGACATTTTGGGAGAAAGCGCTTGATGCTGTTACTGACTTTGGATACTGATACCTATGCCCATGTGCACGTATGGGTACACACACACACACACACACACACACACACACGCACGCACGCACGCACGCACGCACACAGATCCAGACAGGTGCTCTAGACCCCAGGCTGCATAAGAGGTTGTTCTGTCCCAAGGGCAGTGGACCTCAGCTCATTTCTGAACTCAGAAAACTGTGGCTGAGCAGGGAAGAGGGCTACAATCTCCATGAATCTTGTGGGCTAACTGTATTTTTAGATTTTCACATTGATGATACTAAAATGTAATTGAGATTTTTTTCTTCTAGGACAGGGACTAAAAGCAGCCAGATTGCAGTTACTGGCATGCTTTTTAGGGTGGTGTGTGTGAGTGTGTTTGTGTACATATGCGCGAGTGTGTGTGCGCGCGTGTGTGTGTGTGCGCGCGCGTGCAGCTGTGTGCGTGAGCAGACCATTGGTCAGTGTGAGATACGTGTCTTCCTTGGTTGCTCTGTCCCCTTATTTACTTATCTAACTTCATTTATTTGTGTCTTTGTGTACTGCTGCTTGTGTGTGGAGGTCAGAGGGCAACACGTGGGGGCAGGTCCTTGGCTTCCATTTCGTGGTTTCTGAAGACCGTCAGGCTTGGTGCATGCGCCCTTCCCTAGTCAGCCCTCTCTCTCTCTAGCCCTTTCGCCTTAATTTTTGAAACAGAATTTCTCGCTGACCCGGGAGCTCATTCCTTCAGTGGCTGGCCAGTGAGCTCGGGAACCCATCTTCCCGTGCCGGGATTACAGCCACCCACAGTCATGCTTCATTTTTCTCTTCTTCTTTTTTTAGGTAGGCGCTGGATCTGAACTCATGCCCTCACGCTTGTGCTGCAGTCACTTTACCTGCTGAGCCAGCCCCCAGCCCTGCATTCTAATAACTAGTCCAGTCTTTATGTGTGAGTTGCTCCATGTCTCTCCCTTTTGAGTTAAAGGACAAACACAACCACCAAACCCCCCTGTGATGTTTTCTAAGAAATTCAAATGCTCCAAAGTAACTGCCAACAGTAATTTGGACCGAGGAAATGGATATTTGGGTTTGTTTGCTTGTTTCCTCAGAGAGGACAATAAACTAGGAGTAGTGTGTGGGCACACCGGGCTGCTGACACTGAAAACATGTTTAGGAGAAGGGGAGAAGAAAAAACATTTGGGTCTAAATGGCTATAAAAGCTTTGAGGTTCACACAACAGTGGTAGCATTTTTATTATTATTTCTGCCTTGAGAAGCCCTGGTTTTCTTTACACATTTATCAGTGGCTTTTTGTATTTTAAAGGTCTGTTTGTTTTTGTGTCCATGAGCATGTGCATTTGTGCATCTGGTGCGTGCTTGGTGCCCTCAGCGGCCAGGAGAGGGCATTGGATCCCCTGGAACTGGAGTTGTGGGTGGTTGTGAGTTACCATGTGGGTGCTGAAATTGAACTCGGGCCCTCTGCAAGAGCGACCAGTGCTCTTAACTTTATTAAGCCCATGCTGTTTGCCCTCATGAGACTGGGAATCTTGGTGATTAGAAGACATGATTCTCTCTCTGCCCACACTCATTCACACCCTGACTGTGTTGGGGGGGGGTGGCATGGGCAGAGGGGGAGTCACACAGATGCTGTGAGCTGTGATAAATGCTCTGGTGAAGTGTTGATCTGGACAGAGACCTAATGCAGCTTCCTTGAGGAGTAGGTGGCCGAAAACAGGGGTCAGGCAGAGGAACGTCTGTGTGCGCCAACTTTAGGTCTGCAGGAAGCTAGGACAGGTCGTAGATAAGAGGGAGGGACAAAAGGCAGGTTGGGATGGCCATTCAGAACCCTGTGGGTTTGGATTTCTGCCTCCTATTTTTAGTGTGGAATCTAAATAAAGCTTTACACATGCTGGACAGGTGCTGTACCCTGAGCTTCACCAACAGCTCTTCTTCCTTTAACCATTGTTAAACAGATTTCTCTCTGTGTGTGTGTGAGAAAGAGAGAGACAGTGAGAGAGTCTGTGTGTCTATGTATACTGTGATTGGTTTGTCTGTTTGTCTGTGTAAACTGTGTGTGACTGACCTTGAACTCATTGCCTAGCCTAGGCTGGTCTTGATCTTCTAATCTTTTGCCTTAGCCTCTGAACAGCCGTGTTTACAAGGGCCCTGGACCCTGCTTCAATATTTGGATTTTGTTTTTCAAATTATACTAAAATTTTTGTGTGTGTGTGTGTGTGGTTCTGTTTCTCTCCTTCCATGATTTGGGTCCCAGGAATTGAACTCAGGTTGTTGGGCTTGGCTGCAGCTGCTTTTTCACACTGAGCCATCTTGCCTGCCTAAAGATTTGGATTTCCTTTGCAATGTCCTGAGTGGGAAGTGTTACACCCCATCTCATAGTTAAGGGAGGCGGGCATTTCAGGGAGAATGGCGATGAGCTGTTGTGGAGGTTGGACCACAGTAAAGTGGCAGTTGGAGTAGGTGAAATGAGGAGGTGTTGGTGTGATGGACTCTGGCAGTGGCACAGGCTGAGTAGCAGGTGGCTTTGGTAGGGTGGACGGGATGTGGGTTTCTGGCTGTGCGCTTGGATAGATGGTGTCCTGTTTGCTGATGTGAGGAAGACTAGGCGTGGGGTGTGCAGTTTGGGTATTTCCAATTGAGTACCAGTAAATTGGAGGTGTTACGTCCATAGCCTGCTTCTGAGAGTCCTGTGTCAAAGGAGTTGAGCAGCCAGGCAAGAAATAAAAGCCCAGAGCCATAGCTGGTGGCTAAATTCTGGAGACTGGCCAAGATGCCTGGGGAGGATGAATGGGTTGTATGGAGTGTGTGTGTGTGTGTGTGTGTGGCAATATGTGAGTGTGAGAGTATGTGTGAGTCTGTATGAGTCTATGAATGTGTGTGTGTGTGTCTGTGTGAGTGTGAGAGTGTGCGTGAGTCTGTATGAGTGTATGAATGTGTGTGTGTGTCTGTGTGAGTGTGAGAGTGTGCGTGAGTCTGTATGAGTGTACGAATGTGTGTGTGTGTCTGTATGAGTCTATGAATGTGTGTGTGTCTGTGTGAGTGTATGAATGTGTGTGTGTGTCTGTGCTTGTGAGTGTGTGAGTGTGAGTCTATGAGTGAATGAATGTGTATGTGTCTGTGCTTGTGAATGTGAGTGAGTGAGTGTGCGTGAGTCTGTATGAGTGTACGAATGTGTGTGTCTGTATGAGTCTATGAATGTGTGTGTGTCTGTGTGAGTGTGTGTGAATGTGAGTGTGAGAGTGTGTGTGTGTCTGTATGAGTCTGTGAATGTGTGTGAGTGTGTGCGTGAGTCTATGAGTGTATGAATGTGTGTGTGTGTCTGCTTGTGAGCATGTGTGAATGTGAGGGTATGTGTGTGAGCATGTGAATGTGTAAGAGTATACATGTCTGAATGTGTGAGTGAATGTATAGATGTCTATGTGAGTGTGAGAGTGTGTCTGTGTGAGTGTGAGTGAGTGAGAGTGTGTGTGTGTGTCTGTATGAGTCTATGAATGTGTGTGAGTGTGAGAGTGTGTCTGTATGTGAGTGTGAAAGTGTGTGTGATGCTCAGGAAGGGCCAGTGAGATGGTTGAGAGGGACCACGTTGTGGAATGAGAGGATTGAATTGCCTCCCTAGAGTTGTCCTCTACACAAACACTCCAGCATTGAGTAAAAAAAAAAAAAGGTAAAAAATTTTCATGCTTGTGAAGTTGGTAAAACCAGAAAGGGCACCATCGGATTTGACAAATGCAGCCTGTTGGTGACTTTGGGAAGTCAGGTTTGATGGATTGATCTATAGTGGAGGAGGAGGAGCAAGTTGGAGAGGGCTGGATGGGAAGGGGTGGCTCCAAATGACACAAATTTGGCCAGATTTGTTCACAATGGAGAAGGGCAGGAAGATGGACTGGGGGTCTAGAGGACTCTGTGCATGAAAGAACATGTTTGTGTGTTTGTTTCTGCCTTGAAAGGGATGATGTATTTGTGTGCTGTTGGGAAAGACTCGTGGAGATGGCTGTCTTAAGAAATAGGGAGGGCCAACTGAAAGAGGCTGTCCAGCAAGTCTCGGGAGGACCTGGCTTTTGCAGGAGTAAGTGAAGTCTCCATCCTATACCTAGGGTACAGCCTGCCAGAGTGAAGGTGTGGGTAGGCAGGCGGGAGTTCTGTGAGGGCTGCAATACTCTGCTTCCCTTTCCTGGACCCTGGCTGAGCTTGTGTTGTCCCTGGGAAGGGCCCAGGCTCAGTACTTCACACTAACCAGATACTCCAGGGGTTAAAACTGCATCAGAAATCTCACTGCATTTTCTGATTATTTCACTGCATTACTGGGCAGCCCAGAGGGAAGGGTAGGTTACTTCTGCTTAAGGAAGTCTTCGGTTAATTCTTTGGGGTCTTTCGTTTGATTTATTTGCCAACTATGACAAGAAAAAGACCTCTGAGATTTTTTTTTCAGTCCCATTGAAGAGGTGAGGCATTGTATTATGTGTTTTGAGCTCAAAAACAAAAGCAACAAACAAACAAACATACTGCACATTTGGTAAAGTGCTTGCCTGGCCGGCAAGAAACCCTGGCTTCAGTTCCCTCCCTCATCAGCCTGGTGTGGTGGTGCATACACCTCAGACACCAGCCAGCCTGGCGGAGGCAGGGGGACCTGAAGTCCAAGGTTCTTTTCTTCTGTCTAAGGAGGTTGAGTACCACAGGCCGCATCTGCGATGGCCTCTGACTGCAGTCTGTGTGGCCTGAGGAGGGACTGTGAAGGTCTGAGGTGAGGTCCAGCCCTGTTTCCAGCCATTCAAAGGGGAGGTTGACACCACCTGGCTCCTCCCCTCCTGCAGTTGTGTGGGGTGGAATCAGACAAGGTAGGGAAAGTATGGAGTGTGAAAGCCTTCACGTCCGGACTGCAGTGAGGTGGCCTGTTTCGAATCTTCAGACATAAAACCTGAAGCTCTGTCCTTAGTCCCCAGTGCTTCTCTGAAAGCTGCTTTCCGACTCCCTCCTTGAAGTTACTTCCGGTTTGGTTTTTATTCATCCTCTTGGTTGAGACTGTTCTTGTGGCCCAAGGTCTGGCATTAGAAGTGCTGGCTAAGAAACACCAGCTAAGACAGGCTCAAACTCAGATTCTGTAGGCAGAATGTGATGACTGTCTACCCCAAAGGAAAACTGATTTGTTCCTTAAAGAACCCTGTGAGTAGGGGAGCCGTGAAGGCTACCCAGGAAGGCCGGTTGTATTTGCATTCATTTATTTGTTTATTTATTGTAGTATGTGTATGTACGTGTTGGTTCTCCCACCATGTGGGTCCCAAGGATAGACTTCACTCAAGTCCTTCAGCTTGGCCGCAGGCTCCTACACCTGCTGAGCCCTCTCATTGGCCCTCTGAGCTTTAGCAGTCTGTATTCAGAATTGTCAGTTCCACAGAGTTGACGATAGCATGAACGGGACTTCAGCTTCGCTGCGTGTACTGGAAAGTCATTTCCAATTTTAAAATCCATCCTGTGTGTGTGGAAAGCTAAGTGGAATTCTGTTGTCCACCTTAGAGGGTGAGGCTCTTATTTATTTTTAAATTATTTTCATGATGAAAATTTTAACCACACCTAAAAGAAGATAGACTGGCATAATAAACTCCTTTGACCTCACTGCCTCAAATTGCCAGTGAGATTTCATCACACCATGGGTGAAGCGACTTCCTGTATGTGGGAAATGCTGAAGTGACTTCCTGTATCTATGTGGGAAATGCTGAAGTGACTTCCTGAATCTATGTGGGAAATGCTGAAGTGACTTCCTGTATCTATGTGGGAAATGCTGAAGTGACTTCCTGAATCTATGTGGGAAATGCTGAAGTGACTTCCTGAATCTATGTGGGAAATGCTGAAGTGACTTCCTGTATCTATGTGGGAAATGCTGAAGTGACTTCCTGAATCTATGTGGGAAATGCTGAAGTGACTTCCTGAATCTATGTGGGAAATGCTGAAGTGACTTCCTCTGTCTATGTGGGAAATGCTGAAGTGACTTCCTCTGTCTATGTGGGAAATGCTGAAGCGACTTCCTCTGTCTATGTGGGAAATGCTGGAGCGACTTCCTCTGTCTATGTGGGAAATGCTGGAGCGACTTCCTGTATCTATGTGGGAAATGCTGAAGTGACTTCCTGAATCTATGTGGGAAATGCTGAAGCGACTTCCTCTGTCTGTGTGGGAAATGCTGAAGCGACTTCCTCTGTCTGTGTGGGAAATGCTGAAGCGACTTCCTCTGTCTGTGTGGGAAATGCTGGAGCGACTTCCTCTGTCTGTGTGGGAAATGCTGAAGCGACTTCCTCTGTCTGTGTGGGAAATGCTGGAGCGACTTCCTCTGTCTGTGTGGGAAATGCTGAAGCGACTTCCTCTGTCTATGTGGGAAATGCTGGAGCGACTTCCTCTGTCTGTGTGGGAAATGCTGAAGTGACTTCCTCTGTCTGTGTGGGAAATGCTGAAGTGACTTCCTCTGTCTGTGTGGGAAATGCATGTATGAAACAGCTGGGTGTTGTAACAGTTTGATGTTGCTGGAGAGAGGGAAATACTTGATGAAAAATGATGGCTCATGAGGAAGTGAATACCACACTGACGTGGTGTCCACCTAGAATTTTGCAGTTCTAAATGTTTTTTTGGCAACAGCCAGGTGTATTATGTTGATTCATACCTGTAACTCCGGCAGTTGGCTGAGGCAGGAGGATTGTACTGAGTTTGAGGCCAGCGTAGGCTACATAGTGTGACCCTATCTCAAAAAATCCAAACAAAATCAAATGAAAATAAAACAAAGTCAGAATACCCCCAAACAGCATCAGCAGACAGCAGAGGGAAATGAGGCACAAGAAATAAAACTGAGGGCTGGTGAGAGGGCTTAGTGGATAAAGGTGCTTGCTGCTAAGCCTGATGGCCTGAGTTCCTTGGGACATCCCTGGGGGAAGGAGAAAACAGACTCCTGCTAATTGAGTTATCTCTAGGATGCCTGTGCATACAATACATAAGTTAAAGAGGAAAGGGAAGGAAAGGAAAGAGTTTTTTTTGTTTTGTTTTTTTGCCAGTGAGATGGCTCAGTGGGTATGGTACCTGCCTCCACCCTAAAATTCAGTTCCTGGAGCCCACTTGGTAGAAGGAGAGACTCCTGCAATTTCCCAGTGACCTCCATGTCCACACTTTGCCCGTCCTCAAAAAAAAAAAAAAAAAATATATATATATATATATACACATACATACATACATACATACATACATATGTACATCAACAACAAACCCAAACTTCTTTTAAACGAGGAAGTTGAAAGCTGAACTTGACAGTGCATGCACGCCTGTAATCCCAGCACTTACTCAGTAGGGCAAGGGAGGGATAGGGTCACAGTGAGTTCCAGGCTACTTGGACTACATAGTAAATTCTAGACCAGCCAAGGAAGGCTACACTGTGGGACTTCATCGCTGAAATAAAACAAAAAAAGGAATATGGGTTGTTGACTTAGTGGGACAGTATTGTGTGTTCAGTCCACAGCACTGGAGCTGAAAAAGAGGGAGGGAGGGAGGAAGGAGGGAGGAAGGGAGGAAGGAAGGAAGGAGGAAGGAGGGAGGGAGGAAGGAGGGAGGAAGGAAGGAAGGAGGAAGGAGGGAGGGAGGAAGGAAGGGAGGAAGGAGGAAGGAGGGAGGGAGGAAGGAGGGAAGGAGGGAGGAAGGAGGGAGGGAGGGAAGAAGGAAGGAGGAAGGAGGGAGGAAGGAAGGAGGGAGGAAGGAAGGAAGGAAGGAGGGAGGAAGGAGGGAGGGAGGAAGGAAGGGAGGAAGGAGGAAGGAAGGAGGAGGGAGGGAGGAGGGAGGGAGGGAAGAAGGAAGGAGGAAGGAGGGAGGAAGGAAGGAGGGAGGAAGGAAGGAAGGAAGGAAGGAGGGAGGAAGGAGGGAGGGAGGAAGGAAGGGAGGAAGGAAGGAGGGAGGAAGGAAGGAAGGAAGGAAGGAGGGAGGAAGGAGGGAGGGAGGGAAGAAGGAAGGAGGGAGGAAGGAGGGAGGGAGGAAGGAAGGAAGGAAGGAGGGAGGAAGGAGGAGGGAGGAAGGAGGGAGGGAGGGAAGAAGGAAGGAGGAAGGAGGGAGGAAGGAGGGAGGAAGGAAGGAAGGAAGGAGGGAGGAAGGAGGGAGGGAGGAAGGAAGGGAGGAAGGAGGAAGAAAGGAGGGAGGGAGGAAGGAAGGGAGGAAGGAGGAAGGAAGGGAGGAAGGAGGAAGAAAGGAGGAGGGAGGAAGGAGGGAGGGAGGGAGGAGGGAGGGAGGAAGGAGGAAGGAGGGAGGGAGGACACGTAAAAGGAGAGTGAATGAGCTGCTTGTTTTGATGTTGGAAGTTGTGTGCTCTGTGCATTTGATGTCTCTCACGGTCAGGGCTGTGTGATACTCAATAAGAATGAGACACACTAGGCACAGGGTGGCGTGGGTGTTAGGGCTTACCCCTCACGTGACCCTAATGCTCCAAAGATTTAAAGCGGGACGGAACATCACATTTTTATTTCCATTTCGTGTGTATGGGGGTTTGCCCTGGTGCATGTCTGTGGACCTCACGCATGCAGTGCCCCTTGGACGGCACAGAGGGTGTTGAGTACTCTCGAACTAGAGTCACAGAAGGCTGTGTGTGCCATGTGGGTGCTGGGACTTGAACCCAGGTCCTTTACAAGATGACCATTGGGCTTAACCCTTCCAGCCCCGAACGGTACATTTTGAAACTCAGATTACCTGCTTCAGCGGTTGCTTGACTTTGACCATGTGACAGCTAGTTCCCTCCCATTGGGACAGGTCACTCCAAGCTTCTGTGGCCTCCTGTCTTTGGGTGTGACCTTGGGACATAACAGGGCCCAGGTGGTTGCATCTTTGTCTTAGGAGAATAGTGTCCAATCTAATCCCTTTGAAAGTTTGTTTGGTCCCCCCCTTTTTTTTTAATAAAGGGAAAAAGGTAAGAGTTAATATCCAGGGATAATTGTGTGTAACTTCAGTGTCGGTCATAATGGTAGGAGGTGCAGCATACCCTTAAAACAAAGCCGGGGGGTCAGAGCTTTTGGCCGGCTTGTGGGTGACTACTTGGTTCATCATGAGAAAGAACCCGGGGACCCCAGATTCTTGGATTGTTTTAGTTCTTTTATCCCACAATCTCTCATAAATTCCTGTGTCTAGTGTCTGGATGGCCCCGTGTGCCTTTACCTGGTTTTGGCCAAGGCTGTGGGGTGGCCTGGAGACCGAGGTCCTGGGGCCCCTGATGTGCCCGGCACCACTGGTTTGAATTTACCCCTTCTAGACTGGCAGGTGGGGGGGGGGCTGGGTCATCTCTCTGCTCTGTGCCCCCAGCTTCTAGCACACAGCCTGGCATTAGCGCTGTATACATGCTTATGTAAGAATAAGATTTCCCCCCCCCCCCTTTTTTTTTAAGATCTCTGGTTTTCTTCCCATTGGTTTCTGATGTGGGGAGAAACCCAGGCCTCGGTGCTCCCAGGCCCAGCATTTTCCAGCCTTGGAGGGAGAGCAGACCCTTTCCCTTGCCTTGCTGCGGCCTGGCAGCGTGGCTTAACTTGAGCCCCTGAATGCAAATGCCATCCCTTCCCCCATCCCTTTTGATAAGTGACATTTTGTTAAATCAGTTATTCAAGGCCTTATCTATATTTCTGTCTGTGCTGGCTTGGTCAAAATAGGAAAGAGAGAATATTAGATTTCTTTACCAGCCCCCCCCTTCCCCTTTGAGCAACCCCGCCTAAGCTTTCTGGTAGGGGAGGGGCGCTGTGTCCTTGAAGCAGCAAAAGCTTTCTGCAGAAAAACGCGGAGGGCTTGGACTTAACAGCGAAGGGTGCTTTTTAGCAGCTGTGATTTTTCCATTTTTCTCTCCCCTCACTTTCCTCTGTGTTTTGATTAGTGGAACTCATTGTGGTGTGGGGTAGGGATTGTGCGGGGGGAGGAGGGGTGCCCAGGGGGCAGCATTTCCGGGGAGAGCTCAGAGTTCGGGAGGGGCAAGCGACGGAAGGGGTTTATTGAAAATATATGTCTACTTCGGCAATGATAAAGCAGCAGGCATGTAAAAATGCAACAGGGAAATCATTATTGCGGCTATGTAGGCAGGGTTTTGCTTTCTCATTAGCAGAGCCCAGCCCACGTGGAGGAGGGGGCGGCTGAGCTGCCTCGGAGAGTTGGGGTATTCAATAATAGCAGAAACTCAAGGGGATTCTCTCCACCTCCCCGCCGAGCCCCCTCCAGCTGCCTTCATGTTTTCTTTTTCAGATTGCTTTGTAACCTTTTGGAAGCTGCTGGTTGGGTTCCGTAGCTTCCTTCGTCACCCCTGCCACCCAGAAATGCAATGGGGATCGTGTAATTTCGAAGTTAAAGAGAACTAGAATTAATACTCTCTTGGGAACAAGAGGAGCATTTTGGTGATACCTTGCGAGCAAGAGGCTGGATTTTGTCCCTTTCATTGCAGAGAACAGGGGGTTCAGGAATTTGCATACTTCCGGGGCATCAGAATAAGGGGGTTCAGGTGACTTTAATACCGGAGTGCTCACCAAATGCTGGGCCTTGTGCATTCAGTTAGTTCAGCCATTATGCCGTTATTATTGTAAGAAGGCTGATAAGATGCTCACCTTCTTCCCCTTGGGGAAACTGAGGCACAGCCCCCTGCATGTTTACAGATATGCACATGCTAAGCTGAGTTGTTGCCCGAGCCCTGGACTGGACCCATTGGATTCCTGGAGTCGCTTGTTCTGAGCTGACCCATAAGAGTCTTAAGAAATACCTTTGAGGCTGTCCATTGAGAGCTACAGAGTACTGGCGATGCGTACAAGTCTTTTATTCTAGAGATCCAAGTGAGGGTCTCAGATCCGAGTTAGGAAGAAACTAATCCGTGCTCCCTCCCATCTCTTCTTACTCATCAACTGTTTATCCAGTTGTTACTATACACCAATTGTAGGATGACTGGGACCGTCTGGATGCGTCTGAGGAGCTCGTGGTCTAGGGAGGGCTGTGATGGGCACAGAAACATGCTACTAGTTACACCTGCCTGGAAATGGAGTAGGTGGGAGAAATTGTGTAGAGCAGCCGTGGATAGCACCGCACAGGCGGCGGAGAGTGGGCCTGTGTGGAGGAGTCACAGGGGTTTGCTGCGTGGACACAGAGAAGGCAGGGCAGGTTACATGGTGACTGGGAGCCTGTATAGACCCCGCCTTGGGGAATACCCTGTGTGACTTCAAGATTTATCTGCTCATCTTAGTCCTTTCATTCCACACTAGCAAAAGCACCCCACGCCCACTTGCTCAAACACTCACTTCTCTTAGTGAGGGTAGGGAGGCCAAGATCAGTGTGTAGGCAGATTCTGTCTCTAGTAACAGCCTACTTTGTGGTCATGGATGTCTGTCTTCTCTCTAGCTTCATGCATGGTGGAATGGAGCCTAGGCAGCGTGTTCAAAGTTCTTTTGTAAAAACAAGAATCTGTGCGTGAGATCTTATTCTAATGACCTGATCCTACTGTCCCCAACAGGATGGTTCAACGTCCTGATGCCGTCACACTGAAGGCTAATTTGCCAGCCTATGAGTTTGGGGGGCATAAGCATTCATTCTGTCTTCACTTTCCATCACCTGCATTTACCGCCCCGGGGCTGCGCTAGCTAACCCAGCAGCCACTAGCTCTGCATGGCTATTTGCATCTAAATCCTTTAAAAGTTGGACAAAGTTAAAAGTCCAGCCCTCCAGGTCTACCAGCACAGGTGAGGTGTGGTGGAGGGGACAGCAGGGGAACACATTCGCATACAAAGAGGACAGATTTCTTTTCACTTAGCAACTTCCACTAGCTGGAGGGTTTCTCCTTTCCCTACCTGTCCTGCTCACTCATCCAGACTCCCTCCTTGAAGGCCGATGAGCCCTTCCTAGACCACAGTGATCAATCACTTCGTGGGTCTCTCTCCTATAGGCCTCTCCTCCGCTTCATAAGGACACAGGCTGTGTCTTATCATTACTGAATTTGGGTCCTGTTGCAAATGAAATTGCAATGCCAAGAGGCAAGGGGGCTGGAGAAATGGTGTAGGAGTTAAGTGCATGGACTGCTCTCGCAGAGGACCTGAGTTTGGTCCCTGGCACCCACACTGGAGGGCTCACAACTGCCTGCAATTCCAGCTCCACCAGGGGATACGATACCCTCTTCTGGCATCCGGGAACCTACACAATTAAAGTAAATCTTTAAAAGGTGGAGATCAGGCAAGGAGGCCGTGGGCTCTGTTAAGACGTTGGTCTTAGCCTTGTAGACTGTCGGGGAGTCAGGAGGGAGTGTGGGCGCCGAGTCAGGCTCCGCTCTCTTGTTTAGAAAAGGCTCTCTTGAGAGGTCCGTTGTGATGAAAATCAGCTTACAAAGGGGATAGGTTTCTCTTCACTCACATTTTGTGTGGTTGTGGTGCGGGGGACAGAACCCAGAGCCTTCTGCATGCCAGTTGAGTGTCCCACCCATAAGCTGCATCTCCAACCTGGCCCGCATTTTGTAGGTTCAAGTCCGGGATTGATTGGCCCTGCCACTCTTTGGGCCTGGGGTAAGACAGCGTCTAGCAGGGTAGGTGTGGAACAAAGCTACTCACTTCAAGATGGGAGGCAAGAGAATCAAGAATTCTGCTTCCCCTTTCCCCTTCACACTCCCAGAGAACACCAGATCCCCATCTCTCTCTCTCTTCATTTATTTATTTTATTGCTATTATTAATTCATTTATTTATTTTGAGACAGGGTTTCTCTGTGTGGCAGCTCTGGCTGTCTTGGAATTCACTCTGTAGACCAGGCTGGACTCGAACTCACAGAGATCCTCAGCCTCTGCCTCCTTGAGTGCTGGACTAAAGGAGTGTCCCGCCATCGCTCGGCCACCTCTCAAGACACTCTGGGGGACAAGTCTGTAACACATGAGGCTTTGGGGTGGGGAAATGACAGCCACAGCTGGGACTCTAGCATGACCTGAGCCTGCAGGCCAACGGATGGGCAAGAACTCATGCTTAGGCCACATTGGGGAGGGGGCATCTGAAGGTGCCCTGGCCTCGGCCACCTGGCTGCTCTGTGCCTCTTCCCCCAGGCCCCATTCTCTGGCTCTCTTGCTCTGCGTGTGGGCGTGGAGGGAGGTGTCTGTCCCCTGTGGCTCCTCCTTAGCGCAGTTCATCCCTGCTTCCCCGAAGGTGTGCCTCACAGACGGAGACCCCAAACCCCGGTGCTGGAGTTTGAGCAGCAGGGAAGAAGGCAGTGTTGGGCATCCAGCCATTCCCTCTTCAGCCTTACGGGGTCCTTCCAGAGGACACTTTCAGGGACTTAGATTGAAAAGCTTGTACACAATGTTGAGAGGGAGTCGGAGTAAGAGACCCATCTAGGAGGCTCTTGGAAGCAGTTAAGAGGAACCAGCATGCCAGAGCATGGGGTGGAATTGGCTGAGGGCCCTTTTACTTTTCCAGAAAGACCGGGCAGCATGCTTGGCCATGTCAACCTCAGTTTAGTGTTTGGGGACAGAGCTCATCTGAGAATGTAAGAGCCATTAATGAGTTCACCGTCGTCATTTGACCTCTGAGCATTTCACGAGGGTGGCAGCATTATTCTACCCATTGCTCAGATGGGGAAGTGGGGGCGCAAAGGAGTTAAGCCTGCTCCAGATCTCGTGGCTGGTAAATGGTAGGGAAGAGGTTCGAACCCGGAAACCCACACGCAGTGACTGTAAAAGCAGGTGCTTTCCCTGCGTCATTACTGCCTCCCCCTGGCCTAAGTCAGTGTGGTCTCAGTTTTGTTCAA
The DNA here is from genome assembly GCF_943737965.1 of Phodopus roborovskii. NCBI lineage: Eukaryota > Metazoa > Chordata > Mammalia > Rodentia > Cricetidae > Phodopus > Phodopus roborovskii. Next base: position 1,971,501 of record NW_026126588.1, on the reverse strand, counting down.
CACCATAAATACCGGAACCCGGTGGGTGGTGTCACACTGGCCCCAAGAGTGTTGTTGGACTCTTCCGGTACCTCTGAGCTTTATTTTCCTCACCCTCAGCTTTCCTGACTGACACCTTCCTTGTTTGTTTGGGGACAGGCTCTCCTGGAGCCCAGGCTGGCCTAGAACTTGCCTGGTGGATAAAGGTGACCTTGAGCTTCTACGCCTCCCCCCCCAGTGCTAGGATTACAGGCCTGGCTGTGGGGGGTCGTCTCAGGGCCTCCTGAATGTAAGGCAAGCACCCCACCCGCTGAGCTCGGCCCCTCCCCCCCAGCGTCTGAAAGGGTTATTTTGAGAAGATGTTGAGATAAAAGAGGCAAAAAATGCTTTGGGAATTCTAAGGAACTTTCTCCTCTGCATAAAGATTTTCTGCAGTCACAAGGCTCTGTGAGTGTGGACTCTCAGGGTTGGCCCTGGGGTGTGGGCATGGTGCGGTGTGTTAACTTCCAGGCGGCCTCTGAGTCTGTCCACGCTCTTGGGTCTGTCCTGATTGGTCTGCATCGATTGGGGAACCTTTTTCTCCGCTGGAGGTGAGAAGACCTCCAGCAGGAGCTGGGGGAAAGTCACTCCATCTTTTTTGTAAACTGTTTTCCCTGAAATGGTTACATCCTCTCTGGTGGGCACTAGGACAGGTTAGCTGACGGCTCAACTCGTGAAATCAGCATTGTGCAAGGCAGACGGTGAGAATGGCTTTGAGAACTGAAATTCTTGGATAATTCTGGTTTAAGCTCCAGGCCCACCTTTCTCTTCTGCCCAGAGTGCTGTAATTAAGATTTATGTAATGCCTTTTCACTTCTTTTCACGGTGGCGCCCCTCTCTCCCACCTCTCCCAGCCCCCACTCCAGCAGCTTTTGTATCTTAATTAAAATAATAAAGAGTTAAGGCAGTGGTGTCATAAACCTTTAATCCTAGCCCCCAGGGAGGCAGAGGCAGGTGGATCTCTGTGACTTTGAGGCCTGCCTGGTCTAGAGAGAGAGAGAAAGAGAGAAAGAGAGAGGGAGGAGAGAGGGAGAGGGAGAGAGAGAGAGAGAGAAAGAGAGAGAGAGAGAGAGAGAGATCCAGTCCAGGACAGTCAGGGCCACACAGAGAAACCCTGTCTCGAAAAACAAAAACAAAATTCATTTATGTTGTTTTTGTTTTATGTATATGAATGTCTTTGCCTGCATGTATGTGCACCTCATCTGTTTCTGGTGTCCATGGGGGCCAGAAAGAGGAATCTGGATCCCCTGGAATTAGAGTTACAAATGGTTGTGAGCCACCTACAGTGGGAACTGGAAACCCTATGCTCTCCAGCTTTCCTATGGCATTTTGAGAGGGGACCTTGCTGTCCAGGATGCCTCCAAGTCTCAGCTGCTTAAATCTCCTAAGTGCTATTCTGTTACTGCTATGCCTGGCATGAACTATTAACTTTCTTCTTTACGTTTATTTATTTTGGGTGCGTGTACACGTGTGGGCCGGGTGCCGTGGTGAATGTCGGGTGCCGTGGTGAATGTCGGGTGCCGTTGTGAATGTCGGGTGCCGTGGTGAATGTCGGGTGCCGTGGTGAATGTGTGGGAGCCAAAGGACAGCCCCCCCCACGCTCCATTCTCTTCCACCACATGGGTCCTGGGGATCAAACCCAAAGTCAGTCTTGGCTGTTGTTGGCTGTTGTGTGTTTATGTGCTGAGCCATCTTGTCAGCTCTCTTAAAAAATTAAAAAAAAAAAAAATCTTTGACCATTTTGTTTGTGTATATAGTGTATTTCAGTTATTTTTCTCTCCATTACCTTCCCTACCCCCTCACACTCTTTCTGAACCTCTTTTTCTCCCTGGCATGTCTGCTCCCTATTTTCATATTTATAGATGTGTGTGTGTGTGTGTGTGTGTGTATATACATATGTGTATATACACACTCTTGTTTTTTAAGGCCAGAGAAGAAGATTCAAACTTCATTCAATAAGGTTTTCTTTTTTTTTTTTTCTGCTGAAATTATGTAATGGTAAATGGTAAGTGAAAATAATTCATAAACCTTTTGTTGATAGTAAGTGTCTAGAAATCATTCATGGTGATTTCCAGAGTTTGGAAAATACTGATGGAGATAAGGCAAAACAGCCCAGCTTTAGATCCTGTGGGTTAATAGTTTTGTACATTTTCTTTTAGCATTTCCAGGCAGATAATGTAGTCTGATGTTTAAAATCAGGGCTGGTAGAGAGGGCTTTGAGGCACACAGGAGGCAGCATACAGGAGGCAGCATACAGGACGCCCTGAGTTCCCGGTAGGAAGTTCAAGGCCTCCTCAATGCACACCTGAGCTTCAGGTCAGCTGGGGATACTTGAAACCCTGAATTAAAAAAAAAAGAGAGAGAAAGTGTGTGTGTGTGTGTGTGTGTGTGTGTGTGTGTGTGTGAGAGAGAGAGAGAGAGAGAGAGAGAGAGAGAGAGAGAGAGAACAAACCCCTTTACAATCTGGAGGCCAACCACGTGGTTGTTTTGTATGAAAGTGTGTTTTTGGCAGTGCCCCAGGCATTAGGCCTGGAGAGCAGACACTCTCACTGAATTGGAGCCTGAATCCAGGCTCCTTCAGCCACTGGAAATAATAGTGACCTTTAGGGTCTGGAAGACGGACCTGGAATTATGCAAGACTGCCTGAGACCTGAGCTCAGCAGATGAGTCAGGACAGACTGGGCTGCTCTGAATGTGTTTGCTATGTAGCTCAGTACGTTGTCTCTGAATTTTTTTCATGTACCGGGTACAGTTTAGTGAGGTAGCATTATTATCTTGTCCCTGATTATTAAAATATATTATAAAAATTTATTGTTTCTAACTGCTACAAAAGCTTGAATATAAACATATATACATAAATCTTTTAACACATCTCAGATTTTCTTAAAAGATAAATTGCTAGAGAGAACTAGAGTGGACTTTTTTTTTTTTTTTTTTTTTTTTTTTGAGACAGGTTTTTAAGTAGCCCAGGTTGGCTTTGAACTCCTGATCCTCCTGGGGCTACAGGAACACATCATCATCCCATCCTCATTTGTTCATATTTCCAATCTTCACCTGCACTGTGAGCACAGCAGGGTACCCTGCAGCCTCACTGTGAGCACAGGAGACTACCCTGCAGCCTCACTATAACTGTTATCAAGAAGTGGGAGGGCCCGGGGTGCCTGGGAGGGAGGGAGGGCCTGGGAGGGAGGGAGGAAGAGCCCCGGGTGCCTGGGAGGGCGGGCCTAGGGTGCCTGGGAGGGTGGACCCCAGGGCCTGGGAGGGAGGGAAGGGGGGGGGTCTTGGATAGAAGAAACTATCTTCTATCACAGAACACATGGGTGGCTTTTCTGGGGTTTGGTTTTTTTCTTGCTGCAGGGAGAGGTTTATATTTCAGGTGCACGATGGCTGCTGCTTGCTCCTGAACAAGATCTTTGGAATTTACTTGTAGGCTATGTGGGTGACTTTGATTGTTGTTAAAAATGATACGTTGTTCAAAGTTAGACTTTCTTCATGTATTCATAGGATCCTCTTTTAGGAGGGAGATTTGAGGGATGTGCTTTTCTGCTGCTAGTGTAGAGCGGAACTTCCTTCCTGGCCAGGGGCAGGTGTGTGCCGTACCTGCTCCAGGTCAACACACCAACATCATTCTTTCAAAAAATGGCATATTTTAAAAATCATGTGTCTGTGTGTGTATGCACACGTGCGTGTGCAAAAATGTACATGTGAGTGAACACTGATTTATTTTCATCTTATGTGCATGTTTTGCTTACATGTATGTGCACCACATGTATGTAGTGCTCTTGCAGGCCAGAAGAGGGCATTGGATGTCAGCCTCCCAGAGCTGGTTGTGAGCTGTCTGCCAGCTTACCCAGCTGTGGGTGCTGGGACCCAAACTTGGGTCCTCGGCAAGAGCGTCGAGTCCTGTGAGCCGTCATGTCATGTCCTGCAGCATCATTCTTGACTTGTAAGAGTTAGTGCTATCACTGCCTAATACCTGGGCCAATTTTCAAAGAATGTGTTTGTTTTTTTTAAACTTTTATAAGGAAATAAAAATTACAGTCACTCCTTGCAGAACGTAGAGATAATGAAAAAACCTACTGTTAGAGATTGAGACTCTGGCAACAGCATTGACAGGACTCCTCTCCTGGTATATTTTTTAATAGTAGTTATTCTGTTACCATGTTTGCACTCTTGAATGCATCTTTTGCTTTAGCTTTCACCTGGTGTTGTCCATGCTGTAAGAACCTAGATAGGTAAAGTCTTGGTGCTGAAGCGTACTGAACCGAGTTCCAGCCCCCAGAATCTAGGTAAAGGTGGACAGAGAAAGGACTGACCTCACGAGTTGTCTTCTGAGCTCCACACGGCCCCATAGCACACGCCCTCCCCATTCCATGCACGCATACAAAACGGTAGATGTTTTGAACACTTCATGTACTGTGTGAGCTCTTAGTATTTGAGTTTCTCCCCAGATTTTAAGACATTGCTTTACATAGTTATAATTTAGACAAATCTATATATCAACTTAAAAAAGATTATTTTTATTTATTCATATATGTGTGTGCCTATGTGAGTTTATGTGTACAGTATTATGTGCGCGCCTGGTGTCGTCAGAGGCCAGAGGGTTTCAGAATCCCTGGAATTGGAGGGGATTAGAGGCTGTTGTGAGCTGCCTCATGTGGGTGCTGGGAACCTGGCTTCTCTGGAAAAATAATAAACGCTCTTAACCATTGAGTCTCCCCTGTTTGATGTTCATAATTTCTCTCTCAGTTCAACTTTTTCTGTCAGGAGGACAGTGCGTGCGTGCATGCGTGTGCGTGTTCATGTGTGCGCACACACGTGTGTTCGTTGGGTTCTTTTGGTGTCACAGTTCTCTCTATTTGTCTGAAAAATGACATTTACTCACTTTAACTTTGGGAGGCCATTTTTACTGACTTTCAATCCTTCATAAGAAAAGATTCCATTTCTTCTGACTTCCTCATTTCTGTTTTAAGAAAGATCTGCTGGTGTTTCTGGGGCTCCGCTCTGCTGTGATGACGAGGAGGAGGAGGAGGACTCAGCTCAGCCATTTCTTCTGTTTTGCCTTTTTACTTGCAAACCTATCTATTCAGTTCTTAAGTTTAAGTTTAGTTGCTTCAGTTATTTGGATGCTGCTTACATTTAAAAAACAACACAAACACTCTTCTATTGTTTTCTGAACAATTTTTTAGAGCTCTGTCTGGTCACTGAGATAGTTGGGCTCCGTCTGGCATTTGCCTTTATGGATTGTATTTCTTCATATAGGTCTGAGTCTCCTCCATGACATTGCCAGGAACTTTTGCTTGCCTGCTGGACGTTTTACATGGGAACCGTAGGGTTTCTTGAGTCTGGCTCACTGGGTTCGGTTAGGCTGGTTCTACTTTTGATTTGCTATTATTTGGGGAGTGTTTTCTTTCGGGTTTTCATCTTGTCCACCTGTCACTGTGAAAACATCAAAGTCTAGGTTTTTTTTTTTGTTGTTTTTGAAATAGGTTCCTATGTAGCCAAGGCTGCCCTCAAACTTTCTATGTAGATGAGATCAGCCTGGACCTCCTGAACCCCCCTGGTTCAGCCCCCCAAGTGCTGGGGTTACGGGCCTGATGCACCAGTCTGGTCTCTCTAGTGTTTGATAGCTTCTGTCTGCTTAGTGCCAACTCTGCACACCAAATGTCCACAAGACGGGGATTGCTTGCAGAATAGAGGAATAGAGGACTCCCTTCTGTGTGGGTCCCTTCTCTTTAAAAATGGAGGGCTTCGTAACACTCAGCTACAACTAAGATTCCTTTTAGATTTACTTATCTTGATTTTACATGAGTATGTGTTTTGCCTGCATTGTATGTCTGCACCATGTGCTTGAGGCGGTCAGAAGAGGGCATTGGCTCCCCCAGAAGTGGAGTTATGGGTGCTTGGCCCTGGACCCCTCTGACAGCATCCACTGTGCTGAACTGGCCAGCTGCCTCTCCAGCTCTGAGCCCTAGGATGTAACCAGGCATCTTCCTCCCTGCTTCTCATGGCAGATTGTTGCTTTCCCATTTACCTCCCTCCATTTCCTGCCTCCTGCAGCCCTGAGGGAAACATACCTCACTGCCCCTTCTTTAGGGAACTGGGGAATGGACCGCTCAGCAGGTGGGGGCCTTTGCCACAACTAGAGTTTGATCCCTGGGACTCACACAGTGGAAGGATATAACTGATTACCACACACACAAAATAAATAAATGTTACAATGAACTCTTCATGGGCCTTTAATCCCGGCACTCGGGAGGCAGAGACAGGCAGATCTCTGTGAGTTCAAGACCAGCCTGGACCCTATCTTGGGGGGGGGGAAGGCTGGAGAGGTGGCTCAGTGAGTAAGAGCACTCAGTGTGCAAGCTTGTGGATCTGAGTTCAAATCCCTAGCACCCATGTACACAGCTGGGCATTACTGTCGATTACTGTTGCTTCCTGTCTACCAGTTCTCGCCTGTGGGAGGGCTTCCCCGTTATTTCCCGGTTCTCAGTCGGTCCCGCTCTCTCTTCAGACAGGATGGCGTGTATTCCAAACTGGCCTTGCTGTGATCTCCCTGCCTCCACAGGTGTGGGCTGCCACATCTGGCTATGTAGTGCCGGAGGGCGGCGTGAAACCCAGCTCCTGACATGTAAGACGAGCACCTCATGCACCCCTCCACTATTCATTCCCTTATTTGGGCACCATTCCCTCTCTTCCCATGCAGAGTAGTTGCTAGGGGATGGATATGAAGGTGGAGACAACTCGAGAAAGGAGATTCTAGAAGGTTCCAATACAGGAGTTGTTGTTGGCATTGATCCTGACCACATTTGGCCACCTGGCAGCTTGTCACATGTCTGTTCTGGGGCTCTGGCCTGTATTTAACCATGGGGGGCATTTCTGCTTCCTATTCTGGGTTTGACTGGCACATGCTTGCTGGGTTCTTGCATTTGCAATTTAGAGAGAAAGACTAACTGTCGTGGCTTCCCACTGTGTAAGGGTCAGGGGTTGAAGTGGAGGGCTCCACTCAGCTGGATTGCCAGGCAGCCTCGCACCACACCGCAGCTTGTAGCCATTAAGCTTTGTGAACTGCCGGTTCCTCTCAGTGTCTGGGTGCTTTTGCTTCCCCTCTTCCTTGGTATTGACCTAGATTTTAAGCATCTTAAGAATCCCGTCTTTCGGTCGGGTCTAGCCCAGGCTGGCCTGGAATTCACTGGGTAACTGAGGATGACCTTGAACTCCATCCAGGTCCTCCAGCTTCTACTTTCCAAGTGCCAGGATGACATGTGTCCACCACCATGCTCAGCTTATTTGAAGACACATACAGTGTGTGTGTGATAGGCAGGGTGGCATACGCCTGAAATCCCAGTGCTTGGGAGGCCAGAGGCAGGAGGATGGCTACATAGTGAGACGTAGTCTTAAAAACAAAGACAAAAGCGGATATTCTATTCATTGAATAAAAATTGTCTTTGTCTTAAGATGGTATTTAACGTTTTAATGTCTCAGATTGCTTGTCATTGTTAATGTTTTCTTTGGTTTGGTGGCACCAACCTGAAGGCTCTGTTCCTTGCTTTTTGGTGTGAGTGTGGGCTGTGGCTCTCGTGGCTCTGGGGGTGTGGCCTGAATGGGAACCACTGCCATCCTGAGGTCCGTCTGAACCCCCAGGTTTGTGATGACGAGATAGCTTTCAGCTGTGCTTATTCAATGGCGGCAACGGGGATTGCTGAGAGGGAGGATGAGGTGGCAGGAAATTGAAGGGAGCCTGCCCTCCCTCACCTCAGCCAGGAGAAAGCCAAGCCTGCAGAGGCCTGGGGTCCCTCTCCCCCCAACACACACACACACACACACACACACACACATACACACACACAGCACACACATACACACACACACAGCACACACACACACACACACACCCTTTGTGTCACAGTCTTCTGCTGTCTCCCCTCCCCCGCCCCTCCAGGCTGTTCTTGGAATGTTCAGGGCATTTCCACAATCCGCCTTCTTGGTCTTGCTCTTCTCCAGCCTCCACCCCTTCTAATGGCAGAGCCCTCTCTCCTCGACCGTCTCCGTTCAGGTGTGTCCCCTTCTACCGGTGCCGATGGCTGCACATGTCCTTTGCTGGGTTTCCCATCTGCCCGGCCCCCATATGTGAAGACAGCCTCGCAGCAGGTGTCATGATGCAGACACTGTCCCCGGTTATTTATTTTTGAGTCAGGGTCTGGAACGGAGAGAGGTCTCATAGGCCTGGAACTCTCCTCCTAGGCAGCTGACCGTTGAGCCCCAGGCACCTGCCCACCTCCAGCTTCCCAGGCCTGGGGTCGCAAGCCCGGACTGTTCTTCTACCCTTCTGGGCATGTTTACGGAGGTTTGTGTGTCAAGCTCAAGTCCTTAAGCATTGCCACTAACTGAGCTATCCCCACCCTCTGCTGCTTTCGTGCTCATGATCTTTAACATGACTGCTGCCTCGGAGAACGGGAGTGTGTCCCTGGCAGAAGAAGGCAGGTATGTCATAGGCGCCCCATAAATGCATGCTAACGCGGTGTCCTTGGGCCTTTGCAGCGGCTCCCAGCTCCTAGGATTTTCATTACATCTTAGGATTTGGAAAAATATCTGCCTGTAGGATTTTTTTTTTTTTAATTAAGATTTTTATCGCCGCCACTCCCTTCCCCCTTCCAGTTCATTTAAGACTGTTATGAAACAAAACTCATTATGCTTCAAAATCTGACAGAGCGAAGGCCCCAGGGAGAGAGGAAGGAGGAGGAGGTGGCTTCATGAGCTTCCATCCAGCCCCTTCCTTAGTTTTGTCCTGTGTTTGGCTTATTTAGGATGGCCTGCAGCCTGCACCTAAGGTGATCAAGGCCTCCCAGACTTCGTGGGGCCCATCAGCCTGCAAGAGGGAAACCATGAAGGGTCCCCCAGTCAGTGCCCAGGGTGGGGGCAAAAAGGAAGTGAGCTGGGAGAGAAGGGTGGAGGGATGCTAGTCTGCACCATCCTGGGGATGAGGTCAGTGGGGAATGGTCAGAGCTGTCTTTCTCAGGAATGACTCAGGATAGTCAGTGCTTTCATTCAGTGATCCAGCAGCATTTATCCTGCGCCTGCTGTATGCAGATGAGTTTGCAGGGCCTTGGACCGGGCCTGGAGTCAGGTCTCCAGCCACAATTTAGCTGGCACTGGCAGGGGACTGGGTGTGACCCGGTGGCTCAGTGCCAGTGTATGGGACTGATCTCAATCTTGGGTTCCTGGGAAGTGGCAGCGTGCTGGGATTAGTTAATGTTTGTGGAGGGGAGGCAGGCTGAGGAGGAAGTGGGGGAGCCTCCTGGATTTCTTTTCTAAACATTCCCTAAATGAATGCATCCTTAGTCTTTTGTGTTATTTTGAGACGGGGTCCTACATGGCTCAGGTTAGCCTCCATCGCGTAGCCCAGGATGTCTTTAAACTCCTGATCCTTGGGATTGTACCACACCCAGCTCCTTTTCTTGTTTTTCCAGGCAGGGTTTCTCTGTGTAGTCCTGGATGTCCTGGAACTCACTTTGTAGACCAGGCTGGCCTTGAACTCACAGAGAACTGCCTGCCTCTGCCTCCCAGGGGCTGGGATCAAAGGTGTGCGCCGCCACCACCTGGCAGCTGCTCCATTTTCGTGTATTGTGGCAGACCCATTCTTGACTTCAGCAGGCCCACTTGTCTCCCCATAGACTTCAGAACCACAGCTCTTAGTTTCCTCCGAGTGCTGGATGGGAGCTGCGTGTCATCCTCAGACTGTTGTGGGGATAGGCAGAGGAACACAGTGACTGCTGCACCCTTAATGCATGGCAGCATAAGATGTGGGACTCTGACGGAGGGTGTTTGAGGAGGCCTCTGCCTGGAAGGCTGGGGTTTCACCTTTGAGCCACCCTGCACCCAAGCTCAGCATCTCCTCTCCAATGGAGCAGCAGTACCAGCTCCTTTCATTTCCTCCCTCCTGTCTTGTTCTACTGGGACCATAATGAATTCCAGAAAAGTGCCAGCTGAGTAGTCCAGTGTGCAGGAGGAAGGGCAGTTATGCAATGATGCTGACTTCCTGATAGATTCAGGATGATGGAGTCTGCAGTCGCTTACTGATCATTACTGATCGCTGCTCTGACCAGGAGTGGTTGGCATTGAAACTATGTTGACATCACCTGTGGTTCTGGGCTTGTAGTTTCCTTACTTGATCAGAATAGAAGTCTCAAGTCATGCTTTGAGGCCCACATGAGGGTTTATTATCATAACAGCACCTTCACAGGTCACCCAGACTCCATTTGTGTGTCTGGTCCCAAGTGGCACGTCAAGTGCTTACCATCTGTCTGCCACTGCAAGCCAGTGTGTGCAGGATATTGCACGGCTCTAGTGTATGTGTGATCAGGTGTAATCCATCCACACTGTGGAAGTTTCCAGAAGGATGTCAGGTGGCTGTGTATGTGTCACATGTGTAGACTGATGTGTGCACACTGGCTAGGTGAATCTAGGCAGGCAGAGCATGGGTGATGGCCCTTGTCAACCTACTGGGTTGCAGCCCAGCATTCTGAGGTAAGTCTATTTATTGTCAGTGCAAACAGGGGCTAGAGAGCTCTAAACTTCTGCTCCCCGACTGGAAGGAGAGCTTTTGTGGAGCAAAGCCCAGAGCCCGAGGACAGTGTAGGGCAGGTTAGGAGCAAAGGCAGGACAGGTAGCCGCTCAGGTGGCCATGTTGCAGACACGTGTGTGGAACCGGACTGAGCTGGCTCTGACTCCCTTTGGATTAGCTGAGTGGCTGTGTGTGAGCATAGAGCAGAGGTCACCTGAGGAGCACCCACCCTGGTTTTTGAGCCTCTTATTGTTGTAGATTCCTCTGATGAGTCCAAGTTGGCTGGCCAGCGAGCTGCAGGGCTCTACCAGCCCCCACTTGCCCAGGGCTGTGATTACACAAGCTTGTGCACCACACGGTGCTTTGTTATGTGAGTTCTGGGGATTGAACTCAGGGCCTCATGCTTGTGTGACAGGCACTTTAACAACAGAGCCACCTCCCTGGCTGGAGCCTCACGTTTTCTGGCTTCAGTGGAGGGATGTGAGGATCAGCTGAAGGAATAGCAAAGGAGAGGCTGCTCGGTAAATGGCTCTGGCTCACAGTCAGTGTGTGATTCACAAACAACGGAGTTACAGGGCTGAGCTTTGGTGCTCCCGGCTCAGGGCCATCCACTCTCTTCAGCCAGGTGTGGAGATTCACTTCCATCAGAGGGGCCAAACTGGATTCATAAGCCAGGGCTGTACTAACACCGCCTTGGAACCCGAACCAGATCACTCATTCCTCACTTGAGTGTTCATCCTGCAGACATACAGAGATACTTCGTGCCAGTGTGTGGTGTGCAGTGCGGAAGAAACGTACCGCATAGTCTGAAATCAAGCCATCCCATAGATGCTCCATTAAGCTGGGCAGTGATGCCAGCTGTAGGAGAGACGGTTTTATTAGTAGTCAGGGGTATAATTCACCGGGATTCTGTGACCCCATTTGGTGGGCAGGCGTTACAAAGCAGGGCAATAGCAGACATTGAGGTGTAGGTAGCTGTGGTGCCCTGGGTCGTGCTGGGGGGCGATGCTGTTGCTTTGTGAAGCGGTATGTTCACATATTGTGTCTTGGCTTTTCTGCTGCTTGGTATGTAACAGTCTGGAGAAACTTGTCCACATGGGCAGGAGGATCTGTATACTGAGAATTTTGGTAAGGTATTGTCCGTAAGAGCAAGACACGTAGAGCAGAACTACCCATCAGCTGGGGAATCACGGGCAGACAGCGATCACATCACAGATCACATCATAGCTGCAAACTGCACAAGCAGCAGGCACGTGGAGGGTGAGAAGGGTCATAGTGCTTTGTTGACCCTAAGAAAGCAAGGACTGTGGATAGTCTCCACCGCATGGGGCCTTCTTATTAACACTTAAAAGTGGCTTCAAACACATCCCTTAGGGACACAGATTGTGTGAACAGCTACTAATGGTTGGCAGGTGAGGTCACACCGTAGGCCTTCCCAATGAGTCTGATGAGTTTTGCAGTAAGGTGAGAGGTACAGACAAATCTACTCAGGTTTTGATGACGGGGTAAAATTGTTTCTTCATTGCTTTGGAAACTTCATTTTAAAAACCCAAATTACAAAATATCACCCACCAGAGCAATGGTACTAGGTATTTGTGTATGCATTTAAGTTTTTGGTAATACCATGAATGCATTTTTTGATAACCACAAATGCAGATAGGATATGGGAAATTGTGGCTGTATTTGATGTCTACTCGCTTCCTGCCCATGCAAGGTGGTGCTGGGAGATCCCAGCTCAGAAGGGCTGTGTTTGCAGCCAGGTGTGAGAGTCCTTGCAGAGCTGGTAGCTTTCACTCGGATGGAGGCAGATGTGGCTGAGGGAGGAGGGCCTCTTGGTGTGGACCCAGAACCAGCAGGCAGAGCTGGTTCAGAGATGAGTAAGAGGGGGGCACTTCTGATAGTAGATTCTGGCTCATATTTGCATAGCGAAACTGGTCCACTTTTACTTTTCTGATGATGGGCTATGAAGCATTCTAATTTAACTGTACAAGGATGGAGGAGGTAGACATCTTTTAAAGGAAATATCTAACTTTGTGGGAGGAGTCAGGGACGAGCCAGAGGAATCCAAATGAGTTTTTGGGGGAATGGTCAGAGCATCCCAAGTGGTCAGAACATTCAAGCATGTTCAGGTCAGGCATGAGAGGCAGCCAATGAGCATGGTCCTACTGAGTGCCAGTGATGAAAGGGAAGGCAGTTGGAGGAAGCAAATTGTCCAGAAGTTGGAGATACTTCAGAGAGGGGTGACAACCGGGGAGACGGCTCATTGAACAAATGGGCTTGCAATGAACGCCTGATGCCAGAGCTGACATGGAAAAAGTGGTTGCAGTATTCTGCACCTGTCATCCCAGCACTTCCGGTGTAAGACGGTGTGCAGACACAGGAGCACCGACTCAAAGTGCATGAACCAGCTAGCCTGGGCTATGTGGCAAAGGCAGAAATCCAGAGATCCTGACTCAGGACAATGTGGATGGCGAGAAGCGACATGTGCACAGATGCTAGACTCACGAGTCATACACAGCTGTGCATCCACACGCAAAGTCATAGAAAGGGGGGCTTGGGAAGCCAGCTCACACACACCTGCCCAGGGATGGGAAGGCTTCAGGTGCAGAAGCCAGCTCACACACACCTGCCCAGGGATGGGAAGGCTTCAGGTGCAGAAGCCAGCTCACACACACCTGCCCAGGGATGGGAAGGCTTCAGGTGCAGAAGCCAGCTCACACACACCTACCCAGGGATGAGATGGCTTCAGGTGCAGAAGCCAGCTCACACACACACCTGCCCAGGGATGGGAAGGCTTCAGGTGCAGAAGCCAGCTCACACACACCTGCCCAGGGATGGGAAGGCTTCAGGTGCAGAAGCCAGCTCACACACACCTGCCCAGGGATGGGAAGGCTTCAGGTGCAGAAGCCAGCTCACACACACCTACCCAGGGATGAGATGGCTTCAGGTGCAGAAGCCAGCTCACACACACACCTGCCCAGGGATGGGAAGGCTTCAGGTGCAGAAGCCAGCTCACACACACCTACCCAGGGATGGGAAGGCTTCAGGTGCAGAAGCCAGCTCACACACACCTACCCAGGGATGGGATGGCTTCAGGTGCGAGTCTAGTGTGTGGAGTAGAGAGTGTTGTTTCTGTTGTCTTTGTGTCAATGCTTTTACATGTATTTATTTATTTATTTTGTGTCTGTGTGGCATGTGTACATGCATGCAATGATGTGCTGTGGAGACCAGAAGAGAACATGTGGGAATCACTTATTTCCTCCCATAACCTGTGTCTTGGGGATTGAGCTCAGGTCGTCAGGTTGGGCTACAGGTGCGTTGACTCACGGAGCCATCTTGCCCTCCATTCCTCTTTTCTGGTCTAGAAGGTAAAGTTTGAAGAGAGCCGTAGAAGGCATTTGATTTAACATACATCAAGGCTTTCCAAACCACCATTTGTATGAATAGCAACAATGAAAAGAAAATGAACCGGGGGGGGGGGGGGAGACACACGATGACCTTGGAGGAGACCAGATATGCATGGCTCAGCACTGCCCCCACAACACTATTCCTTTGCTTTTATACTTGTGTGTGTTTATGTAGCTGTATACTACGTCATGATATAAAGGAACACCTTTCTACAGTTTTAAAGGTTTACTTATTAATTTCTGTATACGGGTGTTGCTTACACATGTATGTTTGCGCTGCAGGTATGCAGTGCTCTTAGAGGCTGAAAGAAGGTGTCAAGTCTCTTGGAACTGGAGTAATAGATGGTTGTGAGCCACCATGTGGGGTGGCGGGAACTGAACCTGGGTCCTGTGCAAGAGCGGCCAGTGCTCCTAACTGCTGAGCCATCTGTCCAGCCCCGGTGAACGTTTCTGGGTGGGAACAAGAGTGGAGGGCATTTGAAAGCTATTGCTGTACGCTACCATTCCCCGATTCTATTTGCTGTTTATCGAGCACATGGCTGGGCTCTGTCTATGAATTTTCTCATTTAAATATTTAAATTTCATCACAACCCAGGCATAGTGTGTACACGTGTAATTTGGGTGGCTCTGAGGCAGGAAGACGACCAAATTGAGACTAGTCTGGGTACATAGAGTCACTCTCAAAAATGAAAAAAAGAAAAAAAAAAAAGGAGTCTCAAAACAGCTGTTTGGAACAAATATTGTTCTCATCTTGGAGCTGAGGAAGGTTTAAGTTAGAAGGCACTAAGTGATGCTCCCAGGGTCAGGTAGCATTCGAGAAACTGAGCCTGGAATCGAACCTAAGTTAAACTCACAAAAGCTTGTCCCAGGGTCCCTACTGAGCGATGGGACACAGAGCCAGGAGAATTGCCAGCTAGCCTGGAGAATGAAACTCTGCAGCAGGAACAAGACCGACCCTCACTCAGCAAGGCGGGTGGGGAGAACAGGGACAGTCGCTCTTCTCCGCCTTGCATATGCGGGCTGGGGCGTAAGCAGCACAAAACAACAGCAGCAGTAGTGGTAACCGTGCAGGAAGGATCTTGGTGGAGCTTGCTCTCTCTACAAAGGCCTGGGCTACCAGGAGAAGAGCTGGGAAGTGGGGACTAGGGTGGAGGTGGCTGGCCACCGGCCAGGGACATGGAGATAAGCCCTCTTCTGTCCCAGGGAGAGACTTGACCAGGTCACTGTGGCCTCTCATGACATAGCTAGGACTTGCCCAGTGCAGTCTAGAAGGTCATTTCCAACCCTCCAGTGACTGAGACTCTCAACTGGAATGTGGCACAATTAACAGAGCAGGTTCAGATTGTTTATTCGCGGGATTTTTCTCTAACGAGTTCTTGACTTCTCCGTAACAGACACTTTATGATTTAAAGAAGTTATTAAAAATAAAATGTTTTTGATTATCTGTAATGAATTCATTTTGTGACTTATAGCATTTTTAAAAAAGTCATTAAACAGAAAACAATGCTGCAAAGCAACGAGAAACTTTGATGGAGATTTCTTCCTGGCAAGTGTTCCAGGGACAGCTGGGAGCTGGTCTTCCTCCTCCTGTGTGGGCTGGCGAAGCGCAGGCTGTCCATGCAGGCGATTGGTGGGTGTAGGGACTGCAGCTTCTTATCTGTTTCCTGGCCAGGCCCATCCTCCCCTGTGCAGTGCAGGATGAGGCAGGGCCCGTGGCTGGGAAACTTCTCTCCAACTGCAAAGGGGAATGTATTCCAAGGTGGAGAGGGTCCTAGAGACCATTACACTCAGCCTTCCTTGGTTATAAGCCGAGTCCTGAAGAGGGGCCCGTGACTGGCCTTTGATCCATTTTCTGCAGCAGAGACCTGGGACCTGCTTTCAAGTGGGTTAATGTGCTTCTTTGTCTAGAGGAGGGAGCTGCAAGCTGGATGGAGTGTTTGTTGGGGAATAAAGAGCAAAGAAGGGTTACTTTCTCCTTGCTGTTGTTGAGACAGTGTCTCAGGTAGCCCAGGCTAGCCTCAAAGATGGCTTTGATCCCGCGATCCGCCTGCCTCCATGTCCAAGCCCAACCTTGTGTGCTGATGGGGGTCTGTGCATGCTAGCCCAACTCTGCCAGCTGAGCCAGGGCTGGTGTCAGCTTTCAGTTCTGATTTCCTAAGGGGCTCCAAGGAGAGGTGAAGGTTTGTGATTCAGTTAAAATAACTTCTGGTTGGTGACTTCGGGGCCCTGAATTCCGGCCTCTGCTTTAGGATGAACTGAGTGATCTGGAGTGAATGACAGCCTGGCTTGTGGAGGCTGGGTCAGTGCCCCCTTTAGTGTTGCTTAGTCAATCCCACCGCCGTAGTGCCTGCAGAGCATGCCCTCAGCCTCGTGTCCATTCAGGAGCTGTCAGTAGTCAATGGATGTGGGAGCTTCTCCATCCTGCGGGTACCAGGCATGGGGAGGGGGGGACTGGACATCTGGAACAATAGGTTGTTGTGAGCACGGACGACGCCTCCTTTTTTCCATCCCCTTGGCTTCAGGGAGGCTGCTGGGCTTCTGCACACTCGGTGTGGGTTGATCTGCTGGCATGCATGGCTCAATTTGGTGGGTCACATGAATGGGAGGTCTGGTCTGTCTTGGAACATGTACTGAGATGGTTTCCTCTGTAGATCTATCACCATGGCTGTAGGTGGGGGGCTTGAAACACAGGCAATCGGATTCAGAGTAGGCCACTGTGTCTAGGCAAGTAACTGAGGGAGGGATCGGAGCCTCTGCAGGAGTGTGGAGACGAAGTCTTTTCCGGCTTCCCAAAGCTCTCAGAGATGAGACAGGAAAGAAGCAACTGGAAGAGCAGTGCTGGAGAGGCGGCCAGTGCTTAAGAGCACATACACGACCCTAGCGAGGTTCCCAGCATCCAGCCAGGCAGCTTAGAACTGCCTGAGAGTCCACCTCTAGTGGATCCGACGCCCTCTTCTGGCCTCCATGGGCACTGCATTCGGATGCGCGTACCTGCTTCTCCATTTAAAAAGAGAGCAGCTGGCAGGTCTTATCAGTTTGCAGGATCTTCTTGGGTGGTTCAGACAGATTTCTCTGGACTGGCCCATCCCCAGCCTTGCCTTCTCTACTTAAGGGTGGTTTCCTTTGAACCTGAACTTAAATGTGAACCTGGGTGAGTGTTTCTGGGAGGGGAGGCAGGAGGCCGGGGCCGTTAAAGGTTTGTTTTTCTTCGTTATCAAGGCTAATGACATGACACTTTAAGGCTTTATGACTTAATCTGGCATCACCTGGAAGATCTAGCTCAGGGCTGCTTGCATGGTTCTGTGAAAGTAATTAGATGGTAGCTGTGAAATCTAGGGGGTGGTTCCTCCTCACTAATGACTCCAGGCTGTCCTGTCTGTTAGAGACTGGCCTTCCAGCTAACACAGATTGTGTGGATTCATTTGTGTATTCTGCTGTAGGATCTCCCTACTCTCCCCCACGTCTTGTAATTTTCTCTCAGATGATGGCCTGTGAGCCCATCACAGTCTCAGAATCATCTAGACCTTTGCCATCCCAGAGTAGCCTGCCAGGGAGGTGCTTAGGAAGAAATACAGAGCCTGTGACCACACCCACAACAGAATTTTCCTCTGTGAGCCTGTGTGCATACGTGTGGAAGCCAGAGGTCAGTTGGTGCCGGGTGCTGTCTTCAGCCACTCTCCATCTTAGAGACCATGTCTCTCGGAATCTGGAGCTCACCAGCTCATGTAGACTAACCAGTGAGCTCCAGGAGTCCTCATGATAGGGCTACCCCATTGCTGAGGTTGCCATTGCGTGGTGTGGCCTCAGACATTTTTATATGGGCTTTGGAGAACTGAAATCAGGTCCTCATGCTTATTCCTGTGAACAGTTTACAGACTAAGCCATCTCCCAGGCCAGACCAGCCTTTGACAGAGTGGTCAGGGGAGCTTTCTTATGGAGAAGTTTGGGACTAGCATAGATGGCCCCTGAGGGATGGGTGACAGTGTGGGTTTGATTGTGTAGTAACAGACAGCTGTGTGATTCCTGTCTGCAGCCTGTCATTAAAGCTTGGAATTTGTGTGTGTGTGTGTGTGTGTGTGTGTGTGTGTGTGTGTGTGTGTGTGTGTGTGTGTGTTTGCAGTTCACTTGTGGCAACAGCCCAGGGCTGTGGTTTGTGCACCCCTACCTCAGCCAAGTTCTTGGCACAGCTAGTCATTTCTTTGACTACAAGCCTGGCATCGTAGAATGTAGGGAGTGTGACCAAATTACCCCTTTCTTCCTGTTCCCTTCCTGCACAGAAGCCCACAGTGGTTCCCCTGGCCTGCTCTGTGTGTGGTGTCCATACCTCCAGGGCCCGAGTGTGGTGTTCAAACCTCCAGGGCCCGATGTGACAGGTTTATCTGGAACCTTACCTTCTGTAGCCAGACAGATGAAGTCTTTAATGCTGCCTGTTCCCCCTGCTCTAGGGCTTCTAGAGCATTCCCTGACTGTGGGCACTCTGTCCTCACAAAGCTTCCACAATGCTCTGTGTTGCACAGGACATTCTGGACTTGTTTTCTGAGCGTTTGCTGCTCTTGTGGACAGGCCTTCTTTACTCTGTCGACAGTATCCAGGTGTGCGAAGCATTTTACCTCTGGAAGGGGCATGGCGAGTGAACACTTGTAGGTCTGTCTGTCCTGGAAGCAATTGGAAGGGCCTCCCTGGAGTTGGAAGGGTGTGGGCATCTGATAATAGGGGGAAAGTGAGTGTCTCTTGTAGTTCTTCCCTGGTGGCTGAGGCGGGTTTGTTTGCTTATTGATGACAGTTCTCATAAAGGGGAGTTGTGAAAGGAACTCAGGGAACCTGGATCCAGGAACCGATGCAGAATCCATAGAGGAATGCCATCTATTGGCTTATTGCCCAGGGTTAGCGCTGCCCGCAGTGAGCTGGGCCCTCCCACGCCAGGCATCAATCAAGGAAATGCATCACAGGCTTGCCCATAGGACAGTCTTGTGGGGACATTTTCTCAATTGAGGTTCCCTCTTCCAAAATGACTCTGGCTTGTGTCAAGGGGACATAAAAATGAGCCTGCGCAGTCAGGATGGCAACGCTGGCCCCATGTTCTCTGGAGCCCATCTCTGGTTTGTTGCAAATCTTCCCTCCTCTTTTAATGTGAAACTCATGGTGGGGAACGGAGGCTCAGGCTTCGGGAGCCAGGCTGATTTGGCATTGTCCTGTTAAGATCTGAGGTAGAGGGTATCACTTGCTTCTTCGTGTGAGCCCGGAGGAGTCTTTTGCTGTGTTTAGAAATCATTTATGAATTATGGAAGTATGTGTTCTTTAATTTTAAAAATGATACCAAAATAGAACACAGTGTAACAGGCCAGTTACCTTAGAAGATGTGGAGAAACCTAACGAAACGAAGAGCTGTCCCTTAAAAGAGTTCCTGGACCAGATGAACATTGAAGGTGCAGGCAATTTTGATGCCGTTCAAATGGTCCTGGAGCAGAGAGGGGACACTTGCATTCTTTGTGTGAAGACGGCATCAGTATATGACAGAAGAGAGTCTCTCTGCTACAGGGTGATTTCATTCTGCCGGCCGAGAGGCAAAGTCCTAACAATAATACTCTGAGCAGACACAGAACCAGCTGCCAGGGAGGGAGCTGCATAGTCATGCCGGCTTCTGAGTGGAAATTGGGGATAGGTTAGTTTTCGGGTTTCTAGTAATAAGTGTTTGTCATATTACTGGGTCTGAGGAGAAAATAAGATGCGGAAATAGTTGATAAAAATTAAGCATCTGTTTCCAATAAAAACTCTTATGGGAATAATTAGGTGCTTCCTCAACAGGGGAAGGTAGATTTTTGTCAAGCTGGTAGTCGAGGTTTTTTTTTAGTGTGAGGCAGCAGTCAGGAGGTGTCCCATTAACGTCACACGAAGTCATACGAAGAGACTGGGGATGCAGCTCAGCTGGCAGGATGCTTGCCTCCCATGCATGGAGCCCTAGGTTTTATCCTATGCTGCATACACCAAGGGTGGTGACTCAAGCCTACTTCTAGAACATCCTTGGCTATAGCAACTTCTGGGCCAGGGCAACCTGAGCTACACAAGACCTTGAACATTTTTTTTTTTTTTTTTTTTTTTCCTGAGACAGGTTTGCCCTGGAACCAGCTCTGTAGGCCAGGCTGGCCTTGAACTCACAGAGATCCTCCTGCCTCTGCCTTCCGAGTGCTGGGACTAAAGGCATACACCATAAACGCCCGGCTCATAAGACCTTGTATTAAAAAAAATGCTGGGTGGTGGTGGCTCACACCTTTAATCACAGTACTTAGGAGGCAGAGGCAGGCAGATTTCTGTGAGTTCAAGGCCAGCCTGGTCTACAAAGTGAGTTCCAGGACAGCCAGGGGCATTACACAGAGAAACCCTGTCTCGAAATAAAAAAGCAATCAGAAAAATGTTCTATCGTCTTAGAAAAGCTGTCCTAAATTTGACACTGGAGTATAAGCCATAGAATAAAAGATCAATAGAATTTTTTTTAATTGTGAAAATGAGCATTGCATGAACAAAAAAACTGAAACGACATCAAAAGATGATAGTCTGCGGGGAAAAAAAATGCCTGTTTTC
The DNA here is from genome assembly GCF_943737965.1 of Phodopus roborovskii. Lineage (NCBI taxonomy): Eukaryota > Metazoa > Chordata > Mammalia > Rodentia > Cricetidae > Phodopus > Phodopus roborovskii. The sequence continues at coordinate 1,950,933 of NW_026126588.1, read as the reverse complement.
TTAGCATACAAAGAGCTTTGGGTAATGAAAGGGTCACTAATCTTGCTAAAAATAAATGAAGGGCATGAAGAAAAATCTGCTAGGAAAACTATGAAAGTTTTGTCAGGACTTGGAGATGCACAGAGTGGCCAGAGATGCTGTGTATCAGCCTTGGCAGGAGGGCATTCTGAACCTATTAAATCAGAAGGATGGAAATGCTTGATAACACTGACTTGGTAAAACGTCATTTCGCACATTGCCGGTATGGGAAGGTAACCACGCTGTTTATCCAGACTATACAAGCCGTGTGTCTTAGTGCTGACCATTGCAGACGTAGGGGCCTGCCCTGGAGGAAAACTGTCCTGCGTGTGCAGTGTTCAGGGGATGTTGCTGTAACAGTGCAAAGTGAAAGACAGCAATATAAATATCCTTAAGAGAAAGGCTGATAAAAACCGGACCTCTGGACCATGAGAGGGGCAATAAATTGGCCTCGTGGGTTGCACATCTAGTGAAGTAAAGAATGGAGGATGGTGATGTCCATTGCACACATGGGGGCAAATGCGCTCGGTGATAGGTTTTTTTTTTTTTCCAAATAGTTGTGTGAACTGAGCCACAGTATTTAGTTGATTAAGATTTTGTGTGTGTGTGTGGAGTGTGTGTGTGTGTGTTCCCATGAGTGTGAAGGTATGTGCCTGTGCGTGGAGGCCAAAGGTTGACACTGAGTGTTTCTCTCAATTCCTCTCTACCTTATATACCAAGGTAGTGCCTCTCACTTGAACCCAGAGCTTATGGACCCGCCTAGTGCAGCTACTTGGCTTGCTTAAGGGAACCCCTTGATTCTGCCTTCCTGAGCACTGGGATTACGAGCAGGCCTCACTGCCCACAAGGCACTTAGGCATTTATGTGGTACTGGGAATCTTGACTTCTGGTCCTCATGCATGCATAGTGAAGAACTATCTCCCCAGCCCTAACTTGCATTTCTTGAGATGATACAGGTGCATGCCTATAATCCCAGCACTTGGAGGGAGAGATAAAAGGGTCAACAGTTAAAACTCATCCTTGGCTGCGCAGCCAGTGTAGCCAATTTGAGGCCAGTCTGGGCTACGTGGCGTCCTGATTCAGATAACTAAAACCAGTCAACTGAGCAAACAAAATTAAATTAGAAAGGAATATGTTAGGGTGGTACCTGCCAAGACTAGCTCTCAGAAGTGACAGTGGGGGAAGGAAGCAAGGTATGGAGTGAACACGTATGTATGTATGTATGTATGTATGTGTGTGTATACGTGTAGCCTGTCTGCTGACCACAGAACACTTCACTTAAATCGTACTTGTAAGGTTTATGGATAGAATCCACAGTGCCTACAGAGCCATCTGGCCCGTCCCTGTTCATTAGCTGGTAAGGAAACCCCAGGCTGAGATTTCTTCTAAGTGTGGGTGGAGATGGCCACGGCCGCGAGAACCCTGCTTGCCGACATGCCTACGCAGAACTCCCCTAGGGTCTGGATCTGAGAGCCTACCTACCCAGACCCAGCCTGTGACATCTTGGGTGTGGACTGCCCCACAATTACTTCCTGGAGCTCAGCCTGGGCACACTAGCCTGAGGAAGCAGAGACTGCAGTTCTTTCCGGCTGGGATCCTGGCCCGAGACGCTGCTGCTCTGGCTTTGACAGAGCGGACCCTCCTGCTTTGTTCTGCATCCTATTTCCTTCTCTGAGTTTTGGTTCTACCGAGAGGCCCTGTGTGGCTTCCTGTTCTGCTCCAATGCTGGGCACCCAGGTCCTGGCCCCTGTCTACCCTCTGCCAGGGATATGGGGTGTGGTAAGATTTGTTTGAGTGTGAGTTTGTCCACTTGCTGGCCCTATGACTCGTGGGTAAATGGTTGACCCCACCTGGACCTCAGGGCCTTCAGGTGTGACAGGAACGATAGGCTGCCCTGCTCAGAGTTAATGTCGATAGCTGGTGGGTTAGGAGGAGCCTTGCTGTTCTGGGGCTGTGGTGCCGTCCTGATAGATGGTCCCTTTCTTTACCTCTGTTGCTGAGAGTCACTTGTGCTGGTTTGGGGCACTTCTTGGGACCATTCACAACTCTAGCCTACGTTGTCCCTTTTCCTAAAACCACTGTGAAACAAACTTCCGGTCTAGAGTGCCAGTACACTCCCTTGGCAGGAGATCTGCCCACCACTGCTCAGCTCCTCTGTTTAAGCTTAGACCTGAGTCAGAAGAAAATCACAGACTCCTTTCATGTACAAACACAGGCTGGCCAGGGAAGATGGAACATGAATACAATCTCAGAACCCAGGAGGCAGGGGGTTAGAGCAAGGGCCACCTCAGCCTCATCACATGTTCCAGGCCAGCCTGAGCTACATGAGACCTTGCCAAATAGAGAGACCAGTACAAAACACAGCCTCAAAAATCATCTATGACCCAGGCGTTGGTGGCGCATGCCTTTAATCCCAGCACTCGGGAGGCAGAGGCAGGCTGATCTCTGTGAGTTCAAGACCATCCTGGTCTACAGAGCTAGTTCCAGGACAGCCTTCAAAGCCACAGAGACATCCTGTCTCGAAAAACAAACAAACAAACAAACAACAAACATCTATGAACCATTGAATGGCCTGACAGCTTTGGGACATGTTTTGGGTAACTGCCAACTATGTTTCTCCATCCAGGGCACTGAGGGAATTTTGAGGGTGATTCAAGTATCTGGTCGTTTGGTTTTTTTAAAGTCCCTGTGAAGAAGTCTTGATGTTTACTTCAGAAAGGTGGGAGCTGGGGAGTGCCATTTGAAGTGCATCTAGAAGGGTCACGTGCCAGTGGTTTATCTAAGTGAATTCTAAAATCACCTAGCAAATTTAAATTCTTTAAAAAAAAAAAAAAAAACCAACTCAGACAAGTCTTACTTGGCTTCTTAGCCTTTTGGTTAAGATCAAGTTTGAAAAATGAGTCTTGAAGCTGGATGTGATGTTGAACACTTGTAATCCAAGCATTGCATGCTGGAGACATTTTAGGCCAGCCTGGGCTACGTGAGGTCCCGCATCACACTCCTTTCCCAAGTGAAAGACCAGATCAGGGTTGCAGTTCAGTTGGTAGAGTGTTAGCCTAGCACGCACGAAACAGCCCCCAAACTGCAAAAGCCAGGCATGGTGGGCCCTGCCTGTGATCCTAGCCCTTGGAGCTTGTAGACAGAAGAACCTGAAGTTCAAGTCCATCGTCAGCTGCTTGTGCCGTGTAGACCACTATCTCAAAACCAAACAACAATGTGAAATTAGACTTACAAATTTTGAAGTTTGGAGAAGTTACTAAACAAAGCTTACCGCAGGAAGATAAGTCCAACTCAACCGAGTAGTGTTAGTAGAAAGAAGTTATAAAAGTTGAAGACCGAGTAGTTGGGACAGAACCTGATATGTAATTGAGACTCACCAAAAGTTTGAATGAAGGGATTTGATCTCACTAAATGCAGGAAAATACTGAGAATCCATGGTATATGCAGAATTAAGTATCATAACATTAAAATAGGTATGTCAGATTATCTCCTACACCAGAGGAAGGGGTCTGTGTGCCGTCTGGTCACAAGCTTTCCATAGAAGGTACTTCTAAAGGAGAGAAACAGGAAGTAAGCCCAGAGCCCCTTATCTCAACTCTTGTTTAACAGAGCCTCAACAGAGGCTTGTCATGACGATATAGGAACAAAACAGAAAAAAAAAAAAAAAAATACTAGAGGGATTGATATAGGGAAGGAAGAGATAAAAATACAGCTGTTTACAAATGACACAATTTCTATTCAAAGACGATGACAAGCTGCTCTGTGGCTACTTGTGCACAGACGTTATAGGGGCTAAAGTTGCTGCTTCTGTGGTGTGCCAGGCATGAAGCTCCAGCCAAAGACATCGCGGAGCTCGAGAAGCTGCAGTAATGTGATCCAGGGACAGCCGGTGTCACCCCGAGGGTCTTTGGAAGCAGCAAGGTCCTGGAGCTGACCAGAGAGGGGGGCAGGAGGCATCAGAGCCATGGGACAATGCTGCTGACCCACAGGGTAAAGAGCAGCAGTATCCGGACATTCTGTAACCATCCTCAATTCCAGGCATGGTGCTACACAATTTTGCTCCCAGCACCATGGAGGCAGAGGCTCTGGGCAAAGGAAAAGATTTTCTTAAAGATGATAAAAGCAAAGCCCAAATCAGGTGGGGCATGCCTGCAATTTTAGCACCAGGCAGGTGGAGAGAGGCAGGAGATCAGGAGTTCAAGGCTACATTTGGGGTTTAGGCCAGCCTGAGCTACATGAGACCGTGCTTCACAAACAATTAATGATAAAATAAAAATAAGTAAAATCGTGTAAAGGGAAAAGGAATGGATGAGGAAATGGTTGTGATAACCCATGGGTTCGCACAGAGTGATGCAGCCAGGTGACCCAGGCAGCCTGGGGAAAGACAATTTCATATGAAATTCAGATAACAAATAGATGTGCAGAAGAAATGTAAGGTAAAATTGCTAGCTACAAAAGACAGAAAAGTTCAACTAACTCAGTGGTAGTGTTTCATTGGACTTATAACAGTAGTTGTAATTGGGTCATTGTTGTTGTTGTTATTATTATTATTGAGAGAGGGTCTTGATACATAGCCTTGGGTATCCTGGAATTCAATATCTAGGCCAGGCTGGTCTTGAACTCACAGAGATTTGCCTGCTTAGGCCTCTGGAATGCTGGGATTAAAGGTGTGACTTGGGTCAATTTTACAAAACCTATCCTCTAGGTCAGTAGAAAAGAAATTTGGGTGCCTCCCCCTCCCTGGTTGGATAGTGGAGCCAGCTTTTCAGGACGGTGTCTAGAACTTGGACAACAGGAATCAACAGCTTGACCAATACTTTTACTTTGGAGGGGGGCGAGTAAGCCCCCCCCCCAGACAACCTCGAAGAGGAGGAAACTAACTTGTCCCCAAATGGATTGGGATGTTAGGTAGAACGGCGGGACCCCACCCTCTACATACAGTAGGCGGCCTTCTCTACATGGCTAGTCATGTCTGGTCCTTTTAGGTAGATGTACCCGGGAGAGCCCAGAGCTGCTGGCTGTATCAACTTTAACTCACTGTTCATTGAGTCACAGACTTTGGGTCTGGCTAATACAGCTGCAGAATGCTGGATTTTTCAAGTTCTTTCCAATGAAATTTTAACTTAAAAGTCATTTAGTTAGTCTTCTCCAGCAAAATTGTGACCGTTGCATATTGCGGTTGGTTTAATTTAATAATTTTATTTAAAAATTGTATTTATTTTTTGTGTGTGGGGGGGTAAGCACATGTAGGAGCGTTCTATGATAGAGGATAGCTTTTGTCTCCCTAGCAAGTGGGTCCCAGGGATGGACCTCAGGTGGTGAGGCGCAGCAGCGAGCCTTTTTACCCGCTGAGCCATTTTGTGGGCCACGTTGAGGTGTTTAGCAGAAACGTGGGGGAAAATCCTGGCAGTGGAAGGGAGCGTTGGGCACTGGGCATCCACACAAAGCTGGATTTGAGTCATCGCGCTGCCAAGTGGTTTTGGGCAAATCACGTCTCTCTTCTTTACCCTTGTCTCCACCTTAGAAGAGGTAGCTGTGATATCCGCAAGAGAGATCAGAGGGTTCTGGGCTTTCGTTAACATGGTTCTGCAGGGCTGTTTCTGTGTGGCAGTGGGGGGTTGGGAGAGCGGGTTGGGGCTGGGTAGGCACACCCCTAAAGAAAACAGCCTGCAGAACTACTGCAAATACCCTTGACCTCTCATAGGCTGCAGCTTATGAAGGTTAAGCAAAGTCTGTGCCCATCCATTTCAGACCCGCAGAGGTCCCAGGAAGAAAAGGCCTTCTGTTGGGCTGGTGGGGTAGCTCAGTGGTAGAGCCCTCTCCTGACCCGAGAGGGGCCTTGGGTTCATTTCCCAGCCAAAAAAGAAAAAGAAAAGAAAAGAAAAAGGACATACATGGGCAGAGTCAGAATCACGTGTTCTGTAATGTCTCCTCCTAATGTAACTCCTCTTAGGCAGGGCTGGTTCTTGTTTGTCAGATGAAGACATGAGCGAGGGATCCAAGCTCTACCTTCACCCCAAACACACATTGATGAGCCACTGTGTCCTGGGGCCTTGTAGCTCAGAGCTGAGTAAACAATGTCTTAGTTACTTTTCTAATGACAAAAGCATCGTGACCAAGGCAATTTATAAAAGGAAGCACTTAATGTAGGGCCTCATGGCTCCTGAGGGTTCGAGTCCACCACTGTCAAGGAGTGAGGCATGATGGCGGGCGGGGGTGGGGGGCGGGCAGGCAGGGGGGGGGCAGGCAGGCAGGGGGGGGCAGGCAGACATGCTGCTGACCGGGTAGCAGAGAGCTTATATCTGATCCTACACTCAGACGGGGAGGGAGGAGCAACACTACCTGGGAATGGTGTAAAGTTTTGAAAGTTCAAAGCCACACCTAGGGACACACCTCCTCCACAAGACCACACCCCCAATCCTTCCCAAACAGTTCCACCCACTTTGACCCAAGCACTCAACTATATGAGCCCATGTGGCGGTTCTGTTCAAACCTCCAGGGAGATACGGCTTGTGTGGTCCTGATTCCTGCCATTTCCAAGAAGAAACACTCCTACTAGACTGGCCCCGAGGGGCTCACTCCCCTGATGGACCTTGGAAGGGTTTCTAGGAGGGAGACATTGGGAGCTCTCTGAGCGTGTCATTGACTTGAGTCTGCAACTAAGCTACAATCCACCTCAAGGAATGGCTCTGTTTGTTGGGGCTTGCTGGGGATGGTTGCAAATACCCTCAGTGTTCCTGTCTACGTCTTCAGGGCTGAATTCTCCTTTTACCTCCGTCTTCCATGTGTTAGGATTAAAGGCATGTACCGCCACACTTATTTTAGGAAGTACTGGTGATCCACTTTAGGGCGTCATGAGTTCTAGGAAGATCCTCTATGAACTGAACCACACCCCCAGCACTACTTTAAAAAAAAAAAAAACTTTATTTGTGATTTATATGTATTTTATATATATGTTTGTATATAAAACTTATGTGTGCGTATGAATACCACATGTGAGGTGTTCTGTATAGCTGGAGATTTCTCATCTCCCCTGCCAGAGGCTTAATATTAGTTATGATTGTTTGGCCAATGGCTCAGGCATATTACTGACTAGCTCTCAAAATTAAATTAGCCCATGTCTATTATTCTATATTTTACCATGAAGCTTGTGACTTGGTTTCTCACATCTTGCTTCCCCTGCTCTACATGGAATATCCCTGACTCACCTTCTTCCCCTCTGTAACTCTGTTTGGATTTCCTGCCTAAAGTTTTATGTCTAATTTATCTTTTATCATAGCTAAGGAAAACTATAACTATAACTATCTGTCTTTAACTCCATCAAAGACCCCGGAAGGGTCTATGGATGGTTTTTAGGAAAGATATATTACCTACCTGGTAGATATACATTCTTAGCAACTCATGTCATCACCCTCAAAGAGGGTGTCAGATTCCTTGGAGCGGGGGTTCCAGATAGTTGTGGGCCATCTGCTAGGCCCAGCACTTCATTCTTGACCGATACAAAGGTTCTGAGCTGTAATCTCCCAGATGGAGAAGCATCAGTCCTAAGGTAGATTTTGGTTTTTGGATGCTTAGCTGGGACAGGGAGGTGGGATCAGCCTGGGGAACAGGGAGAAGGTAGGATCAGCGTGTGGAAGGAAGTCTTGAGCAGGAAGGACTGAGAAATGAGGTTGGGTGGGGCTCTTGCCTGAACACTGTGAGTCCCCAGAGGCTCCCAGACTGGGGTTGTGTCTCTGGATGTGTGCCTCTGAAAGCTGCATTTCTGAGTATGGCTGAACTAGGTGGTGGCGTAGTGAGCGGAGGAGGGAATGGGAACCCTGGAGGGGTGACAGCAGCAGCCCTGGATGGAAGAATTAGAATGTGCTGTGTACAGAATATAAGACGGTGTGTTGTGGGGGGGGGGCATGGAGAGTGTGGGTGACCCCCAGCTTTTGATGAGGTGACTAAATTTCTAGTGGGACCCTGAAGGGAATGGGATGTGCGAGGATGTTGAACTGAACTTACTTGGGACACGTGAAATTTGAGACGGAGTTGTAGGTGGGCGTGTCTAGTCAGAAGAAGGTCCCCTGCTGAAGTCAGCCACTGTCTGCAAACAGATGTTCCGTACAGTGCTTGAAGCCATAACTGTGGATGTGCCAGCGAGAAGGATGTGGGCGGACAAAGACAGTTATAGGAGTGGACTGTGTGGATTTGAAGGATGCTCCAATTATAAAACACACATAAAACTGGAGCACACCCCTTTCTGCTGCTCAAGAGCTGGGCTGCAGCCTGTAGGGTGGAGTCCTGGCCTGTCAGCTCAATGGGACATCTGTTGGGAACTCGCCTTCTCTAAGGCTGCCCTTCCAGAGGGCCGCAGACTGGATGAGTCTTTCGCAGTTCTGGGTGCTTGAAGTCCAGGCCTAGGTAGGAAAGAGCCTTGCATCTCTCCACACCTTGCTTTCAGTCCTGCGGTCCTTGATTCTCTTCGGCTTGTGGAAACATAAATCGTCCCCCGCCCTCCTCGTGTGTGTTTGCATGCAGGAGTATGTGTTTCTGTTTTCTTTTAAGTACAGCGGCTGTGGCTTGCCTTAGCAGCTCATGCGCTAAAATTGGATCGATACAGAGATAAGCATGGCCCCTGTGCAAGGATGACCTGCCAGTTCGTGAAGCCTCAGTGAATAAAGTGGAGAGTGATTGACAAAGACACCTGATGTCAGCCTCCGGCCTCCTTAAACCCATGCACCCAGCACACGTGTGTCCACACACATTCGAAGCATTCACACATAGTGCTTGCACACCACATATCCATGCGTGAACAAACCACATCAAAAAGAGTGAGCAAAAGATGAGTTATATACTAATTCCACTTGCCGAGACCCCGTTTCTCAGTAAGATCCCATTGTGAGACTCCACGTCCCATGATAGGAACTTGGGGGTGGGTACCCAGAGGGTTCTGCTTCTGGCATCCCTTCCACAAGATTGCCATGGTCTTCATCTAGGAAGATGTCCGCAATACCCCAGCCAAAGTGCAGAGACTGCAACTCATGAGCACCCCCTCTCTCAGAGGACCCCGATACTGTCCTTACTGCCCATGTCCCCACTAGGCCCTGGACTCCTTGATACGAGTCTACCTGCCCCTGTCTGTTTGCATGGAGTGGCAGAGACAGCCTCAGCTTGGGTGTGAGTGCTAATTCTTTTTTTTTCCCCCGAGACAGGGTTTCTCTGTATAGCCTTGGCTGTCCTGGAGCTCGCAGGGTAGACTAGGCTGGCCTTGAACTCACAGAGATCCACCTGCCTCTGCCTCCCCAGTGCTGGGAATAAAGGCGTGCAACACCAACACTCAGCATGAGTGTTCATTCTTAATTAGCTGTGTGATCTTGGGTGACTTTCCTCTTTGCCTCAGTTTCCTTTTGTGTAAGATGGAGCTATTAAATGGGTCACAAGGACACGAATTGAGGGTCACAAGGACACGCATTGAGAGCAGCTGTCCAGGGGCTCACACCTCCAAGAGGCCAGTGTCTAACATGGCAGGGAACCCGTAAGGACTTGTTGAACTTACACATAAAGAGACTTAGCGTTTATGAATTTGAGCCTTCCTCAGAAGCCCCCACCCGGGCCCTGGGAGTTAGATAGTTGCATTACTGGATGCTGATGGGTGCAGTGGTATACAGGGGTCTCAGTTTGACTCAGACGCACAGCCCTGCACTTGGTGCTTCCCTTTCATGTGGATGGAACAAATTTCGGCTTATTACATAGTGGTATCTACGGTGGCTTCTACAGATGAGTCACCATTTACTGTAAAGCTTTCAGATGCCCGGCAGAAACGCCCGTCGGTGGAGCTCAGGCCTTCTGCAAGACCCACAGCCCAGCCTCAGGCGACTAGCGAGAGACAGAGCCTTGTGGTCCCTTTTAACATAAGGTCACAGGTGGAGGTCTGCCTGCAGCTTCCATATTGCCTGCTGGAAATCTAGTTTGATATTTACTAAGATACATACCAACGGTTAGACAACAAACACCCTGTGCGTTCGTGCTTGCTCTGCTTCTAGACAAGAGGCTTATTCTCGCGCCTAACTGTTTCTGTGTGAACTATTAATTAAAAGAAAGAAGGTAGGCCGGGGACTCCGTGGGTAGGGCGTTTGCCTTGCCGGCATGAGGACCTGAGTGAAAAGATGGGTATAGTTAGTGGCCGTGCTTGTAACTTCAGTGTTGGAAGGCAGAGACCGGGGCTTGCTGGGCAATCTCTTCAGTGAGCCTCTGGTCCCAGTGAGAGACCCTGCCTCAGAACCCAAGGCAGGGCGGGAGAGACAGCTTGGAGGGTAAAAGTGTTTGCTCCTGAGTGTGGTGATTTGCATGGTGAAGGAGGGAGCTGACTTCTGAACGTTGTCCTTTGGCCCCAACACACACGCTGTGTGACTTTCAAATTAGTTTTTACTATGGTTCTATGTAGTGTGTGTGTGTGTGTGTGTGTGTGTGTTTTATGTAGTGAGCGTGCGTGCGCGTGCGCGTGCAGGCCGGAGAGTGGAAGCTAGGGGACAGCATAGGGTGGGGTGTCGCTCCTCAGCCACGCTCCACATTCATTTTGTTTTTTTGGCCTTTTTTTTTTCCATGGCCTGGAACTTGCCCAGTAGGCTAGGCTAGGCCCTAGTGGTTCCAGAGTTCCTCTTGTTTTGGCTCCCTCAAAGCTGGGGTTACAAGTGCACTTCGACATGCCTAGATTTGTCTCCACTCTTGTCCCCTCCTGCCCATCCTCTTCCGCCTTCGCCTGCCCCTCCCTGCCCCCTCCTCCCCTAGTCTCTACCTTTCCCCTCCCCTGCCCCCTCTCCTCACCCCTTTCTCCTCTCCCCTCCCCTCCCCTTTCTTTCCTCAATTCCCCCCTCCCCGTGCTTTGCAAGGCAAACATTTTACAGACAGAGCCAGCCCCTCAACCCCATACAGGGCATTTCCTTCCCTGCAAACTGGGACGATGACAGTTTCTTCAGTAGGGTCATTCTGAGGCTCTGGTGAGACATTTGAATTGGTATGCAGTCAGTCTGCAAGAGGGTAGCACTGTACTTGGAGGAAGTGCCGTGGATTTGGGTGTTTGTGGTCGTGGATGGCAGGAGCAACCCTTTGGTGCAGTGAAGGTCCTGCTAGTATTTATTATGGTCCTTGCTGGGGGCCCGGGAGCCCACAGGCATCCCAGAATAAGTCGGCTCAAAGTGAGTGAGGGTGCACATGTGCACACGAAGCCCCTGGTGATGAAGTGAGGGACCACTCTCCTCTGTGCCGACAGGGATGCGCGATCCTCCCTCGCCTGCTGATTCTTTTTTCTGCCATGTATTCATGGGCTGGGCGTGAATCTGCTGCAAGAGCCCTGCGAGCTGAGCTGTGCAGAGTCCTTTTTGCCTGTCCTTCCTGGGGAAGGGACGGTGCAGTGTCCTGGGTGTGGCTGGCTGGGGTGAATGGTACACAGTCTGTCCCCAGGACCAGGAATATTTTGGGCCGCACAAAAGATGTGGGTTCCGTGACTTGTGTTTTTAAAGGGAACTGTACCCAGGGTTGGGGAGGGGTCTGTCCATGTAGCTGGTATCCAGCCATCAGGGCTCTGAGGCAGTTCTTACTCTAGAGGTGATGTTTTTCCCACTGCATCCCAAACACCCCAGGATTCCATTCATTATGGGGCTTTTGGGACTTTTGTAGAAATTATCTTATACACATGGGTGTTTGCCTGTATGTATTATATATGCACCATATGTGTGCCTGGAGTCTGAGGGAGAGCGCCAGGAGAGGGTGTGGGTCTCCCAGAACTGGAGTTGAGGACGGTTGTGAGCAGCCGTGTGGGTGCTGGGAATTGAACCCCAGTGCTCTGTTAAAAGCCAGTTCTCCGGCCCCTTCAAATATCCAGCGGCCCATGTTGAGGGACAGAAAGAGCTCTGACCAATGGCGACTAGTCACTGTCATGTCTGATTATAAGGATGGGGGAAGTGGCCTCTGTCCCCCAAACATGCCTGCAGTGCCCTGGAGTCCCCTCCCTCCCTCCAGGTCCTCCCTCATCCTTGAGGCACACTCTGGCACGTTGTTTTAGTGTAACATCTTCATTAGGACCACACCAGCCACTCAGCTGCAAGAACTTGCCTGGGCCTGGACTTTGGTCCAGCTACATGGAAGCTGGGGCAAGGTGTCAAGTTCTAGGCTTGTGTGGGTGACAGAGAGAGCTCAAGGAGAGAGAGAGCTCAAGGAGAGAGAGAGCTAAAGGAGAGAGCTCAAGGAGAGAGAGAGCTCAAGGCCAGGTTAACTCTGCAACAGCACATCCTCCCCCCCCCCCCCCAATGTGGCTGGGATGTGGTTCAGTGGTAGGAAGCTTGCCTTTTATATCTGAGGGCCTGGGTTCAATTCCCAGTAGAAGAAAAAAAAAAAAAAAAAACAGGAAAATCTCTCAACAAACCCAGGGTCCCTGTGGCCTGTGTGTGCAGTTGTGTGTATGTGTGGATATATGATGTGTATGTGTGTGCAGCTGCATATGCACATGGGTATGGAGGCCCCAGATGAGTGTGAGGTAACTTTCTCCATCACTCTCCCCTGGAAACACTGAGTTGGGGTCTCTGTCTGAACCCTGAGCTCCCAGTGTCAGCTAGTGAGGCTGCCCAGCTCGCTCTGCGCCTTCTCTGCCTGCCTCCTGCATGCTGGCCCATCACACCCTCCCAGACTTTTCATGTGGTTCTGGGGGTCAAAGCTCCAGCCCTCAAACTTGCTCAGCACACCTTACCCACTAACCGTGTCCACAGCCCGTGTTTTGTATTTTCTGAGCCAGTGTCTTACTATCTAGTCCTAGCTGGTCTGGCGTTTGTGACGATTCTCCTGCTCCTGGCTCCCGAGTGTCACAGTTGTCTACCACTGTGTCTGGTGCCCAGTGTGGTAACCAAGAACCTTGACGCCATGGCCATTCAGAGTGCGGTTCCTTTCCTGGTTATGGGCTGACATGGGTCTCATCTGTCCTCAGCCCATGGGATCGGGCCCCTGTGCAAACCCAGCTCCCCGGTGTGAGAGTGAGGAGAGACCTGGCCTGGCTAGCTGCAGTGCTCTTTCTTTGATTGCCTGGGGATGGGTATCTTCGGGAACTCTGATTACTAAAGTGTAACTGTTGGCTTTAATGAGAAACCTCTGAGCCTGGCCACTTCCTCTTCATTCTGCACATTCCGTTTCATTTCTCTTCCTCTGGATTAAAAAAGAAAAAGAAAAGATGACCTCCTATAAAAACAGAACCACCTAGACGATAGCTGGGCGTCGGGAAACTCTCAGCACTCTCTCTGCAAGGAGCCTGCTTCCCCCAGGCTGACTTTCTGTGGGTTGAGGGGCAGACATGGAGGCTCAGAGGACTGGGGTGCAGGCGGGCTGGCTGATGTCCACACTGGAGCAGGAGTGGGTACCACTTCCTCCTTCCGCCTCCTCTTCCTCCTTCCTCCTTCCGCCTCCTCTTCCTCCTTTCTCTTCCGCCTCCTCCCCTTTCCTTCCTCTCCTCTCCCCCTCTGCTCTTCCTCCCCTCGTCAGGGTCTTCATTTATTAGGTAAAAGGTTCATTTTATTTCTCTCTGTGTGACAGCATTGTTTCCTGCCGTGTGTCCTTGGTTTCCGTGTGGGACGTCAGTTGGCTGTAGACGCCGGCCTTATTTCTGGCCTTGTTATTAGGCAGTGTGCGTTTTGATGCCATTACCATGCTGTTTTGGTTACTGTGGTCTTACATTTTGAAGTTCAGTAACTATGTTGGCTATTTTGTATCTTCATAGTTCCACACGTGACTTTTAGAACTATTTTTTCCCATTTCTATGAAGAACGGCGTTGGAATTTTATAGAGATTGCATTGGTCACAATAAGCAGCATGCTTTGTTTTGGCTTTAAGATGGTTTGTTTTACTTTGTCATCCAGGCTGGTCTCATTCCCAGACTCAGGATCACCTTCAATTTTCCGAGAGCTGTTTTGCTTTTTAATGACTTATTTACTTATTTATTTCATGTGCATTTGTGTTTTGTCTGGATGTATGTCTGTGTGAGGGTGTCAGGACCCCTGGAACCAGAGTTACAGACAGGTGTGAGCTACCATGTGGACACTGGGAATTGAACCGGGGTGGGGGGTTAAGAGCCAGTGCTCTTAACCACTGAACCGTCTCTCCAGCCCAACGTACAGACATTTTAACAGTATTAATTTTTACAACATTTTCATAATATATGTATCTATTTTGTGGGGGATGGAGGACATGCTGGAGTCAGTTCTGTCTTACTATATGGGTCTTGGGGATCAAACTCATGTTGTTAGGCTTGGCACCTTTACCACCTAACACATCTCACTGGCCTGAATGGTAATTCTTCTAATCCATGAACATGGGATATCTTTCTACTTGTTTATATTTTCAGTTTCTTTCATCCGTGTTTTATAGTTTCCAGTATATAAATCCTGCATGCTTGTTGTTAAATTTATTCCCAAGAATTTTTAAAATACCACTTGAGATGGGATTGTGTTTCTGTTGTTGGTCTGTAGAAACACTGCTGATTTCCATTTGTGGACTTTGTATCCTTTGAACTCATGGAATTGATCAGCTCTGATAGGTAGCTGAGCAATCTTCAGGATTCTTCATCAGCTAGCAGTTTGATTTTTTTACCGTGTGCTCCTGTGAGCCCTGTGCTTGCTTAGTGGCTGTGTCTAGGGGCTGAGGTTTAGAGAAGTAGAATTTAGTGTTATGAATTGGCATTCACAGCACTAAATGGGGGCCAGGACCTCGTTATGGCCATACTCTAGATTCCTTAGTCTTTAACCAAAAACCGGAGATCATAACACCATACAACCCAAAGCCTTCTCAGTGATGATGGAGGTTCAGGGGTCAGAACATTTCAGATATTAGGGTTCTTCGAGAGATAGGGATACATTGGTTAAGTCTATGATATTCCAACATCTGCGGGACGTGGAGAGCTAAAATGTGTCTTGTCCTGCACATTTTATCTCTGAGATGGGGATACTCAGCCTGCAGTTCCCTGTACAAACGACCATTCTGACCGATTTGAGTGGGCCTGCTTCCTGTGAGGGTTAGGGCTGGAGCAGAAGAATGGGATTTAGAGGGGCTGGAACTTGTGGAGTGCTATGCATGTTTGTTTACCCATCAGCATGCATAGCCTACCCAGTCAGCATGCATAGCCTGCCCACAGGCAGGTAGCTAGCTAGTCCTGGAACTGGGATTTGCATTGGGAACCTGAGGGTTCTAGTTTTTCCTGCTGTGAAAATACCTTCTTCTGGGGAGTTGTGAATGCTAAGGGTTCCCTCCAAATAACAGGATTCTGCTGCAGAGTCTGTTGGCTTCTGTTCTGTCCCTCAAACTTTCTTTAGCCAGTGAAGAAAGTTGCTGATTTTTGTCACTCTTTCTGGAGGACCCTCCAGGTGCCAGTCCTGCTTGTTGTCTGAGCTGTCAGAGAAACAGGTATCTTCTGACCCATGACCTATACAAACTGGTAAACCACAGGCTTTGTGTGAATGGTGGTTAATGCCTTCTAATGGAGCTCTTGCTGGGGGAACTGGTTGGATTGCTATCTCGAGCAGTGGAGTTTTTTATTGGACGAAGGAATGCTGCTAGCCTGGAATTCTAGCTCCAGGCCCTGAGTGTGATTCCTAGCATAAAAGAAGGAAGGAAGGGAGGGAGGGAGGGAGGGAGGGAGGAAGGGAGAGGAAAGGAGGAAAGAAGGATGAAGGGAGGGAGGGAGGGAAGGAGGGAGGAGGGAGGGAGAAGGAAGGGAGGGAGGAGGGAGGGAAGGAAGGCAGGCAGCTGTGAGGTCTTAAGCAGTGAGAATGAGGGTATGTGTGTGGGAAGTGATTCTTCCTCATCCCAGGCCTGAGCCTCTGGAACTTTGGACCCCAGGGCTGAGTCAGGTGGGCAAATGCCCTCCAGGGCAGTGTGTGTGTTTGAAACCTCCTCATTATTTGATAATTATGACACAGCGATGTAATTCCCCTGCACAGTGCCTCTGTCCTATCATTCGACCCTCTGACAAGGACCGTCCTGTGGAACACTGTCCCAGGCTATCAGCTCTGTCACCACAATGAAGTGTCATCCCCACGAGGTCCTAATTTCTTGTCATCATTCTCCCCTAGAGATGGCCTCCACCTCCTTCTTCATTGCAGTGTAAATTTAGTTTGCAGCTTCTCCTGCAGTTTGGTTAATCTTAGACTCCAAGAGCATCGAGCCTTTTATCTCTGTTTGCTATATTGGGGTCTGTGATTCTCACACAAAAAAACAAAACAAAGCAAAAAACCCAGGAAGCCAGATGCCTGGAGCTTTTCAGTAGCTCTTACAGTCTGTGAGGTGGCCTGAAGGGTTCTAAGGCCACACTCCTGCTACAGGGGGCCCAGAGAAGAACAAGCCCCCACGGGCCTGTCCTGTTCTTTGAAGGTCTGGGTCTTTCCAGTTTCTGAGAGACTTAAGATCCTCCTCCTGTCGTTCCTGGCTTCTGAGGAAATCAACTTGTGAGTTTCATTATGAAAAGTAATGAGTAGATTTCAAATCGTATCCTCCAGGATGACACTCAGAGAAACTGAGGTCACATAGTTATTGAGGGGAAGGACCCATGTTCATTATTTTCGTTACTATACACGTCAGCTGTCTTTTGGCCTTCAGTCAAAAGTATTTATTCTTTTCTGGGGCTGGAGAGACAGCTCTGTTGGTTAAGTGCATGGGGGTGTGAGTTCGAGGCCCAATGTAAAAGGCCGGGCATGGTGGTGAACCTGAGCACCAAGGAAGTGGAGACAGAAGCATCCCTGGGGTGCTTCCATCTCAGAAATCAAGGTGGGTGGCCCTGAAAAGCAGCATTTGAGGTTGTCCTTTGGCACAAAACGCGCACACCCAAACGCAGGAGAGCACACATTAACGGGTAGAAAATTCATTTTCTGCTCTTGGGGATGTAGCCTGGATAGTTTAGTGTCTCATTTAGTGTCTCTGTATCTCATTTTTATTTGCTTTGAACATTCTGCCTTTGGGGGGGTGTTGTCGGCCTTTGGGACTTTGACATTGTGTATGAAGTGTGTGTGTGAGCATGGGTGTGAGCATGTGTGTGTTCTCAGGCTCTAGTTATCCAGTTGGAGTCAGTGTGAGGAAGAGCTAGGTGGTCTGGCACTCAGAAGCTGGTTGGTTTCCTCTGTCCCCTAAACACCGCTTTTGAGCTCTTTGTGACTTTCTGTTGGATTCTTATGGGGTCCTTAGAGTGTAGTTCTGGGCAGTTTGCTTGGTTTTGGAGGTGGGAACCGCGTACAGACCGAACAGCACAGTAAAGCCGTGGGTCTCAGCCTTGAGTAGCTTCCTGGCCCTTTCCTCTGAACTGGTTTGTCTGTGAGTTCTGCAGATTAACTTTATTCTCTTTTGCCTGAGTGTTCTGTGCCTCTGCTTGAGAGGGTGGGCCCTGACCCTGTCCTAAGTGGTAGAAAGGGGACCCCAGAGATTGTTACTGTCCCTCCTTTCTTCTGGGGTCACACGTCACTCAGCAGGTGTGGGAGCTGAGCTGATTGTGTTGGGTACAGAGCTGTAATTTTAGCACTTTGGAGGGACAGACAGAGAGATCAGGAGTTCAAGACCAGTCTTGTATACACAGGCTACCCTGGGCTACACTGGACTGTCCCAAACAAAATAAAACTAAATAAACAACTAAAATGAGGTACAGGGAGGCAGAGGCAGGAGGGTTGTGAGTTTGAGTCTGGCCTGGCCTATGACTTTGGTCTAGAGAGAGAGAGAGAGAGAGAGAGAGAGAGAGAGAGAGAGAGCGAGAGAGAGAGAGAGAGAGAGAGAGAGAGAGAGAGAGAGAGAGAGAAAGGGAAAGTCTATCTAAATTGTTTAGCCTGCATCTCCAAGAGAGGAAGATAACAGAAAACATTAAATACATGTATGAATGTTCGTGTGTTTGCGTGTGCTTATGTGTGTGGAGGCTGGAGGACAACCTCAGAAGGAAGGGACTAAGGTTGCAAGGCAGTTAAGCCAGATCTAGCTGTGAAATCCCTATTGTAAGTTGTAAGGGTCTGCCTTAAGCCCCTCCCTCAGGCCGCCAGCCAGGCACTGCCTGCAGAAAGCTTCCGCTTCCGCCAGGGCTGAGGGAAGACAGCCTTGCCTTGTTGTGCAGCCACAGCTACCCAGCAGCTCTCAGGCTGCCATCATTCCGTAGCATCGAGTGCGGGTGTCATCCACTCAGGCCCGAGAGCTGCACATTCTGAGGGCGTGCCTACCACCTAGACTCCATCACCCTGACTCTGTCGAGGGCATGTGGAGACCCAGAGAGGCAAAGACGGCTGTGACAAGGCCACACAGCTGCACAAGGCTGAACTAGGTCACGGATTTGACTGTGTCCACCCCCCCCCCCAAACAGTCCTCCCTCAGCCCAAGGATGCTGACCCCATGTGCCCGGCCTGCCCCGGTTTTCTTCACACAGGTGTGGGCGCATCAGCTGAGGACTTCATGACTTCATCTGAGAGAATGCGGTTGGGTACAGGGCGCCTGGTGGTTGCCTAAATTTAAACGAAGTGGGCTGGGGTGGGTGGGAGTGAAGATCGGCTTGGTGCTTTCATTAAAGCACAATGTGTTGGGGGAAGAGTCACTTTTTATTTCTATTTCAGCCAGTGAGGGCTGAGCTTGAGCAGAGGGTTGGCCTCCCTTCCCCCTGCCTTCTCTTTTTTTTTTTTTTGCGATTAAATATTCATATTTATATATTCTCACATTGGGACTGGCAGTGCATTTCACTTTCAGCCTAAACCCGAGTGAAAGGCTGATGGGAACTTAGTAGTTTGCATTATTCCTCATGCAGTAGGTGAGGGGCAAGTCTAAGGCCAGTTTCTGGGCGGTCCTACGAAGCTCCAGCAGACTGCGAGGTTGCACTCCCAAATCCAGGCCCTGGGTCGCTGGGTGGCTCTGAACTTCGGTTTCCTCTCTGTAAAGTGGTGTCAGTTGGGCGTGTGAGCTGATGTTTGTGAGGTCCCTGGCAAGCTGAGTACAGGGGGAGGGTATCCAGACCTCCTTGGCTGACCTCACTTGCTCTGTCCCCACTGGCTGGGGCAGAGTAGGCTGTGAGGCTGAAGGGACAGCCTGCTGACGGAGGGTGACAGGAGGGTGAGGAGGCATGCATTGGTGAGTGTGGGAGTGCACGCGTGCGCAGGTCTCCTCAGGCGCATGTGGAGAGGAATTGCGTGGCTCCGCAGACTTGGCTGTCTGCTTTGGGAGACATGGGAGGTTGTAGACATCTCGGATTCTAAATTGTCCCCCCAGGGGGCATCTTTCTAAAGTTTTACCTCATCGAGTCTTTTTCCTGAGTCTTCTCAGCCTTTCAACCCTCAGATTAATCCCAGCACTTGGTAGGCAGAGGCAGGCAAATCTCTGAGTTCAAGGACAACCTGGTCTACAGAGTGAGTTCCAGGCCAGCCAGGGCTACACAGGGAAAAAACCCAGGGAGATGGCTCAGTGTGTGACGGTGCTTGTCACCAAACCTGGTGACCTGAGTTCAATCCCTGGAATGCACAGTGAAATATTTGACTTACTAAAGTCGTCCTCTGACCTTCTCGTGAGCGCTAGCTTAAAAAATAAATCTAAAAAAGAGAATACTGCAAAACAAAACGAGACAGAGCAAACCCTACTGTGTACTGTTGTAGTTCTAACACAACATTATAGGAAAGTTGGGGCATATGGAAGACATGGAGAAGGAAATGCAGACAGGCATCCTAAGGGTCTTGCATTTTTGCCTCCAGTGATTTTTTTTTTTTTTTCCATGCACACATGCATGGGTGTGCTTGCCTGCTTGCTGGTTTTTCACAGAAGCAAAGCCAGACCATGTATCTTGTTATGTAATATGCTCTCAGGGTACTGCACCGCTAGCCGCTCTGTTCTAAGTCAAGACAGCCTCCAGTGGTTTGGATAGCCTTAGCCTGTCTAAGCAGCTTCCCTGGTCAGGCGGCTCAGCGGATTTCCTTTTCACTATGTCCTTCAGTGAGAGCTGCGGGGGAGCCGGGAATTTCAGTGAGAGATGCTGGGGTCTGCAGAGATGGCTCAGTGGTCAAGCACACTGGCTGCTCTTCCAGAGAACGCCGACTTGATTCCCAGCATGTGCACGCTGGCTCACCAGTTCCTGGGATCTTCAGTCCTCCTTGACCTCCATGGGCAGCAGATACATACATGGTGTACAGACATACATGTAGGCAAAACACATATCAAAACATATAAAGGAGATTCTCTAGCTGGGTCTTCTGAACTGAATGGTTTCAGAGTTTATCATACCCTACATGCGTCTAGACCTTCATGTCCCCTGGACCTTTATGCTTTGTGGTGAACTGATATTTGGGGTCAGCCTCTTCTGCTTCCCTTCCTGCCCTTCCCCCATCCCTCCTTCTCAGAGGCTGTGGGTATCAGGAGAGGTCGTGGTGGCCCTCTGAAGGGACTAGCTCCAGTCCCAGCGATGAAGAATGACAGTAGACACACTTTGCTTTGTTAACAGCCAGTTCCCCGTGTGCCAGAATCACCAGCTGCTGCAGCATGGAGGGGCACATCTGTAGCTTTCAGAAGAGGCAGGCAGGCGACAGCGCACGGCTCAGGCCTTTGACCTCTTTGGGGAGCAGTTGGTTACCTATCCTGTGCCGGGGGCGTTGGGGAGCTGGCTCACACCGGGAAATCGGCAGTACATCCCTCTTCCTGACTATGTCTGGTGACCCTCACATTGGCACCCCGAAATTACTGTAAGTGTAGTATGGGGGGTCAGAGGACAACCTCAGATCCCAGACCTCACCCTTGTCTGAGGCGAGCTCTTCTTGATGCTCACCTTTGCAGATACCAGGGTTCCCCTTATCTCAACTCCGGCACCCCGAATCCAGATGTGTGCCCTGAGCTGGCCCTTTTGTGAGTCTTGACAGTGTGAACTCAGGCCTCCTGCACACCGGTGTGGCAAACGCTTTACCCACAGAGTCATGGCTCCAGCCCTGTCATTCCTCGTTTTGAGTTAACCTCATTTTCCTCAGCTGGACAGTAAGCTCTCAGGACAGGAATAGGTAGTTAATTGCTTGTATGATGGCTATGTTGGGGGCCCACAACACTTACATGAATAAACTCAAGAGTTCACATGAAAACCACACCAAGCCAGCTCAGCGGCTACTACAGGCCACTACTATGCTCACACACACTGAATTCTAGTGATTAGCACGAGACTGCCTAGGGTGTAATCAAGGAGCCCTGTGGCCCCCCCCCCCCATGCTTCTGTCAGTACGTGATTGCAAGCTAGTGGTTATTTCCTGCTTGGTCCTAGACTCATGCTGAGTCCTTCAAAGAAATGTTTACTTGCTACCTATTTGTGTGCTAGGTTGGACATCTGGAAAGGACACCCAGGTAGTCAGGAACTAGAATGGATTGCCAGGCAGGTGACCAAAACATACATCTTGAAGATGGAACCTGGTGTCCAGCAAACAGATATGTGTTCTGTGAACTGGGCAATGTCCAGTGTGGCTTAGTCAGTATTACCGTGTGTGTGTTCTTTCGTGCATGTGTGTAGTGTGTGTATTTGTGCGTGCATGCTTGTCGAGGCCAGAGATTGACATTTGGTATCTTCCTCTGCATCTCCACTTTATATTTTTGAGACAAGGTCTCTCTGGACCTGGAGCTCCCCAGTGCAGCTAGACTGGCTGTCCAGCAAGCCCAGGGACCCTCCTGTCCCTGCCTTACTAGAGCTGGAGTGCATGAATGCCACTGAACCTGGCTCTGTGTGGGTGCCGGGGACTGAACTCTGGTCCTTGTGGATACATGGGTACAGACATTTCACACTTAGTGACTCCCCAGCCCCAGGAGCTGATAATTAAGCATCAGCTTTTGTCAATTTGATAAGATCTTAAGAAGCCCCGCCCTGCAAGACCAGAGAACTGAGGCCCAGTACCGTCTGGCTATAACCAGCTCTGTGACAGCTCTCTATTTCAGCGTCCTGCCCTATGAAGGGAGGGCAGTCAGATGACATCCGCTGTCATGCTCCTCTCTATTTTAAGATGGAGATTAATTAGATGGGGGTCCCCACTAGTGGGGCTTTTCAGTGGCTCAAGAGGCACAGTCTCCATGGAGAGCAGAGCTCGAGGAAGGGTTCAGGAAGGGCCACCCTCAGGAAGCAGAATGAGGCTGCCAGTCCAGAACCACCTAGTATTAGTGGTTAAGTGGCATTGCCCACACAGCATGCACCCCACAAAATCAGCCTACCCACAAGTGTTTTCCTAGAACGCCCGCCGCTGATACGAGGCTCTGAAATTTTAGGTGTACTTTCCTGGTGGTTGGGCCGTAGTGATTTCTGTCTTTTGTACAGCCCCGTGTCTCAGAACAGTATCCAGCTCCAGCCCACTCCCTCCAGCAACCTCCCCCTGAAACCTGCAGCGAAACCTGGGCGAACACGCAGGCTTCAAAAATACCAGGTTGTGGGGCCAGGAAGCAACAGGAAATTGTGGGGGGGGGGGCAGAACAAAGCTCGTTCGTGTTCAGAGCACAGGTGACCTTTTTCAAAATTTTCTTTCTTTTTTTTTTTTTCTTTTTTTTTTAATCACACAGCTTCCTCGGATTGTTGAGGTAGACGCTTGTGCTTGTTTCCAGAGGCCTCGTTTTCTTCTGAGGCCTGTGGGAAGGAGGGAAGTGAGGGCGAGCTAGCTTTAGGGAAGCCTTCAACACCTCACCCCACCCCTGCAGAGGTAATGCAGATTCCTGTGAGCAGGACCCTTCCTCCCTCTGCCTTCTTATCTGGGGACCCTGGAAGCTTGGTTCACCTGAGCCTCTCATCCTTCAGGGGATTAGTCAAGGGCAGAGGCTGGTGGGAAAAGCGGAATTCTGCCTTCAGCGCTTTCTACCTCCATCTCAGTTTCTCATTTCCTACTGACTACTTGAAAACTTTGACACCCACCAACACACCGAGCTTGGTGACACCTGTTTATGACTGCCTAACAGGCCACTTGGCAGGGAGGAACAGCTGCTTGGCCAGAGAGGAGGAGCAATTGGTGGAGAAATTAAGAGGGAATTTGAATATGGATTAGCTTAGGTTGAGTTGGGTATACAGGGGCCGCGGCCCTGAGTAGGTTTGCCCCCATGGAAATTGCCATAATAATGCAAAGTGCAGGGTCGATGGCACTGTCTCATCGAATTTTCCCTTTGAGCTGTGGATGCTGGGAGGGGAGGTAGGTATAAGCAATGGCTGGATAATAGTAACATAAAATCTGTGAGTGACCCAGCCTCCCCCCCCATCCCCGGCCCAGTGGCCCAAGGCTAAGTCACAGGTGGCTGTGCAGAGAGTGGAGTGGCCATTCTGATTGTTCTGGTCACAGTCCCTGCTTTCCACATGGCCTTCCGTGTTAACTGGTGTCTGTTGCTGAGGTGTCTTGATTGATTTGGGGTGTGTCTGCCTCCTGGTGATGGGAGGGGCTGGCTAGCACAGTCTGACCTACTCATTAATTTTAATCCTGGTTGGGGATGTGTGTGTTATAAGCACTGAGTTCAGTTACAAAGTGTCTGGGCAGGCTATTTTAAGAAAAGTTTAACTTTTATACTAAAACCTAAAACCATTCTGTCTTCCTGGCTCTGTTTATGTCTACGTGAGGTGGTCTCTGTCCTCCTGACTGTGCAAGGCTTGCTCTTGCTCTGAGCATTGGCTCTGAGCCCTGGTGGTGCTGGTGCGGTCGGGCAGTTTGTTCCCGCCTGAGATGCACAGCCTGGCACCTTCCAGCCACTGCTTTCATTTCTATTTTGTTTTATTATCTTTTCCTCTAGTTCTGTTTAGTGGTGGAATGGTAACCAGTTCAAACTTTTAACTGCATTGGAATCTGGCCTATGACCTGTTATCCTCCAGTAGTTGGTTTGTTGGTGTTTTCTGTTTTGAGACAGAGTCTCATACAGTCTAGGCTGGCCTTGAACTCCCTAAGAATCCAAGGGTGAATCCAGAGCTTTGCATGCTGGGATGCACTCTGCCAGCCGGGCTCCATCCCCTGTCCCCCAGTTGGTTTTAAAGCCAGGAAACTAACAGTTCCTTGGATGGGACACTTACAGGTCCAATAGCAGCTTGATCTGTCAATTGTAAAATTTCTCCTGAGAAATTTGTCACCAAGCATTGACGTGTAACCTTAGCTTTTGCTTTTTCTTTAATTAAAAGTGGTTCCCTCTTTGTTTAGTTATTTAAGCAAGGACTTCAGTGTTTAGTACTGCAGAGGGGCTTCCTCTCTTGCTCGCCCACAAATAAGGAGCGTGCATTTGAACATGAAATTAATTGTGTGTGTGTGTGTGTGGTTTAGAAACCCACCTTGACGTTAACCACCGGTGCTTACCAGCCCCAAGCATGTGCCAGATCAAGCCGCACAGTTGTGGAAGATGCAGAGGAAGTAGGATGGGGTGACTTGTATTAAAAGGTGGATGGAGGGCATGTAAGGGAGCTTCACCAAGGAGAAAGGAGGGATGGAGGCAGAGGCTGTCTGTCCCTCAGCAGCCCACCCACACTGAGAGCTGGATTTCTGCCTCTCCTTAGATTAGCATTTTGAAGCTTCAGAGAAAGGAGAGAGAGGATGCTTGTTAAGACTCTGCCCATCCCAGAGCAGAGCTTTTAAATTGCCCGCGGTGATCCCACTTGGAGTCCGGTCGCTGAATGGGGGAGGGTCATGAAACTTTGGCTACTGTGAAAGGAGCCACTGAGAGTTAATTACAAGCCAGTTATTAGTTACAGCATTAGTCTGGCAGCTGTAGTCCCTTGTTTCAGGCAGCTTCACTCTGGTCTGGCCAGGCTTGACAGCCAGCGCCTACTCCATTGCTACAGCCCCTTCTATTCATAGGTATTGATTACTTATTATTTTTGTCCCCTTTTCCTTGGCCCAGTTCTCCACCTTTTCCTGTTGCTCCGTGGACCTGTCCCCTGACTTGTACCCGTCATTCACTGCTTTTGCACCTGCCACACCTACTCTGATTATCATCCTTCTTACCTCTCAATTTTTCCCCACCCGAGGGAGTCTTTGCTTCTCTCTGTCCCCAACCTGGTGTTAATGAGCGTCCGTTCATTCTAATTGCTAGCCTAGATAGGACTAGTTCTCCATCCCACCCTTCCCCCACACAGAACTAAGCGTAGTTCCTACGACTGCAGACTTAACCACTAGCCAACTGCACAGCCCATGCCTCTTCTAGCTGCTTCCTGACAAGGCTTCAGGTAAGAGTGAAGGCATATTAAATTACAAAGCAGATTTATGATGGCGCGGGGAAGACTTAACCTTTGATGAATAAATATTGCCTTGGCCCAATTTAGAGCTTGACAAATGCTGATTTACAGCTTAAATATAAGGGTTATTTTATGACGGAGTGGCAGGGGTGGTGGGCTGGGATCGAAAGCGATGTCGGTGGCACCCTTGAGTAATAAGCCATTAAAATGTTGCCTCAGGCAGTGCTGCAGGGGGCTTCCTTGGGTGACTGCTCTGGGTTCTTGCCACTCACTCCTGAGAAGTTTCGTGGTCCAGGCCATTTGTGATGCACAGTCCTGGCTGACAGTGCTTTGAGGCATGATTAAGAGCCCGGGTATCCCTAAGTCCCTGGCAGTTGATTCTGAGGAACACCTTCTAAGGAGTTCTGCCTGCCCGTCCTCGTAGCTCCAGGGTGATGGTGGCTGGCCATCTCCTCGAGGATCTGCACGCTTTCAGGATGCCGTGAAACTAGGGTTGAGGATGAATGCCTTTAAAACACTGTTGAAGAAGTCCCTCGTGCTTCGGATGTGGCAAGTACTTCGTACTTCTGAATGAAAACTAGAAAAGAAAGAAAAAAGAAAAAAAAAGGGACATTAGGGTTTGGGGAGATATCTCAGTTGGTAAAAGGACCCGTTTGCTCCCCCAAATCCATAAAAAAGCAGGGGTGGGTAGGATACACTTGCAATCCCCGTGTTCCGGAGGCGGAGTCGGGAGGAGACCTGAGGCTCACTGGCTGGCTAGCCCAGCCCTCTTGGCAAGCTCTAGGCCAGTGAGAGAGACTCTAAAACACACAAGAACAAAACAAAATGCTGAGTGGACCCTGAATGCACACACCTGTGTGTACACGTACCAACCTAGACACACAAAAAGCCGTTTGAACTCTGACAGGCGTGGATACTCACGGGAATGAGGGGTGTAATGGCTGGTGGTGGCAGCCCAAGACTGGAGACAGCCTTTAGCCTTTTTTTCTTAGCTTGCTGGTTATTGACTCATTGTTGGTGGCATAAAGTGTGCTCGTATCTAAAGTGGGGTAAATAATTCCCGCTACCCAGCCCTTCTTTCCAGAAGCAACCACTCACTACCGTGAACCTTTCTGTGTGTCTCTGGAATGGTAACCTATGGGTGTATGGATACGTGGGATGGCACCCGGCTGGTGTCATCCTGTGTCTCACTCATCTTACTCTATAGCGTGCACTGAAGATCACTCCCTCTGGTTGAAAGAGTGCCCTGTTCCTCTTCATAGCTGTGCAGCCTCCCCTCTTGTAGAATAAGAACGGTAGATTGAAGCAGTCTCTCCAGTGATGAGCACCGCTTGTCTCCTGCCTTCCGTCCTCAGTAAGCCTCGGCTTGTGCGCGCGCGCCGTTTCGCAGATGTGGGGCTGTTTCTGCAGGATAAGTTCTAGATGTGAAATCGCTGGCAGACACATCCATCCACCTTTGTGATGCTGGCAGACTTGGGGAGAACCTTTCAAGAAGCCCCCAGCAGCAAGCTCCATCCGTGAACGAGGCAGCCTCGCCCTGCTGGATGAGCCCAGGTGCCTGTTCCTTCTCGTTTGCATTTCTTTTACCCGGGAGGTGGGACATCTTCTCACAAGGTCAGGGTCCATTTGTGTTGCCTTGTCTCGCCATTCGGACTCTACAAATTCTTCTACTACCGGGCTGTGGGTCTTTCGAAGGCTTTGAGATTCTGTATCTCTGACCATTTTCTGCGTCTGGCACAATCTATCCTAAAGCACGCTTCACTCTGAGAAATGCTCTGGAATGTATATGGGCCCCACCATGCTGGCAATGAAATGCTCTGCTTTCTGGGTGTGGCCACTGCTGCCTCAGAGAAAACCCGAGTCCTGGGACATTCTAGTTCTCATTTGGGCCTGGAAGCCCTTGTCTGGGCAGCCCAGTGCCTGTAAGTGCACTGAGCATGAGCAGATGGGCAGGTCAGAGTGTGGGCAGCCGTGAGACTGGGAAAGTCCGTGGGGAGGAGAGAGGGAGGGGCTGCTGGGCCCCAGGCACCCAGCCTTTAGGTAGTTGCACAGGCTGAAGAGTGGCAGCTACACACCGAGCTTTCAGAATCAGTCAGGAAAAATTAGACCCAGGTTTTGCTATTGTCTTGTTTTGTTTTATTTTTCAAGACAGGGTTTCTCTGTGCAGCAGTCCTGGAACTCACTCTGTAGACCATCTCTGGTCACAGAGATCCGCCTGCCTCTGCCTCCATATTGCTGGGTTAAAGGCGTGCGCCACAGCCACCCGGATAGATGCACATATTTTTAAACCATACGTCAGTCACTACTCCCAACATGTCTCCTCAGATGTCTAAACTTTAAGCGGTGGTTCTCAACTGGGAGTCCGTTTGAGTCTTCCCAAGGGGCATTTGGTGTTGTCAAGCAGCCCCTTGGCTGTCACCTCTTGGGGAGGGGGGAAGGAAATGCTGCGGGCATGGAATGGATGGAGGCTGGGTTCGAGGTGAGGCCGAAGTACCAGTGCCCATCCCCAGGATGCCCTGAGCTCTGTAAGCATCCAGTCCATGGAGCATCGCCGCCTTGTGTCTTCAGACACTGGGGACACTCATCCTCTAGTGTCCACTGCAGGTGTCACTGCAGTGTTTGTCACCTCATGAGGTGCGGAGGGAGAAGCTGTGGGAGTGTAGGAAGCCAGCTCGTTGTTTAAGGAGTGATCTGCGCTCTGTGTCCTCGCTTTGTGGACGGCGAGGACACCCTGTCAGTGGCTCCTTGCCCTTCACGGTCCTCTCTCTTTTTCAGTTTTGGTTTTGGTTTCTAATCTTTGGTCAGAGTTTTAGTAAGAGGGTCGGCCTTCCACTAAGGCCATTCCACACCCGGGAGGGTAGCTTTGTAAGAAATTATTTCTTTTTACTGAATGCCTTGGGTATTTTGCCTTCATGTACGTAGGCCTGATGCTGGATGACGGTGTCGGATACCCTGGAAGTGCAGTTATAGAAAACTGTGAACTTC
This sequence comes from Phodopus roborovskii, assembly GCF_943737965.1. Classification (NCBI taxonomy): domain Eukaryota; kingdom Metazoa; phylum Chordata; class Mammalia; order Rodentia; family Cricetidae; genus Phodopus; species Phodopus roborovskii. Next base: position 1,922,768 of record NW_026126588.1, on the reverse strand, counting down.
CATGAGGGTGCTGGAGTCAAACCTGCTCTTTTTCTACAAGAACAGCCAATGCCCCTGACCACGTAGCCATCGCCTCCATCCACAGGTGGCATTTTCAGTGGGCCTGGGCTGCTGGTCCCTGTTTCTCCCGAGTCCCCAGGTGCTGAGGCAGGGTCACTTCCCACATTCAACCTGGGCTGTTCATAGGAAGCAGCAGAAACCTCCCAGGCGGCCCCCAACACCAGCTGGCTGAAATGGTCACCGGGCCCTGTGTGGGCTGGAGAGAGGCTTTGCTCTCTGGTCTGAAGGGGAGTGGCTGCTATCGTTGAGGGGCAGTCAAGTGTGTGGGAAGTCCTGGGAACATTGTCAGAGGCGGTGATATCAGACACCGGAAGTCCTGCCTTTATGCCCCTCTTCAGTTCTGTGGAGAAAGCTGGGTTCCAGAGGGGCTGCTTGCTCGGACGCCCCTCTCTGTGTCTGGGGTGAGCTTTGTAGCCCATCTGAGGCACCAGGTGTGTGCTGAGCCAGCTTCAAGCCCTAGTCCCCTCCTCTCTACACCTACCCTCACCTCACAAGCAGCCCCGTGCCCTCAGGTGAGCCCTCTCCTCAGTATAGAAGTCATCAATGTGTTGGTGCCTGGGCCTGTAAGGCCCAGTGTGGTCAGACCTGAGCAGCGGTTCCCTGCTCTTGGCCCTTTGTTGCATCCCGGCTCTCTTCAGCCCCTGACCCAGCGAGGACTACTTATAAAATGATGGCAGCCTTTGGGCCGGCCCTATAAACAGTCTCTCTGAAGATGCTAGGCGAAGCTGGCTTGCGACTCTCTTCATTCAGCATAAAGAGGCAGAGTTTTCATGGCTGGTTCAGTGGCTAGGGATGGCAGGACCTTGTGCCTGGGTGGGAGGTTCTGCCTAGGCTGAGGGGAGTGGGGGAGAGTACACCCATCTTCAGGGTGTGTCTAGGCCAGAGGAACCACAGTTTGTCTAAGGATGCTCCCCATCTGAGTGGTAGACTCAGTTCTCCTGCGAGAGGCCCGATCTGACGGCAAATGCCTAGGAGGTGACACCTGATGCTTCCATAAGCTGATGGGTGAACAGGCCACATTAACAGGGCCTCCCAGGCTGACTGGGGGTGAGCAAAAAACCTCTTCCTGCAACTGGATGGAGGAGCGTTGAGCTTACTTCCTCCCAATGCCAGTGAGCGTAAGTGACACAAGACAGGGCCCTCAAAGAAGCGGATGGAATGGAGCAATCCTTAAAGCCATGAAATGCCAGGCACGGCGGTGCAAGCTTTTAATCCCACCACTTGGGAAGCAGAAGCAGGCAGATCTCTGTGAGTTCAAGGCCAGCCTGGCCTACCTAGTGAGTGCCAGGACAGCCAGGGCTACCGAGTGAGACCTTGTCTTGACAGAAGAGAAAAAAGCAGCCATTGAGGGAGGCAGAGGAGCTAGGGGAAAGCTGTGGACTCAGTCGATGCAGGCTGCACGCCATCCTGGTACACGTGTGCAATTTGTGCTATCTTTAGTGGTAGGCCGTCATAATCGTTAAACACGCACACACATACACACACACAATTTAAACATTGCTTGGTTTGTGTGTGTGTGTGTGTGTGTGTGTGTGTGTGTGTGTGTGTGTGTGTGTAGCCATGTACATGCCATGACGCATGTGTGGCGATGAGAGGACAGCTTCTGGGAATCAGTTCTCAAAGTCAGACCATCAGCCATGGCAACAAGCTGGCCATCTTGCCAGCCCCACCCTTCCTCACCTTTAGAGCATGAAACTGATGGATGCAGCTGGGTCCTTGGCAGGACTTCTCACCCTAGAGGCCTGTGGGAAGATAGTTTGGAGTTGGGTTAGCCCTGGGGAACTGTCAGGGGCTTCGTAAACGTGGCTGTTGTACCCTTGCCTTTTCCTGTATCAAAGGACGAGGTTTCAGTGCCTGTGAGGCTATCATTGCCGATGTCAGACCGTATGAATCTAGTAGAAAGGGACCTTAGACAGCCAGCTTGATGTTCCCATTTCACAGAGGCGATCTGGGGCGGGGTGGGGTGGGGCGGGGCCAGAAGGGAAGGGTTTTTCTCAGTATTGCTGTGAGACTGTGCTGGGCTTAGGAGCCTGGCTCCTGAACCTGGTTCCCCTTCCTGCCCAGCACAGGCTGCCTGTTGATGACAGTGGCCCGGGAAGTCACTTGATTAGCTACGCTAGAGCAGAGCAGTTACTCCTTTCTGCATGCTCCATGCTTGGAACAAAGGCCAAACACTCACTGTAGCTTCCGGACCCAACCCCCTACTCATCTCCTTTCTGCATCCATAACTAGCCATGTCCCTCACTCAGACCACTGGGTTCCTGGTTAGTCTTCACTTTCCTGATCCAGGGCCCTTGCACCTACTACTCTTTTTGTCTAGAAACTGTCTCGCTATCCTGCAGGACTAAGTGTCTTCTTCTGGACCATTCTCTGCTCATTTTACCCCGTGTTCTCGTCTCCAGAGTGTTTACCACCATGTGACACACTGTATATTTATTTATCCAGTGTACTTCCTCCCTTTAAATTAGAAACACCAAACCGTGTTCATTGCTGCTCCAAAGAAAAAAAGAGAAAGGGAGAGAGGAAGAGAGAGGGAAGGAGAGGAGACCTGGGAGGTGGGGGGGGGGGGGGAAGAAGGGATCAGAAAACAACACATTGAGCTGCCAGGAGCCTGGCTTGTGTGGAGGAGGTGGTGGGGGGGGGGGACACAGCTCAGCTAGCAGAGTACTTTCCCACAACGCTCTCAAGCCCTGGGTTTGATCCCCAGTACCACATGAGCCGGGTAGGGTGGCTCACAGTCTGTAATCTCCCAGTTCTCACTCTGTCTGTCAGGTGTGGGTAGAGACGGTTCGGCCTGTAAGAGCACTGGCTGCTCTTCCAGAGGACCTGGCTTTGAATCCTAGCACCCACATGCTGGATTACAACTGTCTATGTGTCTGAACCCTCTTCTTGTCTCCTAGGGCACACACATAAATGTACATCAAATAAATAAATCTTAAAGAGAGGGGGGAAGGAAGGGAGGTAGGGAGGAAGGAAGGAAGCAAGCAAGCAAGCACAGGCAATGTTTGCAAATGCCAAGGCCTTACAAAGGTCTACAACTTGACCTTTCTTTGGTTTGCCCCACCGTGCCGAATGGTGGGCCAGAGAGTAAATCTGCTGAGGCCCAGCTGTGTGTCCTGCCTCATTGATTTAAAATCCGCCCATGTAACGAGAGTTCTTTTTCTGGAAGACAATGAGAGGACCAGAAGACCTGATCAAGGATGCAGGGAAAACCGGAATGCCTCTGTGTGTGGTAGGGCTAGCAAAGATCTGAATTTTGTTTGTTTTCGCGAAATGGAGAGGTCAGGAGGGGAAGCTGAACGTTTCTGGGTTCTGATCCTGCCCCCTCTTTGTTGGCCTTGACCAGTTACTTCCCTGTTACAGCCTCAGCTTCCTCATTTATGAAGTGAGAATTGGATCAGGCCAAGTTGTGGGGTGGGGGGTTGACAAGGTTCCTTGGAAGCCGTATTGATAGTTTAGGAGGACCTTCCCCAAAAGGACAAGAACCAACCTTATGGTATCCAAGGTGCTTTCTGGTCCTGACCTTCATGGAGAAGGTGGCCTTTGGAAACATGGCTCTCTTACATGGTGGATCAGGGTTTGGGTGAGACAAGAGGGTCCTTGATGGACTGGAGATAAAGGTGACAGTTTGGTCAGATGGTAAAGGTTAACCAAAATTCTCAGTGTAGGTCTCTCTCTCTCTCTTGCTCTCACTCTCTAAACAGTTTTAAGATCAAGAGTTTCCATTTGATCCTGATCCCCTCCTCTGCCCTCCAAGCCCTCAGCTATTCACTCCAAGTCTCAGCTTGTCTGCCTGTTTCAGGGAAGCATCATCGCCAACTCTTCAACCCTTGGGGTGGGGGATGCCATCTAGGTCAGCTTGGGTTTGGTTCTGAACATTCCTGTAGTACTGGTGCCCCCCCCCTGCACTTATGTGTGCCCATCCACATCCAAACCCCTGGGCTGGTCCAGTGAGGGGTGGCCACACTCCCTCCAGCTTTGGGACACTCCTCCCTTTGCACACCCTGGCCTCTTGTTCAGAATCTGCTTCCTCGCAGTTTGTGGGGCCCAATGCACATGCAAATGTGGGGCCCTGTTTTTAAAAACAAGAAGCCTGGCTTTGAAGACAGTGACAGGATTAAATCAAGCCCCATGAGACCACACAGGTACATGCTGTGGCTTACTGTTTCTTGTAGGACACTGGAGACATCAGACATGCATTTTCAGTCATTACATGCCCCCTCAGAGGGACTTTGAACTGCATCTCTCAAAGCCTGTTTGACTCAGGGTTGCCATCCTGAGCCATTGTGTTTGGAAATGTGGGATAGTGTAGGAAGGGCATGGACCATGTCCGTGGCTTCTGGTGGGAAGATGGTGGTGGGAAGGGTATGGATCATGCCTGTAGCTTCTGGTGGAGGGATGGTGGTACTGTCTCAGCTGCCCTAAAGACACTGAAGGAACTTCTTTTTGGAACATACTTTGATTTGCCCTTTTAGAAAGTTTGCTGGGAGCTAGCATCTATCTAGATGGCTCGTTGGTTAAGAGCACTGGCTGCTCCTAACACCCACATGGTGGCCCACAGCCACCCTCCAGTTTCCAGCGGTCAGACTTTCTCATCTGGCCCCTTAGGCTTCTGTACATGTGCAATGCACACATGCTCTGAAAGGTTCACACACACATATACATACCGAATAAAGGGGCTGGACAGTGGTGGCGCACACCTTTAATCCCAGCAATTGGGAGGCAGAGGCAGGCGGATGTCTGTGAGGTCAGCCCCCAGTCTACAGAGCCAGTTCCAGGACATCCAGGGCTACACAGGGAAACCTGGTCTCAAAAAAGCAATAAGTAAATAAATGAAAAAGGAATAAAAAGTAAAAATAAGTATCACAAAGGTTCACACACATATCCATACTAAATAAATGATGGAAGAGGGGGTCTTTTTGGGGACCTTTTGATGAGTAGAGCAGCTGTCCCACCCTTCCAGAGCCCGCTTAGTATACACCGGCCTCTGAGGGAACATGTACACATAGAAGTTCTTTATTTTATTTTAATTTATTTTTGTTCTTTAGAGTCAAGGTTTCTCTGTGTAGTCCCAGCTGTCCTAGAACTCACTTTGTAGACCAGGTTAGCCTTGAACTCCCAGAGATCTCCCTCCCTCTGCCCTCTGAGTGCTGGGATTAGAGGTGTGCACCACCAATACCTGGCACTTTTATTTTTTAAAGACTTGTTTACTTTGTTTTATGTGTATGCATGTTTTGCCTGCATGTTTGCATGTCTCACTTGTGTGCCTAGGGCCCTTGAAGGCCAGAAGTGGGTTTGGTCCCCCAGCACCCGGGAGGTGGAAGCAGGATCAGCAATTCAGGGGCATCCTTGGCTATGCAGCAAGCTCAAGGTCAGCATGAGACACACAACTCTTAAAAAAAAAAAAACAAGGCAGCCACCACCATCACCAACACCAGTAACAGATCTAATTTAGTTCAAGCATCACTCTTCTCTGAGAGTTCTTGGGTCATATTTAGACTTCCTCCTTCGTGTTCTCTGTGGTCCTTAGTCCTTCATTCTTGATTGGCATTTCTAGTCCTGCCAGGGTTCTTGTACACAGTAAAGACTGAATAGTTTGTTTGCGGTGCCTGGGCACGAACCCAGGACCTCTTGATTGCTAGTCCCAATAATTGCTTTTGCATTGCATCAAACCAAAACTGGTCCTGTGAGGGCCAGGCAGGCTCAGGGAGAGGGGAATGAATGGACTTCCAGCCTGAGGCTTGACTGGTTAAGAGAAGGGGACGGAGCTGCTGTGATGCATGGGGGCCTGAAATCAGTCTGCTACAGAGGAGGGCATCTCCCCGTCAGTCAGGGAGGATGGAAGGTGTCTCAGCAGCTACTGCTGTCCGGGTCCTTTTCTGGAAGAGCTCTGGGATTTCAGGCGGAGGTCCTCAGAGAGAAGGACCTCCAACAGGAAGTGTTTAGTGAATCCCTAGCAGGTGCCCGGCGCTGGGCTGGAGTCTGGTCTGCTGGGTCCAAAGAGGAGGCTTACTGGGATGGAAGGAAAGCTTAGATGTTCCAACTGGGGCAGGGAGCACTGGGAGGGGGCAGGGCAGGGCAGGCGCCTTTTCATTCGTGTGTAAGCAGGTGTGTGGAGGACAGAGGACAGCTTTATGTTTGGCTCCTCAGTGCCCATCTACTTATATTTACTTTTATTTAAGACAAAGTCTCTCCGGCTTGGAGGTTGCAAGGAGGCTGGGCTAGCTGGCCGGGGAGCCTGTCTCCATCTTACCAACACTGATAAAAGCACGCACCACTGATGGGGACAGATGCAGAAACCCTGAGAAAGGAAGGATTGGAGTAGTCAGGGGCCACCGGGAGAATACAGCCCACAGAGCCAACTAACCTGGGCCCACAGGGGCCCACAGAGACGGAAGGGACAATCAGGGAGCCTGTGTGGGTCTGCCTAGGCCCTCTGCATATATGCTGTGGCTGTGTAGCTTGGTGTCCTTGTGGGACTCCTAACGGTGGGAGTGGGGACTGTCTTTGAGTCTTTTACCCCCGTTGGGATCCTTTTCCTCATACTAGGTTTCCTCATCCAGCCTTAATATGAGGGGATGTGCCTGTTTTTATTGTAGCTTGTTCTATTGTAACCATGTTCTCTTGATTTCCCGTTTCTGAAGGGAAATGGAGGAGGGGTGGATCTGGGGAAGAGGGGAGGTTGGGGGTGTGATGGGAGATATCCTTCTGTATATTGGTTGATGAATAAAACACTGGCTAATAGGCAGGCAGGAAGGAAGGCTAGGCAGGGCTATGAACGGAAGGGGCGAGGAGAGAGAGGGAGGCTGCGAAGACGTACATATAGCCGCCAAAGGAGTAACAGGTTACCCCAGCCAAGACCATGCGAAAATAGACCGACTAATAGTGATGGGTTAATAATTAAGAGGGAAGTAGCCATTAAGACGCTTAGCCTTCAGCCAGCAGTTTATAAATTAATTTATGTCTCTGTGTGCTTATTTGGGGCTGAAGGGCGGGCAGGACCTGGCGGAACATAAACCTACATCATCAGGGGTGACCGGGAGGGGAGGAGAGAGGGGAAACTTCAGTCAGCGTGTAATGTATGAGAGAAGCGTAAATAATAATAACAGTATGTAAAAGCATGTGCCATCCACACCCGGCTAAGGGACTGCACTCTGGCTCTGAGAGTCACTGGCGCCTGTCTCCCCATGCCCATCTCTGTTAGCCCAGGCTGGCCTCCGTGGTTTGGTCCCTCCTGCCTCTTCCTCTACACTGTTGGGATTGTAGATGTATACCACGATGCCCAGCTGCAAGCTTGAGTGAGTGTCTTCGTGGCATTTATTAGCATGGTTGCTGTTTTGCCGCTGAAGGTAACCGAGGGTGAACAGGGTTCTGTCTGGTAGTCAGGAAGTGTTGGGTGCGTACAGTGTGCCTAGCTCCAGAGATTTCAGGGAAGGATCTTGATTACAGAAATTCAGGAGAAGCCATCACAGGATGGTGGGTACCCCACGATGTCAGCAGGGGGAAGCTGTCCACTCTTCTAGGTTAGACTTTGGGGATAAGAGCCCAGACAACAGCTGTTACAGTGGAGGGGTCCATTCGCCATCAAACCATGGTGGGTAAGGAGGAGAGAAAACAAAGGTTTTCCCTTTGGCTCAGTTTAGCTGGAAGCCCAGGGATATAGTAAGTAGTTGCATAATGTTCTAGAACACAGTATGTGGGCAGCAAGTTAAGGTTCTGCACCCCTGGCTGTGTGAATATTCTACCACATGGCTGGCTCTCCCTCTTCGACTACTCAGGATGTGTGACGGAACAGCCCATACTCACTTCTTAGAAGCTGTGTGCTGGGCATTGTGGTACATGCCTATAATTCCAGCACTAGTTGGAGGCAGGAGAATGGTGAGTTTGGGGCCAGTATGGACTACCAAGCAAGCTTGAAGCCACCCTGGGCGATACAGAAAGCCCTTGACAGAAGATGAAATAGTCGGACGTGGGAGAAGAAGGAGGAGGGTGTGGCCCGGGTGAGGGGTGCTTGCCTAGCATGTGAGAAGCCCTGGGCTTGATTCCGAGCGGCACATAAGCCAGGCATGGCACATACACTTAGAATCCCAGCACTTGGGCGCAGAGATGAGAAGTACGAGGTCATCCTCAGCCACACTGAGACCCTGCCTCAAAATTAAAGTAAAAGGGTCTGTCCACACAGGTCTGAGGACCTGAGACCACATGCCCAGCACCCCTATAAAAAGCCAAACAGGGGGAGAGACAGGAGGACTTCTGAAGCTCACGGGTCAGCTTTAGACTCAGTGAGATGCCGCCTCAAATAAACAAACAAACAATCAAACAAACAAATAAAGTTGAGGGAGACGCCTGATGATGACCTCCATACCTCACACCCAAACGTATGCTAATAAGGCATTAAAACCAGCAAATCCAGCAGAGCGAAGAGACAATTGAACAAACAAAGGAAAAAAATAAAGGAAGGAAGCTGCATCGTCAGGGCGGGCAGTGGGTAGTGTGTGTGGTAACAAATACCACGAGCATCTCAGGAGTGTCTTCTCTACATCCCCAGAGGATGGGTACCACATTCTTGTCTTCATCATGTCTTGTACTGATGGAGGATGTGGGCTTAGACCAACCACGTGACTCCTGCACATCTGCCTCACCACCTTCAGGGCTCACTCCTCCTTCATGGTCCCTGCCCGTCCTGTGGCCATGGCTCGTAGATGCCCGCCCACTGCTTGGGGTAGTCTTCCCACTTCCTTTCCATTTGACCTAGTTGAACCTGGTTTTCTGAGATCCTAGTCAGATCTCACTTCCTCCATGAGACCTTCTCCAACCACTCCCAGCTCCCACATCTCTTCCTGGGCAGTCAGTGGCAGGTGAAACTTCAGCGTGTCCCAGGATGTCGCGCGACTGCTCTGAGCACAGGCATCCCCGAATACCGAGTGAGCGAGACTCCTGTGTGCTTAAAGTGTAGGTCTTAAGTGTTCTTTGAACTCACTGTTCACTCCAAGGCTCCGCTGAAGTGACCCAAAGGAAGCGATTGTTTGTGGGGCTAGAGGCGGCTAAGGAATGTCTCCAGGGTGGTACGGAGACCGGTGGGGAAAATCATTACCACACAAGGCCTGAGGGGGGTGGTGTCCCTGGAGCCTCAGAAGGGCCAAAGCTGTGAGAAAGGGACCCACCATGGTAGCTGATGTATTTGAAAACTTTAAAAGAAAAGTATGTGTAGTGTGTGTGTATGTGTGTGTGTGTGTGTGTGAGAGAGAGAGAGAGAGAGAGAGAGAGGGAGAGAGAGAGAGAGAGAGAGAGAGAGAGAGGAGAGAGAGGAGAGACCGCCCAGGCTTGTGTGTGTGTGGGTCCATTCACATGTGTGGACGTCAGAGGACAGTTTGTGGAGTTGCTCTCTCCTTCTACCATTGAGTCCTGGGGCTCACACTTAGATGCTCACAGGACCATTTCTCACTGAGCCACTTAGCCAGCCCGAGAACTGTATCAAAGAGTCAGTCAGCAGTGGTGATTTCCAGAAGAAAGCTTTAAGGTGCTGCATGCGTGGCGAGAGGCCCTCACGAGGACGGGCTTCCCAAAAAGTCTAGCTCCATGATAGAGCACTTATCTAGCAGGCCTGGGACCCAGGGTCCTGTCCACAGCACCACAGAAACAAGTGAGCAAAGCCTGTGCCGGCTCTTTTGGGGGTTCAAAGTTCAGCGTCCTAGCAGTTTGGATAATTGGCAGATGTCTGTTTTGGGAGCTCACGTGTCCCAGAGTCACTACAGTGACTACGTGTTATGCGGGGGGACTTGGCCCATCTCTGTGTGATGTTGCTCAATTTCATTTCTTTTTCTCTATTCCTATTTTTCCAGCCACCCCATTGGCTTAGATCCTCTTTAGACGCGGGAAGAGCTGATGGTGTTGCAGGAAAGTGGGTCCCTGCCACCCAGACGCTGCTTCCTCACTGGATCCCTGCTGGCGTGCCCAGGTGGATTTGCCCCCTTCCTAAGTCCTAAGTGTCTCAGGGCTGCTTCTCCCTGGCATGCCGGGAAGCGGTTCTCCTCGTGAGAGGTGTGGCCCGGTGCCCTGCACCTCCCTGGCAGTGCACCCGACTCTGTGATTTCCCAAGCCTTGGGCTCTCAGCTCTCTTCCTGCCTCCTGGAACATTCTCCTCTCTTCTCAGCCTTAAGAGAGTGAAGGGGAGGGGGGAGAGGTCGGGGAATCCCGGCATCTGCCCCTTATGATCCACGAGTTTCTAGACGCCTGGTGTCTAAGACGTCTGTTAGTTGGAGTGTGTGTGGCTGTTGGTTAGAGGTGACCCAGCAGTGTAAGATTCTCCCTGAGGTACACAGAGATGGGGGTCTGGGGAGACACACTGGAGAGGGCTTGTGTGGCTGTAGAGGGCCAGAAGAGCCCTGTGCACTTACACGAAGACACCTCTTCCACATCTGTTCTTGGGAACCCACCATGGCGCAGGGATCCTTGGGATCCAAGGCCCAGGCAGGACACAGAAGCCCCGAGGGCCCAATGAAGAAGTTGTCCATTTGTCACGGAGGGTGTGGTTCCCCAGTGCATGCTGGGACCTGGCCTGGAGTTCCCTGCTCGTTGTGCTTGTGTTCTGGGTGTGCTCCGAGGCTTGGCCTTGGGTCTGAACTGTCATGATTCCTTCACTTGAGAAGTCAGAAGTAATAAAGGTCACACAGAGAAAGAGGGAGGACAAGTCATGTCACCTGTAACCCTCTCCCGCATTATTTACGGTTTGAGCTTGGGCATGTGAGCTTCCTGGACAAACTTTCTGCACTTAGACGGCTGAGCGTTTATCTTTGAACTTGTGCCTCCATGCCTGTGGTCTTTAAGTTTTACTTGTTTGTTGTGTGTGTGTGTACACGCACACACACACCGCGGTCCATGTGTGGGGACTTGACAACTCGCAGGAGTAGGCTGTCCCCGAGTCGTCTGGCTTCGCAGCTCTACCGGCTGAGTCCCTGCTTTTTAATTCATTAAAAAAAGACTTGCTTGCTCCAAATTCAAACAGAAAGGTAAAAAGACACACCTCCTCGTGCCTGCCTCTGTCCCCTACCCCATAATACTCAGAGCTGGTTCCCTATTTGCACTTAGCAAGATTGCCTTGATTAGGGAGACAGAAAGGCCAACTAAGACACTTGGGAGGAGGAGCAAGAGCAGGGCCTGGCTGTTGTGACTTCTCAGATGTCAGTGCAGGCCTGAGGAGGGGTGGGAGGACGGGGAAGCAGTTTGTGGCTGAGAAGGAACTCGAGAAAAGGTGTGTGGAGTTAGGGAAAGGGAGGCACAGGACTTTCTGAGGCCTGGGTTTGGATTGGCGTTGATGAGGCTCAGGGAGGGTGAAGGTGAGCAAGATGGCGGTCACAAGTGGTTGTGGTCATACTTTCCCCTTGGGTAGGGGTTGGGGGTGGGTGGCGTAAGTGGAAGTGTCAGGGAGTGGTCATGGTAATTGGTAGATGCCTGGAAAATGCTCCACAAATAAAGACCAGCATCTCTGTTCATCTCTGCTAACCTCACACGCTGTTATTATTACCAAGTCAAGTCTGTGAATGCAGAACTCTGGGCTGAGCTGGCCTGGGAGCCGTTGATATCAAATTTGGTTTTGATTTTGCTTCTGGTATCACTTTGGACCGTTCCATAGTTTTTTTTTTAAGTTTTGTGCCTTTTGTTTTAAGTCCATATGCATGTATGTGTGTAAGTATTTCCCTGGTTCTGGGGGTGGTACTAGGGCCTCGTGCATGCTAGGCAGGTGCGCCACACCTGGGCCATAGCCCTAGCTTTCCTTAATTTCTTAGATCTGTTTTATCTATTTAGTTTGGAAGGTCTGTTTATTTTATTTTATGTGTGCCAGTGTTTTACCTGAGAGTGTGTCTGTGCACCGCGTGCATGTCTGCTGCCCTCCGAAGCCGAAGAGGGGATCAGATTCCCTGCAACTGGAGTTAAGGATGGTTTTGAGCTGTAGTTGTGCCATGTAGATGCTGGGAGCCAACCCTCAAAACTCCGTAAGAGTAGCAAGCGCTGCACCTCCCTCCAGCCCTTAGGTCCCTGCCTTTTAAAATTTATTTTTAATTTTTTATGTGTGTGCATGTATGTCTGTGTACATTCATGCGTGTGTAACATGCATGTAAAGATGAGAGACAGCTTTGGGATTTGGTCCCCAGCCTCCTCCTATTGTTTTGGAGATGGTATCTCTGATTGGCCTGAAGTTTTAGCACCCAGACCAGACTAGCTGGTCCCGGAGAGTCCAGGGGTCCCGTCTTACCCTCCCATCCACCATTCCTGGGACTGTGGGTACCTGCCACTACACCCAGCTTTCTACCCAGGCTCTGCTAAACTTAGATCTCATGCTTGCAAGACAGAGCTTCAAAAAAGTCCGTACATGAATAATTCTCAATCTTAATCGTGCATCAAAATCACAGAAGAAAAACAAACATCAAAAAACCCCGATGCCAAGTTTTCCATCCCAAACCACGTGTATTATAGGCTCTGGGGTGCAGGAGCCAGGAACTCAGAAAATACAACAACATATAGCCAATGTTGAGGACCCCTGAAATTGGACAGTCTTAATTGTTCATTTTAGCCTAGTTTTATTTAGACTTCTCAGCTCATGTGGTAATCTGAAGAGTTACGTAATTTTGTTCCCTTTGAATACTGTGAACGAATGTAAATCTTAATGCCAAGAGGTCTTCTTTGTTAAAACATTAATGTTAATTTTAATTACCAGTACTGTCCTAGTGTGCAGTGTGTGGGTAGGTATATGCAGGTACCTGCGGAGGCCAGACGAGGGTGTCAGATTTGCCATGGCTGGGGAGTTCTAGGCCACCAGACATGGGTGCTTAGAACTGAATTCTGGTCCTCTTTGAGAGTGGCAGATGCTCTTAACCACCAGGTCATCTCTCCAGTCCGTTGGATCTTCTAAAATGAGAAACCCATTGTTGGTCTCAACAGACTCCTGACCTATTGCCAATGCCTGTGTTAATAACTCAGAGAATCATCTCTGTATCCCATCAGATGTGATTTTGACTCCCAGGAAGCATGGGCTAGAATCTCTTCTTTCTTCCTTTCTCTCTTTCTCTCTTTCTTTCTCTCTTTCCCTCTTCCTTCCTTCCTTCCTTCCTTTTCCCTTAAATGATTTATTTATTTATTTATTTTTATGTGCATTGGTGTTATGTCTGTGTGATGGTTGTAAACCTCCATGTGGGTGCTGGGAATTGAACACTCGTCCCCGGGAGGAGCAGCCAATGCTCTTAACCACTGAACCAACTCTCCTGCCCAGATCTTTAATTTCTTATCATTGTTTTTGCAAAAGCTAATGGGCTGGGAGGGCTGAGGCCGTCTTTATCTGTAATGAAACCCCCGAGACACCGAGAGTGGAGATATTACTGGAAGTGTTTTTTGCTAGAAGAATTGCATATGCCGTCAGTTACAAGCTAGCATGGCCATTGTGGGGCCTGATCGGATGTCAGGTCTGCAGGGGTGGGAGGTGTTTAAAGAGCTTGGTGCTTTTTCATCTTTACCATTGAAGTTGCTGGTTTTTGCCTCTTCCTAAATGAGTCATTATTTTTTTTAAAAAAGGAACCTCTCTTGGGGAGGGAGTAGGAAAACCATTGTAGGAGGTGGAGCTGGCAGTCAGGTGACTGAACTTACAACGGGGCCACCCTGCCGCTGCTTCTGGCTCCGGAGTCCTGGGATTATAGGCATGTGCCACCACACCCGGTTTATTTGGTGCTGGTTACCAGCCCTGGGCTTTGTGGGTCCTAATCCAGCACTCTTCTGACCAGGCCACGCTCCCAGCCTTGCACGCACTCTCTGTTTTTCTCGGAAAGTTCCCGTTGGGGCCCCAGCATTGAGCCTGCACTTCATGGAGGCCTGAATCCGCTCGGGCGGGCGGGCGGGCGGCACCTGTCCCGGGCTGGCCGTTTGTCCCCTCACATGCCGCCTCTGCCATCCTCTGCAAACATCTCTGGTGTGGAAGGAGAGAGGGGAACCACCCGAAGTGGGTCCCTTATGTAATACCCTGCAACACGAAGGATGTATTTATATACTTCTTGTTTTATGTAGGCCTTACGTTAACTCATGCAGAACCAGCGTCAAAGAGGCCAGGCTGGCACCCGAAGGGTGAGCAGCTACTGCTGCCCAGGCTGGCCCTGCTGCGACCCCAGGCTTGACGCCTGAGTTCCGGTCACTTCAGTCAGGAGGAGCATGCCACCCCTTTGCTTTGACATTGGTGTTGCCTTGGCCACCATCATATTCTCTCAGGCTCATGCTCACTGCTGTCCTTCTTTCTGTGGGAGGGGTTGATGATCCCTGGCCGCTCAGCAATGACTGTCCTGTCCAGCAGCTCTATCAGTCAGCTAGCCCGCTCACACAAAGTGCTTCCTTTCCTTTGAGGGCAGCAGAAGGCAGGGCATCGGTGTGTTGTTGAGCACACCTGAATAGGCAGCTAAGGGACTTGAATCTGAGGTGAACAGAATAGACACCCCCCCACCTTCCTCATTGGGATGGCAGCTAGCAAGTGCCAGGCTGCACAGCCTGCTCTGGAAAATAGATGCGCCTATAGAATCTTCTAGAAGGCCAGTGTCCTACCTTTATCCCTCCCAGTTCTGCTTTCTGAAAGTCCTTTAAATTACACCTCACTAGCACCACGGTTGCTCTGGGGAACCATTTCACACTTCAGCAGTGGCAGTGTTGGGTTTTTTTGTTTGTTTGTTTGTTTGGGTTGTGTGTGTGTGTGTGTGTGTGTGTGTGTGTGTGTGTGTGTAGATGTTTTGCCTGCATGTGTGTCTATGCACCACTTGCCCTTGGAGGTCAGAAAAGGGTGTCACATCCCCTGGAGCTGGTGTTGTAGATGGTTGTGCATGTGCTGGGAGCTGAACTCGGCTACTGGAAAAGCCCAGTGCTCTTGGCTGCTGAGCCCTGGCAAGCGTTCTTTAGCAGAGCTGCAATTGCTCTGGTGGCTGCGTGTATGTGTATGATGGAGGCGTGTGTGTGTGTGTGTGTGTGTGTGTGTGTGTGTGTGTGTGTATGGAGCTGGTGTGTGTGAATGGAGACTGTTGTACTCTCTATGGGCAGATAAAACACTTACCCAGAAAAGCTAAATGCAGTTCCCTCAAAGGAGGTGGTGAGCGGGTTGTATGAGCTCCCAGGAGACCAGAGAGGACTCAGCAGGGCTTCAGGGAGAGCAAATTGCTCACTGCTGGGACCTGAAAGAGGCACAGGGGAGGATGACAGGGTGAAGTTAAGGACTCGGGGGACTGGAGGTGCCTCCCAGAAACAAGGTCTAAGAAAGACTTGTGTGCCATTTGCAAAGAAGGGGTGGCTGTGGAGTTTTTAATTTTGCTGTAATGGTGAGCCAACCAAACCACTTGGGTAATAGGATTGGTTGAAATAATGCCCGGTGAACTTTTACCAGGGTGTGTGTATCATAAAACGGCACGCTGGGAGGTGCCCTCAGAGACATGGATCACGTTAGACTATGTTTCCTGTTATCTGTGGCGTGCATGCATGTTAGGACTCATTTACTTAGAGTGGTCAAGGTAATACGCACCTGTACTCCCTGCACTCACGGTGAGATAGGTAAGAGGTAGAGACTGACCCGTCCTCAGACCCCGCCAGCCTGGCTAGCCTGGCGTTCTGACTACACGGTGGAAGGTGAGGCCTGACAGCCGAGGTTGTCCTGAGCTATGTGTGGCTTGGCACCGGCGCGCTCTTTCTCACACAAACACAAACACGCACGCACACAAAGATCCAGACCCAGGTCTTAGCACTCTGCACTGTCTCCGCGGTCCCCATTGCGCTGGATTTTAGGAATATTGAGGACTTGGAGCAGAAAGGTGTCAGGCCCTGGCGTGCCACACACTGCCTAGAAGACTGTGAGCCGTTGAACCTGCTTTTTTTATGGAGAAGGGGCTCACATGCTTCCAGGGAAGTCGTGTCAAGATTCCAACCTCCGGCACACCCTTAGTAGGTGTTTTAAAAAAACGTGGTTTGCCGCCTAAGAGCCATGGTTTTTGTGAGCAGGCGGAATCAGGCAATGGAATGTGTGGCTTTCCTATGGGATCCCTGGAAAAATGACGCTTCACAGACTGAATGGAGATTGTGTTTCAGAGCTGTAAGGGGAAAAGGATGCCCGTGGACTGAGCACCCTGCTCAGAAAGCACCGTGACGACTGGGTGTGTGCTAATGGACAGTTGTGTTTTAGACCCAAGCTGTTGAGAAGCCCACAGCCACGAAGGTCGTGTCCCGACCAAACCAGAACCGTTGCCTCTTGCTGAAATGTGTCTCAGGGTTGCAGGCTGCAGAGGCTACAATAGGAGGCTTGCTTTTCAGGGGACCTGTGTTTGTGGGACACCAGGCTAAGAGGTGTGGCACACCATCCCCACCTGCAGTGAACCCCCCAGTCTGCTAACCCCACTGCAGACAGAGCCGGGCTACACTCATTCACTCACTCACTCACTCACTCACTCACTCACTCACTCACTCACTCATTCATTCATTCATTCATTCGGAAACCTCCCGGCCTTGGACCTGCCCTCTGCCTCGTCTACACCTTGGTCTCCTACTCTGGGAAGAAATGGCGCTCTCCCTACATGGCCCATGCAGCTGTCCCTTGGCCTGCACTGGGCCTGGGACCTCACCCTCATGTCTGTCTCTCAGTGGATCTCAGTTGGCCAGGTAGACCAGAGTCATCTAGCTTTATTTCTTTGCTGTTGCCTGTGAGGGGTGGGCCTGGCCCACGATAGGCTCCCCATGGGGTGTGCAGCAGACGGCTCCTGCCCTCTGTAGAAACTGTCCCTCCCAGGCCTCCCTGGGGCCTCTGTGTTACCACACTGATAGAGCATCAGTCCTTATCATTCTGAACTCAACTACTTTCTGGCACTGGAGACAACTTCCTCCTTCACAGCTCTCTCTCTCTCTTCGCGTCGTTTCTTTGATCCACAGTAAATCTTGTAGCTATTCCACAGAGTCCACTATGTCCCACCCTCTGGACCGTAGCGCAGTCCAAGGCTGTGACTCTAGCGACACAGTCACTGCACTAGCTGCATGCCGCTAGTGGCTGAGGGCAGAGCAGCTTCAGGGGTGGAGAGAAATGACCCACCTTCAGATGTGTTTTGAGGTTAACAGTGACATCGTTCACTGGCGGGTTAAACATGGAACTTGAAGGCAAGAGGCTGCTCCAGGTTACGGCTTGACTAGGCGGGACTTGAGTTCACGTTCGCCTGGGGTGGGACCTGCCCGTCCTACCCCAGGGACCTTCCCCAGCAGCAGGCTGGGTCCTCACCTAGAATGGCCCCTCTGCTGTGAGTTCTTCGGCGCTTACTTCTGCCTCATCCTCATGGTGGCTACCGTGCCCCTGTCAGCGCCAGATCGCCTGAACATGTTATTTGGGTTACTTCCACAGGCTCCACCCACCAAGAATACTGAAGGAGGAAGACGCGGGAGCCGGGCGACACTGAGGAGTCACCAACGGTCTCAGTCCTGAATCAGGTACCTTCTCCCAGACTCGGTAGTCAGATCGTGGGGTGGCGAGGGGACCCGTGTTGTTTGTCTGACTCCTGTTGTGGAAAACGCCCAGGAAGGGCAGAAGGGCTGCTGTGTGCCTGAACACCCACAGGGTTTTGGAAAACTGTCTCTAGGAAATGGTCAGTGGATGCTCAGATGGCTTTTCAGCATAGCCTGGAGTAGGGCAGTGGGTACCCTGCCTTGCTGATCTTTTCAGAGCTGTAAGGGGAAAAGGATGCCCGTGGACTGAGCACCCTGCTCAGAAGGCACCGTTACGATTGGGTGTGTGTTAATGGACAGTTGTGGTCCTGATGGGCAATCTTTACGGTTTTGTTTTATTTGTAATTATGTGTAAACTCGTGTCAGTGTGTGGATGTGTGCACGCGATGGCAGTGCCCGTGGAGGCCAGAAGAGGGCGTTGGATCCTCTAGAGCTGGAGTTATGGCCGGCTGGGATGTAGCGCTGAGAGCCAAAGCCGTCTTGTGCAAAAACAGTGTGTGTTTTTAACTGCTGAGCCACCCTCCATTCCCTGGTGGTTAAAAGTGAATGGCAACCCAGTGCCATGCAGAGTTGGCCTGGAGACCTGCACGGCGTTTCCTGAGACGTGTCACTGAGAAGGGAACAGTCATCTTGACTATGGATGGTGCCATCCCATGAGCTGGGGTACCAGGCTTGAATCAAAGGAAGAAAGACAGGACCTGGCTGCTCCCTGAACCAGGAGTACCGGCAGGCCTGAGCATCTGCAGTCACCTCTGGCCTGTGAGCAGTTCTCATATCTTCCTCCCTCTAGCAAGTAGGCACATGGCTCTAGTTCTTTCCCAGGCTTCCCACAGGAGTTGCCAGAGGGACACAGGCCTGGGTATCAACAGAGCCTTCAGCTTTGGAAGAGTCTTTTCTTTTCTGGTATGGGTGTTGCCTGCCTGTATATGTGCGTGCCACCATGTGTACCTGGTGGTCAGAGGAGGGTGTCAGGTCCCCTGGAACTGGAGTTACAGATGGGTGTGAGCCACCGTGTGGGTGCTGGAAACCAAACCCAGGTCCTCTGCAAGAGTACCTTAACCTCTGAGCCATCTGTGCAGCTCCACCTTTAACAATTGGATAAAAGCCTGGGGAAAGTCCTTTACCCCATTCTCAGCGGCACGTTGTTTTGTTTTGTTGTTTGAGACACGGTCCGTGTCTCTCAAGCTGGCTTCAAATCCCAATGTAGCTGAGGATCCCAAGGGCTGGGATCACAGGCAGGTACCATGGGGATCCAACCGGGGATTTCCACACGCTGGGTGATCACCCTTATCTACAGCTGAGACCCCTTGGATATTCCTTTTGTGGACCCAGTTGGTTACATTCCTTTTTTACTGTGCCTGATTTCGGTTGAATTTTCAAGCCATTGCGTCCATGGGTTCTATCACGGAGGAGACTGTACTGGAAGGATAATATAATGGTGTTTTAGCAGGGCAAGGAAACCCCGGTAAGACATGCTCGAGCATCCCCCGACAGCAGGGCCTGGAGCTGTTCCTACACCCGCTTCAAATGGAGGAGAAGACCAAGGGTCTGACTGCAAAACCCTCTGGATACATGGGCTCCAAGAGGGGGATGCAGGAAAGTTACAGGATAATGACATCAGGGATGGACCCCCACTCCCTGTGACCACCTCCCTCCCATCATCCGGTCCTCCCTAAGGCTAGGGAGCCTGGTCAGAGAACCTACAAGTTAGAGCTGAGTATCTGGTGGAGGGCTGGGGGTGCTGATCTACTGGGCTGTTTCTGCTGTAGTATCAATACATGCATCAATACTACTATGTGCATCCGCATAGGTAACTCACAACAGCAGAGCTTGCCTTGCATGCTCAAGGCCCTGCGTGCTGCCCCCAGCACCAGAGCGGAAGAAGTTTCTTGTGATTGAGTGAGTGGAACTATATCATTATGTCAGCAATGTGGACTATTGACTGGTCTGCAAAAAGCAACAAAAATTTTGTTCTTTTTCAGAGTTTAAAAAAAAAAAAAAAAAACGACTCAGGCAAGCCAGGTGCAGTGGTACATGCCTTTGATCCCAGCACTCAGGAGGCAGAGGCAGGAGGATCTCTCTTGAGTTCTAACCCAGCCTGGTCTTCATAGTGAGTTCCAGGATAGCCAGGGCTATATAGTGAGATCCTGTCTCAAAAAAGCAAAGAGCAAAGCAAAGCAAAGCAACAAAAGCTCCCGGGAAGCCCCGTGGCCAGCACAAGGCTGTTGTGCATTTTTCCATCACAGCCAGCTTAGAAACACTGAAAGCAAAAATGTGAGCAACTGCAGGGGTGGGTGGGGTGGGGTGGCTGCCCCCCCCCCCCATGCCTTCCTGCTTGTTTGGCAAGTGCCGGCCGCGCTCCCAGGCCAGAAAGTATTTTAACAGTGTGCTTGTAGGCAGAGCTCTCCCAGGAAGTTCCCATTGGCAGCAGGTACCATCCGGTTTCCTGCAAGTCTTAGGATGTAGGGTCGTCAGTCCAGTAAGCTAACTGTGCCTTCTTTAATCCCGTTAATTTCTAATTTACTAATTCAACCTTTTTATAGCCAGGGTAAACACTGACATTCAGAATTCTGGGTTGGTGAAGATTAAATGGCTGTAAAGAACCCTCTCATTTATGGCCACATCTATAAAATGGGAATAAGAATAGTAACTGCTTCACTGAGGCAATCCAATCAAGTACTTAGCACAGTGGCTGGCCCAATAAATGTTACTTTTATTAGTGTCATATATCTCAGAATGTGTCACCTTCCTGCGTTTCTGTACATCTTTAATCCAGCAAATTAACTCTCTTCACTACAAATAAATTGTCTACCCCTGTTTAGTTAGCTCTCTTAGGGATAAGGTAAATAAACGTACTGAAATATTTAGTGTTTATGGATTTTTTTAAAGTTGAAGTATTATTAGAATTTATTTGGGAGGGACATTAATAGAGAAGCTAAAAAGTAGATGCTATCCCCAGAAAAAGAAGGCTTTGTAAACTTCTTAGTGATGAGTCTGTACGTTCCACTGAAAACCCTTCAGGTACTCAGGGCCCAAGGTCACCTGCCCCAGGATCCAGAGGGATGACTGAACTTCCTGAGCTTTGGTTTTCCAGAGTAGCCACACAGCTGGGTTTTCCTGTTTGGTTGGATTTTGGGGCCGCCTGCACTGGGTGATGGCGTAGTTTTCTGGTTGCTGTGATAAAAGACGATGCAAACCGATGTAAAAGGAAAGGATTCATGTTGGCTCCTGGGAAGGCGTGGCAGAGCTCACGGCAGTGTGGACATGTGATGGTGGACTAGGAAGCAGAAAGGGTGGGCCAGAACCAGGGGCAGGAACAACCTTCAAGGCCCATGTCTAGTGACCTACTTCTGCCCACTAGGTCCACTTCCTAAAGACTTCAAAGTACTGCCACAAACCACGTCATCAGAGCGTGAGCCTGTGGTCAGCATCTAGCACCAGCATAAGCAGAATTCTGCGGTGGGATGCTGTTGGTCTATGGGATGCTGTTGGTCCAGTGGGATGCTGTTGGTCCTATGGGATGCTGTTAGTCTATGGGATGCTGTTGTCATATGGGATGCTGTCATTATTTTCCAACCTACGACTTTGGTCTTCAGGGCTGTGTCGGAATCCTGGAGAGTTGAAGGACCTTGATTTGGGGTTCCCAGATTAATGAGAACAGAGAGCACCGGGCTTTTCTTTAGCTCCATCACAGACAGGGGTCATTTGATGCTGGAGAGGGTTGGGCTCTATGGGGCCAGTGCAAGGAAAGGGGTTGAGAGTGACCAAGAGCCCACTTCAGAACCATCTGCTACACCGTCCTTGTTCTTTGGCTGTCCGCTCTTCAAGCTACTCTGTGGATGGGCGTTGTCTGGAAGTGGTACCGGGGAACCACCTGGAGATGGGAAGTCACCTGTGCAATGCAAAAGGGAGAACGTGGTGCCTTTGGAAACCTTGCTTAGGGACCAGGGGTTCTCTGTTGTCAGGTCTCGATTGAATGTACTAAAGATTAAAGTTGTGGGGAAATTCGCTCCTCACACATGTTTTTGATAAGCTCAACTCATTTTTGAGAGGAGAGTTTCTCTGTCCAGACATCAACTTAGAACGCTTAGTGGATGGTGCTATCAGAGGAGAGGAAGAATCCTGAAATGCCTAAGCAGACCAAATGAAAAGGCATGCCAACAGCGTTTCCTTTTCCAGTATTTCATCCTTAATATGATTCTGAAGAAAAAAATCCCCCTTCAAATTATTTTGGTCTTCAGTTTTATGTCATGGCTCTGTGTATGGGAAAGTGTGTGTGTGGGGGGCGGTGTGTGTGCGCGCGCATACAGACAAGTTTTATTTGAAGAGCCCCAGAAAGGAAAGGACTTGCCTACAATGAGCAACAGTGTCCAGCAGGCAGTTTCTGCTCAGTGTGAATTCCTGTAGCTAAGCCTCCCCTTAGACGGCCTGGGAGATGCTCAGTGGGCAAAGCGTTAGCCAGGCAAGCGTGGGGATCTGAGTTTGACTTCCCAGCACCCGTGTGTAAAAGGAAGATGCTGTAGTGCCTGTCTGTAATCTCAATGATCCTAAGGCATGCTGGGAGGTGGAGGCAGGGTTCTCCCCAGAAGCTCACCGATCAGGTCACCTGGCATTTACAGCACCTTTGAAACCCTGTTTCAATAAGGTGAAAAGTGAGGAGTAATCTCCAAGCATGTGCTGTGACCCTCATGGCGTGCACAAGTTTGCATTCACAAAGAACAGTACTACACACACACACACACACACACACACACACACACACACACACACACAGCGAGAGAGAGAGAGAGAGAGAGAGAGAGAGAAAGAGAGAATGTGCTATTTTGGTAGCTTCTAAGGGGTGACTTCAAAAAACAAAATTTATAGGAAGGAAGGAAGGAAAATGTATGTTCATGTATGTGCATAGGTATGGAGGTCAGAGGTTAATATCAAGTACCTTCCCGTATTGCTCTCCACCTTGTTTTTTGAACAGGATCTGTCACTGAGCCTGGAGGCCCCTGATTGAGCCAGTGAGCTCTAAAGACCCTCCTGTGTCCACCATCCCGGTTCTACAGGCACAGCTATGTCTTGATTCTCATATGGGTGCTTGGGATTTGAACTCAGGTCCTTATGCCTCCCTGATCTGAGCCATCTCTTCATCCCTTGCATGATTTTTCCCCCTTTGGAAAGATGTCTTTTGGAATCATTAGAAATCTCCAGGCAGGGCCCAGCAAGATGGTTCAGTAGGTGCTTGTCATAGAGCCTGATGACCTGAGTGTAATTTCTGGGATGTAGCTGGTGGAAGACGAGAACTGTGACTCCCCGAGCTTTGCTCTCCGGCCTCCATCCAGTGTGCTCCAGGGTAATAAATAAATGATCAAATGTCAAACCTCCAAACCAAAAAATCAACCACAACAGAAATCTGCAAGCAGTGGCAGCTGGGGGTGGATTGCTTGATGTTACAGCGTTGGCCACGCAAGCATGAAGACCCATGTAAAATGGCTGATGACCCATGCACACGCCTGTACATGATCACTTGCATGAGCTGCGCACCATGGAAAAGGAAGGAAAAAATTCCCCTCGCATCCACTGGTGACATCTAGAGCAGACATGACACTTTTCTTCGTTCTGCTTCGACACATAGTCTTGCTTGGCTTAGCCACAAGCACGTTGTGCTTTCTAGCTAGGATTATTTCATGTGCGACCATGGCTGATACTAGAGCAACTCCTCTGTCCTGTTGATAGGAGAGAGAGGCTGCTAACACATCCATGCACAGATGGGCTGCAAACATGTGGCCCTGAAGCCGTAGTGTGTTTCAGGGATTATACTTTCATGCTGAATTGCTCTGTGGTTAACACCCTGACTGACACCAGTGTGCCAAAGTGGCTGACTGTGGTGGCCTTGAACTCACCTCCAAAGGAATAGGACTGATAGAATGAATACATACATAGATGCATACATACATACCTATATACATAATACATACATACATTCCTGTATACATACATACACATGCATACATAGCTACATACATACATACATACATACATACATACGGATTTGTTGTTAGCGGCTCTCAGGCTGTGATCCAGCTAGTCTGATGTCTGTCTCTTGACAGAGAGGCCAGGAATATGGTTGTTTAGTCCATGGGGCTGGATGTCTCATCTGGTCTTCAGTCTACATTGGAATCCCAAAGGAGGTCCTAATACCATTGAATGGATCCCAAAGGAGGTCCTAATACCATCCAATGGATCCCAAAGGAGGTCCTAATACCATCCAATGGATGCCTCATCAACGGGATACATGAACTTGCCAGTGAGAGTGAGGACAAGCAGGCACAAGACTAGAGCTTCCTTTTTCCACACCCAGAAGGTGCGGCCCAGATTTAAGACAAGTCTTTCCCCCTCAAATGATCCAGGCAAGAAAATCCCTCATAGGTGTGGCCAGGCACTTGGGTTTTAGTTGATTCCAGATGTGGTCCAGGGGACAACCAAGATTAGCCATCACACCCTGTCTCAGTTACCATCCACTCCAGATTGCTTAGGTGTAGCTCAAGGAGACTTCAGACCTTAACTCCAATCCCTGATCTCGATGGTGTGAAGAGTAAGGACTTGGGTAGTTCAGAAGTGAGTTCCCAGGCCACTGTCGTCCTCTGAAAGTGGTAGCAGGATGTGCTAGACTTCCCAAGATGGGGCTAAGTTTGTTTGGGGACGTAAGTAGCTGAGAATTGGGGGTGTGTGTAGTTAGATTTAATGGGCATCAAACTATATAGTGCTGCTAGATTTTCATATATAGTATGTGGGGCTGGGAATAGGATGGATCCATGGGTGACATGCTTCTGGCACAGGCATGTAGAGTTGTCCACGGAAGAACTGGATGTCCACTTATCTGTGACCTGAGTGATGAGAGGTAGAGACAAGTGTGTCCTGGAGGCTCACTGGCTGGTCAGCCTAGTCAGACAACAAGCTGCAGGTTCGTTGAGAGACCCTGTTCCAAAAAAGATGACACTCAACACCCACAACTTCTGTCACAGGCACACACAAGCTCGCTCGCTCGCTCGCTCTCCCTCTCTATCCCTCTCGCTCTCACACACAATCTCTCTCTCTCTCTCTCTCTCTCTCTCTCTCTCACACACACACACACAGGCACACACAATCTCTCTCTCTCACACACACACACACACAGGCACACACAATCTCTCTCTCTCTCTCTCACACACACACACAGGCACACACAATCTCTCTCTCTCTCTCTCTCTCTCACACACACACACACACAGGCACACACAATCTCTCTCTCTCTCTCTCTCTCTCTCTCACACACACACACACACAAACACACAGCCACACTTTTTAGTGAAGAAAAAGCGAAATCCAATCTGGAACCTTTATAATTAAAATGCTACAAGGGTTCTTCCTCCCTGTAACAGAGAGAGCAGATGGATCTGAAACAGACCCCTGTGTAAATAATTTAATAAATTACAAAGCAGTCATTGAAAATCAATAGATTATTCAATAAATAATTTGGATACCTTGTTAGCAATTTGCAAGACATCATCTTGGCTTCACGAAAATGAATTAGAGATGGATCAAATGATTAAAGTACAACATGTAGAGACATAGGAAATCTATGGGCTTGAATATTGCCTAGAAACAAAGAGTGGTCAGTAGGGCTGCAGGGGGAATGCAGTTGTTCCAGAAACACACTGGAAATAAAGACAGGAAGTGACAGACAAAGTTAATAACTTCATAATGGGAAATGCTCCAGTCAAAACCAAAGCACAGGGATGTTGCTAGGGCTAGGAAGACAGACAAACAAATACAACACCAGGCAAGCAGATTCAGGTGCAAAATATTCAAAGTTGGTGTAATAAAAAGGTGTATGTTAAAATACCAGTAAAATGATATTTTCATATTTTACCCAAAATGCCTCTTTTAAAAAAGATTTCATTTATTTTATATGTTACTATGTATATCTGAATGTATGTCTACAACATGGGTGCACACACTCTTAAAGGCCATAGAGAGCATCAGATGCCTGGAACTAGAGTTGTATGTGGTTGTGAGTTACCTGTGTGGATGCTGGGACTGAACCCAGGACTTCTGCCAGAGCAGCCAGTGTTCTGTATTAGCCAGGTTTCTCTAGAGTAACAACTTATAGACTGAATCTCTCTCTCTCCATGTGAACGCGCGCTCGCGTATGTGTGTGTGTGTGTGTGTGTGTGTGTGTGTGTGTATCCATACACACACACACACACAGCTATCTGTGTATATGTACACACACACATATGATAGCTAGATAAATAAGGGGATTTACTAGAATGAGTTAGAAGCTGTGGTCTAGCTAATCCGACAATGGCTGTCTACGTTTGGGAGGTCTGAGGATCAGGTCTTCAGTCAGTGCTGGGATCCCACAGAAGCAGACTCTAATGCCAGGGAAGGACTGGACTTGCTAGCAAGATAAGAGACAGCAGGAAATAAAAGCTTCCTCCTCCCATGTTTTCTGTAGGTTTCCAGGACAAGGTGTTGTACAAAGTAGAGGAGTGTCTTCTCACCAAAGAGATCTGGATTGAGAGTGGGGTCTTCCCACTTCAGTTTAAACAAACAAGCAATAAACAAACAGGGCAAAACAAAACAAAAACAAAACCCCTCACCCATGCGTTTTGGGGGTGTTAGTTGACTCTAGGTATAGTCAGGTTGACAACCAAGGAGCTATCACATGCTCCTAACCACTAAGCTATCTTTCCAGCCCCCAAAATACTTCTTAAATGATTATCTCTGATTCTGGTGATACTTCAGTAGAGGTATTAAAAGCTATATTGTTCATCCATATTTCTTTTGGTGTCTGGGTGTGTGACATTTGTGCTCTCTTTATCTGTGTGTATATATTTGTGTGTGTGTGCGCGTGTGTGCGTGTGTGAGTGTGTGTGCATATATTTGTGTGTGTGCGCATGTGTGTGTATATATTTGCGTGCGTGTGTGTGCGTGCGTGCGTGCGTGTGTGTGTGTGTGTGTGTGTGTGTGTGTGTGTGTGTGTGTGTGGTGTGAGGGGGTGTCAGGTGTCCTGCTCTACACCTCTGCCTTAAGACAGGTTTTCTCAATGAACCTGGAGCTAGGCTGGCAGCCAGTGAGCCCGGGGAGCCTCCTGTGTCTGCACTGGGTTTCAGGGTCCTATGGGCAGTGGGGATTTGAATTCAAGTTCCCATGCTTACAGAACAAACCGCTTACCCACTGGGCCATCTCTTCAGTTTTTATCCCCTAATATCACCTTTGTCAATCAACTCAACCACCATGAAGGGAAAATATGATGCAGTTAATAGCCGTTCAGACAAGGACACCCACATACACCCAATTACTGTCCAGCAGTTGAATAATTATCAGATAAAATGGCTCTCTCTGCACAATATCATTATTAATAATCACGCTGCAGTGTGACAAGATAGTTATAATTTTATGTGGAGCTGTTCTGTTGAGATTGGAAGTATGATAACTATGTTCAACGTGGCACACTCTAAGCAAAGAAAAAATGTGTACAGTACGATTCTGATGATGTAAAGTTTGGTTGCACAGGGAACTGTTAATACCATGTTTGTGGCAGAACCTGGAAAAAATGAAGTGAGCAAACAGACGTTCGGGAAGGCAAAGGGAGGAGAGGGCAGGATGGTGGAGGGTGTGTTGTCCGTCTCGTCCCGTCCCCCCCCCCCCCCACTGCTGGGGACAGAGCGTCCTAGCGAGTCTGTAAGGTCCCTTCCTTGTGCTGTCCTGGATACACACATGCATATGTTACTATGTTTATTATGTCCTTTATGTATGTATTTTAGAGTTGGCTCAGTTCGCCGAAGCCCATATGTATTGATTCATGCTTGTACACACAAGGTGTAGTTCTAGTAGAGGAGGGAAAGAAAAGCGAATGTTTGGGGCTGAGATTATAAATGACTGCTCTTAGCTTTTCTCTTGTCCCCGAATGTTGCGTGTTTCCAGTGCAGACTTTAAAGAAAGAAGGGGGGGGCAGGCTTGGAGAGGTGGCTCTTACAGGAGACCCGAGTTTGGTCTCGCCACCCACCCGTGGCTTACAACCACCAGTAACTCCAGTTCCACGGAGATCTGGAACCCTCTTTTGGTCTCAGCAGGCACCTGCACTCAGGTGGCGCACACACACACACAGACAGACACAGAGAGAGAGAGAGAGAGAGAGAGAGAGAGAGAGAGAGAGAGAGAGAGAGAGAGAGAGAGCGAATAAAGAAGAAGTAAATGACAGGAACGCTGAGCAGTCGCCATCACAGTTGCCAGGAGCTCATGGTCATAGAAAGGGACCAATCATTGCTCAAAGAATGGCAGGTTTCACCCCTGAGGCCGAAGGGAAGGTGGGTTTTAGAAGGTAAAGAAAGCCGAGTGTGGCAGTGTACAGTTATCACCCCAAATCCTGAGGGTTGACAAGGAAAGATCAGGGGTAAAAGGCTGGCCACAGACGCCTAGCGTTGAAGGCTACCTAGGATCCTAACCCAGGCCCTCATGCTCGTAAAACAATCACTTCACCAGTGAGCATCTCCTACAGTGTCCTGGGACCCTGAGACCCTGTCTGAGAGAAAAGGGAAGGAAGTGATGGTGGGGGGAGGGAGGGAGGGGCAGGCGGGCAGAGGAAAGGAGAATGTTAGGGAGAACAACTTAGCCCATAGATAATCACTGTGCCTTCCTGGTTTGAAAAATAAAGCACAAACCGAGGCCGTTATCAGAAACAACTCACGGACACTGAGTGTTGAGAAATTGATAGAACAGATGAGTTAGGAAGGCCAGCATGCATTCCTAGGAGCCCTTTTCTGCCTATTCTTAGGGAAATGAGGGAGAGCAGCAGAAGCTCACTAGACAGAATGAACTCACAGCTTAAAGGCAAAATGGGAAAAGGGACATGGTTCCTCCAGTAAACGAATGTCACAGGAAAAAGGGAGGGAGACAGTTCGTGATAAATCTTAGACTTGAGTGAACTGTCCATGTTCGTTAGGGTAACACTGGCTGTGGAAACAGAACTCCAGACTCTAACTTAAGATACCAGATGCCGATCTCTTTCTCAGCACACCTTAGGTACCACTCTCCTCCAGAGCATGAACCCAGGGCCCAGGCTCTTTGCCTTTGTCCTCGGAGTTCATTAAGCAGACGAGAGCACACAAACTCACCAAGTTTTAACCACCTTAGCCATCTTCACTGTCTCCCAGTGGCTTCGGTGGAATAGACACCGTCTAGAGCCACGCGGTGCTGGGAATTGTAGTCCCTGCCTTGTTTTGCTGCTCATTTCACCCGGGCTGCCACCCGCTCAACCTTCTAGCATATGCCTGATACGTATGTTTCTTTATGGAACAGATTTGCTTAATTCAGAGTAAATTTTGAGCTTTGTATTCAGTGAGTGTGTGACTTCTTCTAGATGCCTGTGTGTTAGTATTGGCATGTCATAAATCATTTAAACATCTTTCTATGTTTTTAGGGCTTTTAGGTTTTAGAGTTAGGTTTTTGTTGCTATGAACACTGCTACTCTTTATGTCCTTGTGCATAAGTCTTGGAATTATTCCTTCTGGGTAAATTTCTGCGCGGGAACTTGCAGAGTTAAGGCTACAGATGCTGCTAACTAGCTGGCCCTTTAAGAAAGCAGGCTCATCTCTACCTCTCATCGTAGTGTCTGAGGGTTCTAATGTGAGAGCACTTTCCACTATCCTGGGCCTTACAGTGGTTTCGGTCTTTGCTAATTTTATCGTTGATAACTATATTGCATTGTTCAACACTCAAACTTCGATTGTTGTATTCATGATGCCGTCAGTTGTGTACGTGTGTGTAAGTTGTGTCCTGTCTCATCTTTATTTGGCAGGGTTTCGTCCTCTCACCCAATATTTACAAGGGAATTTTATGTGGTTTTGTGTATTAAGTTGATCTATTGCAGATACTTTATCTAATTTTTCCCCTTTATAATCTAATTTTCTTAGATCAAACTACACTGAGACCCTGACACATGAAGTCACACCCACTGATTCTACCCATTAAGGCTAATGTAATAGCTTTTCCAAAAGTTAAGCAAACTGTTTTGTTACAAGCAGTTTTTCCCGCCAGCCTGGTCCCACAGCTGTGTCAGCCCCAAATAACACACACAGAGACGTTGTATTAGATATAAAGCTGTTGGCCTGTTACTAGCATTTCTTATTGGCTAGCTCTGTCTTAAATATTAATCCATTTCTATCAATCTAAGTATTTCCATGTGGTCTCATCTTACCGGAGAGAGGGGCCAGCGTTCTGTTCTCTCTGTCCTCCATGTTGAATCTCCTCCCTAGTTCTTTCTCTCTCCTCCTTGTCTCCTAGTCCCGCCTATCTTGCTTTCCTATTGGACAACAGTGCTTTATTCATTGACCAATAAGAGAAACATATTTACAGAATGATGTCTCCCATCACTGTTTGGTTTCATTTGTATGTTTTTAACCATCATCGTTGGAATGTGCTTAACATCAATTTTCATGACCTTGGATTTAAGGGTGACTGTCATGGTCACTAAGAAAGTGGACTGGGAACGGTGGGACAAGCCCATGATCTTAGCATTTGTAATGTAGAAGAAGAAGTTGGAACTCAGCCTCATGTATGGACAAAACTTCAAGGCTAATTTGGCCTATGTCGGACTCTCAAAAAATTATATATAGTGGACTTGACAGAAGGGTAGGAAACACTCATCTTAAGTTGCCATGGAGATTGTGAGACCAACATC